>NC_059108.1:6684138-6984138 GCF_020740685.1 Jaculus jaculus | reverse complement strand
GAGTGAGGTCTTTGAGTGGGTAGAGGAGCATGGGCCCTTGGCAGCCTCATGCCACCTTTCAGGTTGTGATGGCTGCATTTCGGAGTCAAAGATAAGAAGCAAGGTCTCTCACCTTGGCGAGGTGTCTGGACAGGTGGTGAGTCCACATCTGTACTACACCTTGGCATGACATGTCCCCTCAAGGGTGGGCAGTGCGGGGTGTGCCTGAGGCCACAGTGGGAGGTGGGGATGGAGAGCTCTGCCCAGCTGGGTTCACCTGATGTCTCTTGTGTGGTACCTGGTAGGGAGTTGTTTTGAGGAAGGGTTTTGCTAAGGGGCTGGGCTGGTGGTTCTGGTTTCGAAGCTATGGGCTACCGTGAGGTGCCCCTTGTTGGCGCTGAGTGTCTGCAGAGGTAGATGGACGCTGTGTACAGGGAGAAGGTACTAAGCCAGGACCTGGCGTTTGGTTGTTAAAACTGGGTTCTCAGTTGTGGTGATGGCAGGGGCATGTGTGTGCGTATGCGCGCGCATGCATACACACATGTACACACTCACGTGCAGGAGAGGGTGCTGCCTGCTGGAGGCACCTGCTGTGAGATGACTCCCCTTTCCCCCACAGTTACAGCATGCAGGAGAGGTGGTGAAGTTGTAGGTATGCATGTGGGGTACAGGAGCTGGCATAGAAATGCATGGGAAGAACCAGAGTCTGCAAGGTAACGCTTATCCTCAGGGAGTAAACCACGGGCAACACGGACCACTGTTCTTACGTACCGTCTTCTCGTATGATTGTTTAAAAATGAGGGCAGGTGTGGATGAAAGGCACTTCAGGAAGGAAAGGCCTGAGGCAAGCCACCTGCTGTGGCCCCCACAGGGCCTGGGGCAGGCCCTGCCTTAGCTAGTTTATATGATCCCTAGGCCTCTGTTGGCTGTCTGTCCCGAGTTGCACGGTCTGGGCCGAGGGCTGCTGGAGGCTCTCCTCAACTTCCACTATTACAAACTATGGCCTTTGGTCTTCCTTTTGTATTGAGTGACCCTGCAAAGCAGGGAGTACTCAGTTCTTTCCCCATGCTCTGGGTCTGTTGGAGATGCTCTCCGCATCCATCAAGTGACAGACTGTGTCTGGGGTAAGACCTTGGGTAGAACTTGCTGGAGAACCTGGCCACCATTTTCCTTCCGACCAAGGTCTCTCAGCTGTGGCACCAGGACTGCTTTTCGCTTGTGGCCATCTCTCGTGTTCATCCTGGGGTGTTTAGCGATGCCACTGCCCTCGGCCCACTAGCTGCCAGAAGCTCTCCTAGCCATCCCCATCAAACATGTCTCTAGAAATTTCCATATGTTCATTGAGCAGGGATCGGGCCCATTCTCTCCATTGCTCATGTGTCCGGTCTTGGCTTCGGCCTCTCAGATGGGGTCGGGAGGTCCGTTCAGCTCCCACCCTTAGGAAACGCAACGCTGCTGCAGGCCATCTCCTTCCAGTGCCCGTGAGACTCTGAGACCTGGCCCTGTGCCAAGTGAGGATGGATCTTGGGGTCTGAGGAGAGAGAGACTTGAATAAGAGGGTCCAGAGTTAGGCATAGGACTCTCCTCCGATGGCCTGTGGGTGAGTGAGAGAGCTATGTCTGTGGACCACAGGAGAACCAAGCAGCTGAAAGCGCCGTGGTGAGGCTGGGCTCCCTGCTGGCGGGATGAGGCCGGTCACTGGCTTTGAACAGTGGCCATGTGGGAGGCAAGGCTCCTCGTGTTGTCCAGCCTTCCTGGCAGGGCAGGTTCCTTATATGTCCTAAGCTTCAGGAAGGGAAACTGAGGCAATGAGTGGGGGAAGTGATGGAATCAGGATTGGCCCCCATCCGTTGTGCCTCCAGGAGAGCTGGCACGCTCAGTCTCCGTGGCTGTGAAGCATCTCCCTGCCCTGTGTCCAGACGACCCCCCCACCAGCCCCCCCCACCAGGGATGACGATGGGCAGGCAGGGAAGGCCGGGTCTGAGGTGTGCTGGGCCCGCAGGTGGGCGGGGCAGCAGGCCATGCAGGTGCTTCCAGGGCACTGAGACATGAGGGAAGGCAGACCCGTTTCTAAGCGCCTCTCCATTCCCGCCTATTCTTAGTCTGTGAGAAAATTAAGTGCCATTTTGATACAGGAAAAATGATCACCGTAGGCTTGAGCTGACATTAACCTGAAAGTTTTCTATCAAGGCATCACTGCGTGGATTACCTGCGCGCGCTTGGTTGGGCCTTGGATTACCCATGTGGAAGCGGGTTTGTCTCTTGTGCTGTTCCTTGTTCCTCTGTCTCTTCTTCCTCCAGCACCCCGTGACATCACACCGTGTCACCCCGTTGCTCCCCTGGTCACACTCAGACTGTTAGCACCTCCCTGTGTGCCACAGTGTTTTAGCCTTTTGTTGCTTTATTACACATACACACACACACACACACACACACACACACACACCTATTTAGGTTGTAAAAGCCCACTCATAGATGCTCTAAAATTTGAGATTAATTACAGAATTTCCCATTCAGCTTTATTTATAATGATGTTGTCACTTTTTTTTTTTTCCCCCTGAGCTTCCTAGGTAATTCCCATAGATTTGTTTCGGGCTTGTATGTTTGTGTGCTGTGTGGCTCAGGCCGGCTTCAAACCCCTGATCTCCCTGCTTCTGTTTCTCAAGTGTTAGCATTATAGGCATGTGCCATCATTCCGGGTGCAGTTGAAAGGGACTTCAGTTCTTGGAAGGGCAAGCTGGCAGTGACTGCCGGGAGTCTGTGTTAACGCATATGGATGGAGGGTCAAGGCACAGGTTGGGGGGGGCAGTGTGGGGCACATTGTCAAACTTGCTGCCAATGTTGGGTGTTGTACTTGGGTATGTTATAATGTTTAGGCTTCTTTTAAAAATTTATTTATTTATTTGAGAGTGACAGAGAGAAAGACAGAGAGAGCGAGCGAGCAAGCACATTAGGGCCTCCAGCCATTGCAAACGAACTTCAGATGCATGTGCCACCTTGTGCATCTGGCTTACATGGGTACTGGGGAATTGAGCCTTGAACTGGGGTCCTTAGGCTTCACAGGCAAGTGCTTAACCACTACACCATCTCTCTAGCCCTCCTCCTCTTCTTTTTTTCTGAGGTAAGATCGCACTTTAGTCTAAGCTGGCCTGGAATTCACGATGTAGTCTCAGGCTGTCCTCACAATGATTCTCCTACCTCTGGCTCTTGAGTGCTGGGATTAAAGGCGTGCACCACCACGCCCGGCATGTTTAGGCCTCTTAACAACCCGTGCACGGTAGTCTTAGCATTGCTTTGCGGTGGGCTAGCAGATCGACAGTGGGTCAGCTTATTGCAGCTCAGGGATTGGAAGGAAGCTGGTTTGGCTGGGAAGCTCCTGGTCCCAACTTTGCCCACGTTCCTGCCCTCCTTGTACAGCCCTTACATCTGGGGACAGTGGTTATCCTTCCAAATGATATCAATTCGCCTTTGAAATAGAAGTAAAAAAACGCAAACAGGAACACATTGCCTTGAGAACATATGCATTGTTGTAAATTTATTTGCAAGAGGGAGAAAATATTTGGAAACTTGCATCAGCTAGAGTCACTGTCAAGACAGCCAGCAGATCCCAGATCACATAGATTTGGCTTATAAAAATATCTTCTTTGGATAGCTTGCCGTTTGGTTTTATCTTTTAAAATAACAGTTACCGTCTTGTTGACCAGAAGAAAACGTGACCCAAGCGATTCTGGGTCTCAGATTTTAATTTTCTATAAAAATCCATGCCAGTCAAATCAGACAAGGCCTTCCAAGTAATTAAGGCCAGGCTGGCGCCTGAAGGAAGCAGGCCTGAGTCTGACTGAAACGACAAGGCAAGGCCGCAATGTGCTGGCTCTTCTGCCCGGCTCTACTTTGGGGCTGTGGTCCATGCACCACCCCAAGTGGTCCTTCGGGCAGCCTGCAGTGCCCACTGAGCGCAGCCTGGCTTCCTAGTGGATGGGGCTGGCTCTGCGCGATGGTTTCTGCAGCAGCTCAGGGCCTTCATTCACTGGTGTGGTCACCTGACGGAGGGGAGGTGCTGGAGGGCGGCCATCCCCCTTCAGCACCCCCAGAGGAGTTCAAAAGGTGGAAAAGTGGTAGTGTGGGAATGTGAGGAGGCAGAAAAGCGGCCACATGTCGACTTGAAAGGGTTTCAGCTGCCAGCTGGAACCTCAGAGAGAGAGACCCGCCTCTGTGCTGGGCTGGCAGAGGTGGCTCTCCTGCCTGCTGGGGGCTCGGGCTCAGCTCGCGGGGAACCCTTGCTCACCTGGGCTACGAGGACTCCTAGGCACCGTTTCGGAAGCAGATGGCCAGCTCTTTCCTTTGCAGTGCTGGAAGCACTGATTGGAGCCTTAGTCTTTATTTTCTATGCTTATTTTACGTGGTATTTTGTTTTAGGACGTATGCCCATTTCTTCATGTTTAGCTTTCTAAACCCTCCACACACACTCACACCCTAAAAGTAATTGGAAAAAGCTTTCATTAGTGTTTTTTTTTTTTTTTGAGGGCGGGGGGGGGGAATTGTAAGCATTGTAATTTTATTTCCATTTATAATTCCCTTCCAGCCTGTTTTGGAGGCAGGAGGACTAGAACCGACAAGATGACATGAACGTGAACTACTGTCACCCTGAGAAAGACACTGGTTTTCTGAGGTTGTGACATGTGATGTGCTGGGCCGGGGCCTGGTCATCCGGCTTGTGTGACGTATCGCATGGTGAGCGGCTTGTCTTTTGATGGGGGAAGTGACTGCCTGTGCCAGTTGCCTGTCTGATGAGGTCAAGTAAGATATTTCTGATTTTAAGCCATGAGACATGTTCCAAAGTCTCTTGGAAGAGCTGGCTGCACTTTGACATTCTGCCCTTTTATCTCACCTATGCCAGTAACTTGATCTTCACATTTTTTTCCCCCTCCTGCCTCAAAAGGTTGACAAGAGCTATATCCGGATAAGGTGTCATGTCGGATGCTAGGCGCATTAGGAGGCTGGCCATTCACGTGGGAACACCTCGCCAATGGAGGAGTCTTGGTGACCCATGGGTGGGGTCTAGGGTGAAGATAGCATTTTCCTTGCTTTGCACGATGCTATTACTGAAATAAAAATCACATGATTTTTTGGTGTGTGTGTGATCTCCAAATACTGCCTTCAATAAAATAATTTGCGCATTGATCTAATGAACGGGTGGTTTCCAGCTGCTTCCATCCCCAGAATAGACTTTGGAATTGGAGTCTGCCTCTTTCACTCTTGGCTGGTGGAAGAAGCCGGCTTCCCCGGGAGGTCGCTGGGTAAGGGAGGTTGGGGGAGAGCACTGAATTCTCCAGGAATTGTCTTAGCAGAATTGGATGCAAAAACTCCAGCATAGTAATCTGTGTTTAAAGGTGCATGCAGAGATCTGTGAGGCCTCAGCTCCTTTGCAAAGTTGGATGAGTCACAGTGTTGCTGGGCTGTTCTTTCCCCACTAATCTCAATCATCTACCAAATGTATTTTAGGTCTGTCTTTCTTTTTTAAAATATTTATTTATTTCAGAGAGATAGAGAGGGAGAGAGAGGGGAGAGAGAGAGAGAGAGAAAGAGAGAGAGAGAGAGAGAGAGAGAGAGATTGAATATACTAGGCTATCTTGCCACTGCAAAGGAATTCCAGAAACATGCCACCACTTTGTGCATCTGGCTTTAGGTGAGCACTGGGGAATCAAATCCCTGCCATCAGGCTTTGCAAGCAAGTGCCTTTAACCTCTGAGCCGTCTCTCCAGCCCCGTCCACCGAGTCTTAACCTTTAGATTAACACAAGGAGAGTGTATGCGTTTCTCCACTTGCTGTATCATTGCTCCTGAAAGTCTAGAGAAGGATTCTGTGTGCATTTTATTTGTTAATTAATTTTTTGCAAGGGTTATGTGGGTATTCCTTGATATATTACTAGCTCTAAGCTTGCTGTTTGCATAATTTCATATTTAGAGACCATCCCTCCCTCATTCACAATTGAGATCCTTATTTCATTGAACTGGAAGTATCAAGTTTGAGAGAGAGAGGGAGGGCTTGAAACAATCTTGCTTTGTTTCATGTTGTTCCTAAGCAGTGCCATGCCATGGTAAAGAGCTCGGGACCAGTCAGAGGGGCCTGAGTTCGACACCCACCCCTTCCACTCACAGGTGCAGTTGGCAAGCAGGATGTTTGGATCTTCAGGCCTTACTGGTCTCATTGGCAGGGTTGAAATAATTTTTTTTCTCCCTCATAAAATCAACAAGATTAAAAGAGAAAATTATTCATTAGAGAGCCCAGAGGCCGGCTATTCAAGGAATACCCAGCTAGCACTACGGCTGGCCTTCTAGAACGGGCTACGTGGTTTCAGAAGGACCCCCACCTACAGCCGTGGGTGCTGGGCCGAGCCCTCAGAAGTGGCTGCCTCTGCGGCCCTGACTGGTCCTGTAGTTATTTACCTGGGGATCAATAAGTATCGGTGGATTGATTTCTTCTGTTTCTAAAGATGCATCTTGAGGGGTCGGTGAGTTCACGGCCGCATCTGTGTTTGGGTGTTGGGGTGTGAGGGGGGTCTGCAGACTTTACCAAATGTGTGCTCTCAGTCCAGGCCAACAGATGTCAGCAGCGTAGTCCCAGCCCCACGTCCCCATGCATGTGCACACACATGTCACATGTGCCATACGGGTGTTGTGCTAATACACAGCCATGTGTCACACACGTGGGTACATGTGCATGTATGAGTATTTCCTATACGTTTACAGCACAGTAATTGAGAGGACCCTGGTGAGAACATTCCACTCTTGCTCTTTCTGTTTTCCTGAAGCCAACGACCCCTAAGGAGTTGCCATTCATTCATTTGGTCATTCATTCATTCATTGATTTTTTTTTTTTGAAATATAAGTGCTTTTGTATTCTAAATAGGTCTGATGCTGTGAACACTGGAATGTGGAGCTAGACCTTGTGGTGCAGGCTGGTCATCCCTGTCCCTCGGGAGGCTGAGGCAGGAGGATTTACAAGTTCAACATCAGCCTGGGCACCTTAGCTAGACCATGTCTCAAAATCAAAAGTAAAAAGGAGTGCTGGGGCTCAGTGGTCGGCTCCTTGCCTATCATGTGTGAGGCCCCGGGTTCGATCCCCAGCACTGAGAAAAAGAAATAACAGAACACTGTGGGCGGTTGTACTGACAGAGGGTAGTGAATGAAGGTGGGATGGCCCTTTGGCTTTAGGTTTCAAAACAAACAAACAAACAAACATCCGAACACACATTCTCACATCAGAGACTCATCTGACTTGCATACTGTCATCTACTCACGAGTTGGTTTTGGAGGAGCCTGACACCTAACTATGGAATTAATGACTTGAGCCTGTGGCCACTGCATCCAGACAAGAGCTGGGCAGCAACCACGTGTCTTTCCTTGCTCCCTCATGGGAAAAAGACAGGATTTCCTGCTGCCTTTCCCCACAAGAAAGGATCCCAAGTCTCTGAGGAGGAAAACCAGCACAGCTTGGGAAGCTGGATGTCCCTGTGATGTGTCCCGCTGCCCGGTCCTGTCTTCCCGGGTGTGCGGGCGGGGAGATAGGTAATCAGGACCACGTCCTGAAGAGACTGTAAAGGAGCACCTAGCACTTAATAGGTGGCCTTGGATCTGGACATGACAGGTGTCACTGAAGTCAGTCCTCAGCGCACTGCCTTTGCGGTGGAGGAGGGTGGCCTTCCCAAACACAGTGACTCGTGGGAGGTCGAGCTGCTGGAGGGTGTCAGTGCGGGACCTGTGCTGCTGACCTGCGCACCACACATGTCCCTCAGAAGGGACTTTTGGCGCCTTTGCCCCGTTCCACCTGGATCTTCTCTACAGAGGGAGTTTCCTGGAACTCACTACAGCCCAGATCCAGGCTCAGGAGACTGGGCGCTTGTTTCCGGTGCTCAGATCCTGTGGCACTCGCTCCTCTGGCCCTGAAGAGGGGAGACTTGTTCTGAGCGCATTCAGCACTGGAACCACGTCTGTTTTCAATGGGCCTTAAGTCCAAGGCCTGGGAATGGCAGAGGAGGCCAGCATCCCGTCCTGAATTCCTAGCGAGCAGGGTGTCGATGCCCAGAGCCTCTAGGCGTGGCTTCCTAGTCCCGGGCGTCGTCACTTCTCCTGTGCCTCCTCTCCAGCTCTTTGTTTAAAAAATATTTTATTTATTTATTTATTTGAGAGAGAGAGGTAGAGAGAGAGAGAGAATTGGGGCACCATGGCCTCCAGCCACTGCAAACGAACTTCAGACGTGTGCGCCTCCTTGTGCATCTAGCTTACGTGGGTCCTGGGGAATTGAACCAGGGTCCTTGGCTTTGCAGGCAAAGTCCTTAACCACTAAGCAACCTTCTCTAGTTCCTCTCCATCTCTTCCATTAGCTGTTCTGAGACATACATTTGAGCATGTTTCCACACCCAAAGGAGCACATTGTCTGAGCAGGGCTTGGTGAGGTCCACCCGTCTCTGCTCCCACCTTCGAGGATTCAGGAGGGAATGCCCTCCATACTTCCTGCCAGCCTTCTCAAGAGATGCTAGGGCTGGGTGCCTGGCCTTGACTCTTCCCTGTCAGCCACACCACTAGGCCAAACTCTGGGCAAAGGTGCTACGTTGACCACAAGGCGAGGAGATCTTAGAACCAGCTCTGCCAGTCTTGATGTCCTGTTTCTAGAGCCCTAAAGGAGCACATCAGATCAGGCGGAGAGCTGGAAGTGTCCCAGACCTGCTGAGCCCCCTTCACAGCCTCCTAGCCGCCTTGCCATGGCAGCCCCAGGTTGAATAGTGGTCTGCTCTGAGGATGTCCAGGGAGGAGGCCCTGGGCAGAGGCCCAAGGAGAAGGAGGCCTAGGGAGGAGGTTTAGGTAATGGCATGAGAAGAGTCTATGGGTGAGCTGTTTGCCTACACACTGTTCTCTCCACATCGCTTTGGGCTGTGTCACCACACTCCACAGTTATTTGCTGAACACCCGCCATGTGCCAGGCGCTGTTAGGCACTGGTCACACAGAGATGGAATTGGCATCTGAGGTTCCTGCTGCTTTGGAAAGAAAAACAGTTGATTTATTATTCCCATCCTGAACACTATGAAGACCTTGAACAGAGACGGCTCTGGGGAAACCTCTTCAGTGAAGTGTGCAATGGCACCTTCTTTGAAGTTGAAGAAGGGTGAGGAGGCAGCAAACAGACCCTGAGCTTTCCAGGTAGAGGGGATAGTGTGTGCAAAGGCCCCGAGATAGGAGAGGTCTTGGTGGTTGGGGACAAGCAAGACCAGAATGTCTGAGACTTCCCAAAGAATAGTGTAGTTCTCTTTGCGGGTGGGTATAGCCTGTTGAGAGGTCAGTGTTTGACAGTGTCCGCTGGCTGCCATAGTGTTCTCTTCCTGACATCTCATCCTGCTGTTCATGGCCAGTATTTCTCTTCCAAGTGGTCCTTCCCTCCTGGCCTCACTTTTCTTATTAGAGGTTATATATTGAGTCTGCAAATGTCCATTGGAGATCTCCTGTGAGAGAGGCACATCTCAGAGTTAGAAAATGAAATGAGCTACAAGGGAAAATGGTAGGCCTCTTTTACGTGGTGAATTCTTTAAAAAAAAAAAACTTTTATTTTTTATTTATTTATGAGAGAGAGTGGGGGGGCGGGGAGAGGGCAAGAATGGGCTCACCAGGGCCTCCAGCCACTGCAAACAAACTCCAGACACGTGCACCCCCTTGTGCATCTGGTTTACGTGGGTCCTGGGGAATGGAACTGAGGTCCATTTGGCTTTGCAGGCCAAGCGCCTTGACCACTAAGCCATCGCTCCAGCATGTTACGTGGTGAATTCTGCTGAGCTTCACAGGGGGATTCAGTGATCTCTAGCTTCCACTGGCCCTGCTCCCCACGGCTCTGGGGTGTGTCCTTGACTACCTAGTTCCAACTTCACCCATGAAATCATGCTCTTTGTAGTGATGTCTTAGGTAAGTCATAACACATGCGAAGTGTCCCCCCTCTCTCCCTGACCCCAGGATGGTAATGGGACTGAAAGCTTCTTATGTCCTAGTGACATGGGGGCCATCACAGAGTTGTAGCAGAGCACATCGCTCATGTGTTTGTGGGGATGCTGGTGTCAACGGAGTGGCTGCACTGCCAGTGCCACCGAAGACCACCACTTCCGGTTATGCGGGCCACACATATGTACAAGTGATAACAAGAGACAGTTGCTGGCCTTCACATGGCCCTCACTATACTTGCTGTTCTTATTTTAGCGTGTACCCCTCCTGGTAAAGCTAATAGCTCACTGCAAACAGTGAGCCGTGTTGTGGGCAGCAGCCCTGCACGTCTCGTGTTTGCACATGTCTCGGCTGCCCCAGTTTGCCAGGCAGTGTGAGTACGCCCCGGGAACCGTGCAGGGACATTGCCCAGCCGCGAACTTCGCGGACACACCCTCCTTATGGAGGGACGCCTGGATGGGGTTGGTGTGTCCCCTATGGCCTGGAGGTGAGAAGGTAAGCCTTGGTCTCACACCTGCATCCCTGGACTCCCTACTCTTGCGTCTGTGAAACTGTGGGACATTCGTGGGATCTTTTCTGTCCCTTTCCATCCTGTGCTGCTGTGAGCCAGGGCGCTGAGGGGCAACTCCATGCTGGGGTTTCCTGCACCTCAGCAGCCCCTAAGGGTTTGCGTCTTGTTCAAGCATCTTGGACTTTTGAAGAGATCTTCACCCCCTTCTCTTAAATTCTGTGTGGGAGTCATAAGTATGTGGATCCCTTGAGGAGAGGAATGAGTTGTCAAGAAAGCTCAGTCTTGATTGTGTGACTCTTATGTCCAAATAAAACATCTCGATACAGAGATTGCAAGTCCATCTCATTTCTGATCCTTCAAATTTATTACTTAAATCATTGCAGTAATAACTTTTAAATTTAATTAATTAATTGTTTGTGAAAACAAAGTATGTCCTGAACTTCTTTCTCATCATTTTGTTAAGTATTCCAAATAGTCCTGTATATGTATCTTATGTCACACCATCTAACGTGGATGCAAAATATTCAAGCACAAATGACTCAACAGCAAAATTATAGAAGTAAACACATGGCTTTTATGATACTTTCAGAAAATTTGTTTAAATATTTTCTCTTCTGTAGCAAAAGTCTATCTATGATGAATTAAAAGATAAAAATGTTTAAGGGCACTATAAAAATAACCCTTAAGAATAAAGGAACAGATCTTGGTAAGCAGTTTTCTCTCCAATTTTATCCGTTTAACTCTGTGAATATATGTTGGCTATTGTCTAGTTAATGTGATTATTATGAGGTGAGCTATATCAAAGTGAATATCATTATTTTAATTTTAAGCATTAGTTGGGATAGTAATTTCGCCCAAGTGTAACATATAGATCTAAATTTATATATCATGTATTATGAAATTTGAACCAATGGTTCTTTTCCTCTTTAGAAAAAAGTATTTTAGTCTATAGTAAAAATTGTCTGGGAAACATTTGGCATTTTATTTTTGTCTCTACCACAAATTTCCATGTGATTGTTCTATAATAATCTTGGAAAGTGACACGAGGTTCCTTTTCTGTAATAAACAGCAACTAATGTAATAATAACAGATGATAACACTGATGAAAAAAATTATATTTTTCTCCAACTTAGAGGAGAATGCCAATAATAGGTAGGATAAAATAAAATCAATATTGTGACAGGGTTCTATTATGTCTAGCTCATTAATTTGGAGACAACTTCCCCATCCAATCCGAAATCACCAAATACTTCGGCATCTACTTTGTTCCAGGGCATTTAATGCCTCATGAGTTATTTTTGGAGGAAAATGATTTTTGATTCTGCAGATGTATAGAGATGGCATAGCGTAGGGTTTTGTCTCGGGGAACAATTAAAAGAAAATCTTTGCCACAGCAATTGGTATTCAAGAGACTGTTACTGTTCGTTCTAGAACCCAGCTCAACAGAATGCTGTATTTACATATGCATATATAGGAGTATACATGTGTATTAGTATGCACTTGTTAGTACAAATAAACACACATTCTTAAAAGCCACATCCGTTCACCTTTATTAACTTACCCAAAGTTTCAGTTAGCTTTTTCTTGCTTTTGAAGAATCTCGAGTTTGATTTCCAAGTACTGATTGTCCATTAAGACCACAGCCAGCTCTGATTCAGGCTCCTATCGACTGGGGCCACGTGATGGAAGTGATTGATCCATCATAGACTCGGGATTGCTAATTTCCCATTGTAGCCGTCCTTTTCAGCTGACCATTCTTCATCATCCTGAGTTCTTCATACAGTATTTCAGAATGATCCACCCCCGCCCTTCCATCCTTCTGCCAGGTTGGGGACTGTTGTGTTCATGTGGAATTACACCTTTCACTTGTGCAAAAAGTATTTTGTATCATTGCGGGCCGCCTTCCTTTGTTTTCTTGCAGTCACAAAAGCCTGGGTTATAGGATAGCAGCTAGTAATATACAATGCAGATTATTGATGCTGCTTTAATTGTCTTATTGACAACTCACTTGAACTTGGAGAAGCATGCTAATATTTATCATCCTGTGAACTCATGTGCATTTTCTTGATTCAAGCCATAATTACAGGAGACTCTCAGAACTCGGCTGTCTGCTTTCTCTCTCACCTTGCCGTGGCTTGGACAAAGATTTACAGATTGCTGCCTCACGGGAGAGCCCCAGTGAGGTCTCTACTTGTTGCCCCCTCTGGATACTCTCCCTCTAGGGGTGACCTGACTAATGGACACACTGGCCAGCAGCTGGCTGGGAAGGCAGGCAGTGCAGTGACCTCCCTGGGTGGTGGCAGAGAGAGACCAGTGCTGGCCAGCCTTGGCCTTGGGGCTGCCCACAGGTTTTTGTGTTGTCAGGGAGACAGCTGTTTCTTTCCTTCTGAGAGATGCCAGTAGAGAGCTTTAGAAAGATTTAGAACAGGTGGAAGCTGGAATTGAGGCCACTGTACTGGCGAGGAGACAAAACTTCATCTGAGAAGGATTTTTTTTTTTAATAAGTGTGTTGATGGATAGAGTCATTCTGGTCCAACTGATGTCGGCCTACATGTCCCCATCTCCTATCCTGTTCCCTGAATGTCAGCAACCTGAGGGCTCTTTTGCAGCCCCTTGGCCTGTTCACACTCAGGGGCCTTGGCTCTGGTCCGTTCTTCTCGCCTTCCTTTGGTTGGCCACTCCTGCGCACACCCCCACTCGGGGAATCTCTTACTGGCTCTTTGGTAGAGCTCTTCCTGGTGTCGCGTCGTGCATGTGCACCCATCTTCCTGTCTTGTTCTCTCCTCCGTGGCTTGTCGTCGTTGATCCGATGGATGGCTTACACGTGCTCCCACCCGTCCCCCAGGGATTGCGCTCCGCCCTTCAGTCTCAGGAATACCGACTTGCAAATGGCAGCTGGTTGATCCATGTCCTTTGAGAGGACGTTAGCTTCCTAAAGTAACGTGGATTGGACTTCATTTCAGATACCTGGCTTTCATGGTGGTGTGAACCTGCACAATGCCGAGAGCACCAGGCAGAGCGGCACCCGGCTGCTCTGACAGCATGCAGGAGGCTGAGGCAGGACGACTAAGTTCGAAGCCAGCCTGGCTACATAATGAGTCTGCCTCAAAAACAACAACAAAAAATCAAACAAACAAGATGTTAAGGCAAAAGGAAAGTTTTCTCTACATTTACTTGTAGGGAGAAGTTCAAGTCATTTTTTAACATTTACTAAACTAAAAGATAGGATGATTTTGTTTTATTTCCTTCCCTTCCTTTCTTCTCTTCCTCCTCTTTTCTCCCGTTTCTCTCTTTTCCTCCTTCCCTTCTTCTTTCCTTCATTCAATTTATCCTCCTTCTGTACTGCCTTTCCTTTCTCCCTTCTTTCTGTCCCTTCTTACTTCCCTTTCTCCCTTCCTCCTTCCCCTTTTTTTCTCTTCTCTTTCCATCCCTCTTTTTCTCCCTCCCTCCTTCCTTCCTTCCCTTCCTTTTGCAGTGCTAGGAATTGACCCCAGGCCATGGGCATGTCAGGCAAGTGCTCCTCCACTGAGCGATACCCTCGGCCCGCTTTCTACTTTTTCTTTTGTGATGGAGTCTCACTAAGCTTCCTACGCAGACCGAGAACTTACCATCCCGCTGCCTCCATCTCCTGGGAACTTGGGAGGATAGAGCTGCATTGTTAGGCCTGAATGGTTTTAGTTTCTTTCAACATGATTTCTCACAGTTGACAGAATATCTTTTTTTCCCCATTTTTGGTTGTCTTGGGATTCTTATAGTTAAAACATTACTTTTTCTTGAGGTAGGGTTTCACTCTAGCCAAGGCTGACATGGAATTCTTTTTGCAGTCACAGGTTGTCCTCAAACTCATGATTACCCATCTATCTCCACCTTCCAAGTGGTGGGATTATAGGCATGAACCCCCATGCCAGAAAGAAATATAAATATAGATTATATAACATGCTTCAATTGGAAGATAGTTACAGTAGAGTGATAACAAGAAGAAATTTGAAAAAAAAAAAAAGAAGAAATTTGAGCTTACATAGTGGGGGATGTATATAACTTTATTTATTTATAATTTATGAGGCTGAGGCAGGAGGATTATAAGTTCCAGGACAGCCTGGGCTACATAGTAAGATTCTGTCTCAAAAGCAATGTTTCAGGAGTTTGTCCTTGACCCTTGTGACAATGCTGTGTCATGGGGCAAGAATCTCATGACACATCCTTTGTTCCATTGCTGTGGCTTGTTCCCAACTCATAGGGAGGTCACCGCTAAGGACAGACGTTCAGGGCGGTCATCTCTGCATCAGAAATGTTAGCGGCACCGTCAAGTTGCCCTCCGCTTGTGGAGGCACCAGAACCATGGAGACTTCCTTCTGGCTTGGTTTCAGAGTCCCTTTCCCCACCTGAGCACTCAGTCTGAGGTGGGCTACGTGGTGCTAACCTCGGGCACCAGCGGGGTAGGCACAGAGAACTCGCACTGGGTTCTTTGTTGCTGCTGAGAGCCAGCTGTGTGGGGGCCCTGATTAACACCAACAGTGTTGCTAGTCGTTTGGCATTCTCATCTTTGGCAGTGCTTGATGGGGGTCCCTGGGCAGAGGCATCGTGGGGACCGCAGAAGATGCCAGCTTGGTGCCCTGATTGGTGAGCCGCTCATCTGACTGATGAGTGAGGTGGAGTAACCCCACTGGCTTCAATGAGACACTCGAATCACTGAGCGTGATTGCAGACGGGGAGAGAGGACTTTCACCCTATGTCACATCCTGTTGCCCACGTGACTCCCGTCTTGGGGAGCTTTTCGGTGGTGCTCATGCAACTTGAAGAACCTATTTTCTGAAAGCCTTGGAGACCTTCTTTCTCTTCATGAGTTGACAACAAGCCAGAATTCCTACAGGAACACAGGAGAGGGCCTTGAATCTAGGAGTGATGACTAGCCTACGAGTCACCACTTTCACCTGTTTGTTACATAGAAATCTTTCATGAGATTATATATATATATAATATATTACTCATATCACTTAGTTGAAAACCTAAATATAAATATCTTTTTTTCTGTGTATACATGCATGCACATATGTCTATCAATCATCTGTCTGTCTGTCTGTCTATCAATCATCTTCCCATCTTCCTCTCAACTCAATTATAAGCTCCCTGAGGTCAGAATTTTACTTTTCCTAATGTGGCAGAGGCTTGTTAGCCACCAGCAGGCTCTGAATGCATCCTATATGATGTCTGACATCTGGTTGCAGGGGTTGAGGCAGGAGAGAAAAGCAATAAGGTCTTGGTAAGTGGATGACAATCATCAGATGCATGGGTCCTATGGAGAGAATGTGAATAGTTTCCCACTGACTGGTCCATGATTTATATATAGGCCCATTAGGCTACAATTTACTTGTGATCTGGCTATTTTCTACTGATAATTTTTCCTCCCCCCTCCAAGCCAATGAGGTTTTTAAAAAAAAGTCTACCAATTATTAGTAGTATTTTTTCAATGCTGGGTATTGAATTTAAGGCCTTTTGTGTGCTGGGCAAGAGCTCTACCACTAAGGTGTAACCTCAGCTCACCATTTTTTTTGCCCAAATGAAAAAGACTCAAAGACTGCCCCAGCAATACTTGAATTCACTATTACTCAAAGCCAGAACTTGTCTCAAATGGATTCCTTCCTCAGATAAAGTAAGAAGTCCCTTGGCCCTTGGCTTTGTTTTCTTTTGTTAGTTGCCTTCGGGTAGAGAGGGGGTGAGGCACCTCTTGCTGCCTGAAAGTGGAACTTAGTTCTTCTAATGGTCCTTGGGGTTTTGACCTGGCGTTCTTTTTATTTTTTTCTTTATTAGTTATGTACATACTCAGTATGCAAACAGCCATGTTGGTACCATCATTAGCCTCCTCCCCGTCTTCCCCCCTCTGGAGGGACCCTCCTTGTTGGGGAATATGGGTCATTCATTGTGGGGGTAGCCATCAGTTGCGGGGAAGAGGCACTGTCTCTGGGCACAATGTCCTAACTTGTGGCTCTAACAATCTTTCTGCTCCCTCTTCCACACATTTCCCTGAGCCATGCTGGGTGCGTTTTAGGTCTCCATCAGTGATGAGGTCTTGGAAGCCTCTGTGTCTCTAGATCTCTGGTTTGGTAGGAGTTGAATGACCTGGCTTTCTTTTTTTTTTTTTTTAATTTTTTAATTAATTATTTATTTATTTGAGAGCTACAGACACAGAGAGAAAGACAGATAGAGGGAGAGAGAGAGAATGGGCACGCCAGGACTTCCAGCCTCTGCAAACGAACTCCAGATGCGTGCGCCCCCTTGTGCATCTGGCTAACGTGGGACCTGGGGAACCGAGCCTTGAACCGGGGTCCTTAGGCTTCATAGGCAAGTACTTAACCGCTAAGCCATCTCTCCAGCCCTAAAAAGATTTTATTTTTCTTTCTTACATGCACAGAGAGAGAGAATGGACAGCCCAGGACCTCTAGCCACTGCAAACAAACCCCAGACGCATGTGCCACCGTGTGTATCTGACTTACGGTGGCACCTGGAGAATCGAACCTGGGTCCTCAGGTTTCACAGGCATGCACCTTAACCGCTAAGCCG
Organism: Jaculus jaculus; assembly: GCF_020740685.1. Classification (NCBI taxonomy): domain Eukaryota; kingdom Metazoa; phylum Chordata; class Mammalia; order Rodentia; family Dipodidae; genus Jaculus; species Jaculus jaculus. Next base: position 6,967,106 of record NC_059108.1, on the reverse strand, counting down.
TCTCTCCAGCCCGACCTGGCTTTCTTATGTCTGCCTCCCAGCCTCTCTTTTTCCTCTCCAAGGTCTCGCAGACTCTAGCTTCCTGCTCAACTGCTCTCTTTTAGCTGGTTGGCTTCTGTGAATAAAAGTAAAGACTCAACCAGGGGGTCCTCTGAGCCCCCCCCCCCCCCCCCCCGCAGCTTTTGTAGAATTCACAGTCAAAAACAAGATGGAGGAAAACCTTGCAGGGCTGGTCTTCGATTATCTCCCTAGGAAATTTATTACTCCAGCTGGGGCTCAGTTTCCTCATCTGTGAACTGAGGAAGGCAAAAACGACTAGGGATGCTTGTTAACCTCCCAGTCCCGGAGTCCAGCACGGGCCGGTGGCGTAGGTGCTGGGGCTCTCTCTGGTGTGTAAGCCCCTTCCTTTGCATTCAGCGAGTTTAGAGATGCGGCTAAACATTGGCAACCCTCATTTACTGTCTAGCTGATTAGTCTCTAGTTTGAATCTGGTGACATTTTGCAAAATCCAAGTGTTTTCCCGGCCATGACCACATAGGTAATTCCAGATACTAATCACTGAGGACCTTTCGGTGTAGGTGGCAGCATCAGGAAGCCCCCCATGGACCTTCTCTTGGATCTCAATTCATTGATACTTTTTTTTTTCTGGAGCCCCACGTGTCAAGGCTGGGCAGAACTTGAGGCACCTGTAGAATAGTGGCCAAGGCCTCATGCTCAGACTCAAACCGAAGGCAATGACAGGAGAGTCCCTGTGATTAATACACAGCCCCTGATGTGCATTTGTTAAGACCTGGTTGCATCGTGGAACAAATAGATCTACAGCGTTTGGATAGCTCACAAGTGCTCCGATTCCTACATAACATTGGGGACGTGTTCTTAAAAATGTCCGGCTGCTGTGATCCCGTGTACCTGGAAAGAGACTTCAACCCACTCTTACAAACTGCTCATTCCACACGAGTTACAAATATTCTTCATAACTCCCTAACGGAGCAAGTGGGACAAGCTGTTATTAATACCTCTGCAGGTGCATTTGGCTTTTGACCTCGGCCGGCAGAGGTACTGAGGAGCCATTATATCTGATGCCTATTAGATTTCATCCTTTAACAAGGAGGACCCTTGAGTAAACCAATGGCTGGCACTTTCTTTTGTCTTTTCAACACCCCTCCCCCACAAGTTTGGTGACATTAAGCGGGGAGGACAAATCGTCACCATGTACAGATTTCATATCAAATAAAAGAACTCAATTTGCTGCCAAATGGGGGTTTAACCTCTCCCAGATCTGGGGTTGTGCATAATTAATGCATCGTTCAGCTTTTGACTTTGGTGTTTTCAGACAGATTTAATCTTAAAGGGTGCTTCTGGGTTCTGTGTTCACGAAAGCACATTTGGTTCATTTCGTGGGCTTTGTCTTTGGGCTTGGAGAATGTCCTCGCGTGAATTGTCCTAAAGATGGCCTGTGTGGGTCAAGTGCCCCTCTCCCTGCCGTTTTTCAGCAGGCACCCGTTCAGTGCCTAGCACAGTGCTTCAGAATAGATGGGCACCAGCCGCTGCAGTGCAGCTATCGATGCTTGTACTAGGAAGGAGGGGATGGCAAGGCAGGCGCTGTGACCTGTCACTGTGGCTCGACTTAGGGGTGACTTTCTCATGTTTTCTCCTGGAACCTTCAGCAACCCTGCGAGACCGGCTCACTGGAAACGTGGGTTCAAAACGCCTGGACTTACAATCCCACGTGCAAAGCGGGTGGTGCGCCCTGACCTCACGGGACGTCCACTTTTCAGCACCCAGCACCGCTACGACGTGCACTTCCTGGGCTGTGGTTCACAGGGCCGGACAGGGAACATGCGCCTTCCTGAGAAACGGAGATGGGGCCATGCGCGCGCGCACACACGTGTGTGTGTGTGTGTGTGTGTGTGTGTGTGTGTGCAGGGTGGGGTCCACAAAGTCCCCAGGCTACATTGTCTTCTTCCATGAAACCCTCTCACAAATCCATGGCCGCCAAGCTGGTCCCCAGTCATACCTCCACGAGCCCACGTTTTTCTCATTGCTGTGACAAAAGACTTGGCAGAATCAATGTGAGGGAGCAAGTCTGAGAGAGGACAGGACTGCGAGAGCATGCCGGTGTCACTCATGCCATTGATGTGGATCGGAGGGGGGGGGGAGGGCTGGGCTGGAGTCCCAAGGCCGACCTCCCAGTCACCTACTTCCACCAGCCAGGCCTCGCCTCTTGATGGTCCCACAACCTCCATCGACAGTGCCACCAACTGTGGGCCAAGTGGTTCCACACCTGAATCCCAGCCCCCACCCTCCCCCACCATCAGAAACACTTGGAGGAATGATATCTTTTAAATGCTTTCTTGTCTGGGCAAAGGCAGTCCTCTTCGGATCTGCCCTATTGCCAAGCAGATGAGATGTAAGGACTTGTTTCCTATTGATTTTTAAAAGCAATTCGGGACCCAGCTGGTAATCATAGGTATGACCTGTGCTGTTTTCCAGGCAGTCACAAGCAGCTCGGAGCCTTGTGTGACTCTGATGTTTGGGGTGTGCATTCTTTGAAGATTACTTCTAAAGCAAGGCGTCCAAATCCTTAATTCACGATTCTGTCTATTCCTGTGGTGTTTACATTCCGCCATGGCAGAAGATCACTGTGTGTGAGAGAGATGAAAATGCACTTCTAAAAAGGGCTTTCGTACATGCACAGGCCTCCTTCAAAGACCCTCACCCTCTCCCCTCTTGCCTTGGTGGAGTCTGGGCTTCAGCTCCAGGAATATTCACATTAGCGGCTGGCTTGGAGTGTCGCCGCGCTGTGGTTACACACCCAGGCTGAGCGCCTGGGGCCAGAACGGTGTGGGGCACGGCCGGTGTGACTTCCACTGTTCAGGTCCGTTTCTGGTGTCACATACCCATAGACGTACTTTCATGGGTGCACTGATATTTGCCATTTCTGGAGAGGTGGTCTGGATTGAGTTTGGAGTCTGAGAGATCAGCAACAAGTGGATACGTTAGGTCTCTTCATTCCCCACTCCCCCACCCCCAAACAACTGTATTGTCTTTCCTCTGCATCGAGGCCCTCATGTGATATAAAAGACATAGTTGGGCAGGAGAGACGGCTCAGCAGTTAAGGCACTTGCCTGCAAACCCTAAGGTCCTGGATTTAATTCCCAGTAAAGCCAGATGTACAAGGTGGTGCATGTGTCTAGAATTCGTTTGCAGTGGCTAGAGGCCCTGGTGTGCCCATTCTGTCTCCTTTCCCTCTCTCTCATAAATAAATAAATAAATATTTTAAAAAGAATGATAAAGGCATAGTTAAAACAGCAATCAGGTTAGTTCAGAATTTTCCAAACATGATTACATTGATGTCATAAAGGTGGGGCAGTTACCAAGTGTGAAATCCTTGAGAAAATACAACGTGCTCATTTTTGTTGCTATTATTTCTGCCTGCATTTTGAAAGCTCTGTCATGCTACACGCAGCTCTCTTCTTGGCACCTGGGTCTTAGGTGTAAGAGCTATCTCTGAGCTTGAGACCCTTGATCTGGCAGCTTCTGAGGGCAGTGTGAGCCTGTCTGTGGCCTGCCTTGCCCAGCATCAGCAGTGTTTAGACACTTCAAGCTTCTAATCACACAGCCCTCTATGGGTGACCTTGGGTGTCAGGACCACAGATGAGCATCCTTTGATGTGATGCATTGTGGGAAGCCACACAGAAATCATTTCTTTTTAAAAATTTACTTATTTATTTATGAAAGAGAGAGAGAGAGAGAGAGAGAGAGAGCGAGCGAGCCCCAGGACTCTTGCTTCTGCAAGTGAACTCCACACATGCGCCGTCTTGTGCATCTGGCATTGGGGGGTACTGGGGAACCCAACCCTGGCTGGCAATCTTTGCAAACCTTGAACCTCTGAGCCTTCTCCCCAGCTCTCAGCAACCGTTTCTTTTTTTTTTTTTAATTATTTATTTATTTGCAAGCAGAGAGAAAGAAAGAGAGAGATTGAGAGAGAGAGAGAAGACAGCCAGACAGAGAATGGGTGCGCCAGGGCCTCTAGCTACTGCAGGCAAACTCCAGATGCAAGTGTCCCTTGCGCATCTGGCTTATGTGGATCCTGGAGAATTGAACCTGGGTCCTTTGGCTTTGCAGGCAAACGCCTTAACTGTTCAGCCACCTCTCCAGCCCCCGGAGCAACCCTTTCTGATGTTATTGTGTCACTCGGGCCATTTTCTCCCCTTTGTTAGCATGAGCAGTCGCAGAATGCGGGATCACCATAGTGCTCTCGACCCCCACGTGGTTTACATGCATATGAAGGGGTGGAGGCCATGGGCTGGCTTTGACATCCCTCAGCACACTGGCTGATGGGCAGGAATGCCCGGGTCCCTGATGATAGTCCCCTGGTCCTTTAAGAACTGCCTCCTTAACATTTCTCTCATTGTTCAACGGATGGCTCAGCCTTGAAGTAAAAAAAAAAAAAAAAAACAACAACAAAAAAGTACTCAATGTTTCCACTCTAAGAACACATTCATTTCCTTAGGGTGTGTCCCCTGGAAGTTTTGTTGGCCCTGGCTGGCTCTACGCTTGGTCTCCCCAGGGTGTTCGGGTGCCTCTGGGGAAGGATGGAGAAGGATGGAGCTCAGCATGGAAGGGACAGTCATGTGTTTCATAGAGGAAGGCCATCAGTCCTTTCGTCCCCGTCCCCCGCCCGTCTCCTTGTTGTCAGTAGCGTCTCTTGGGATGTTTATGGTGTGTTTGGCCCCCTGAACGGAGTAACGTGGCAGACATGAGCCTTTCTTATCCTAGAGCAGACATGTTCCTGACTGTAAGATCTGTGATGGAACATGAAGGGGCCCCGTGAAGGCTCGGACTATTGGCTTGCCTAACAAATGGCTGTGGTGTTGAGATGGGCGGAGAGCGAGGGAGGGACGTTCTTGGTCAGAGCCCAGATAAAATCAGCTTGGCATTAAAATAATTTTTTTCTCATTTTTATTTGCAAGAAGAGACACACAGAGAGAGAGAGAGAGAGAGAGAGAGAGAGAGATATTAAGCACATCAGAGCCTGTAGCTACTGCAAATGAACTCCAGATACATGTGTCACTTTGTGCATCTGGCTTTACGTGGGTCCTGGGGAATCAGCCCTGGGCTTTGCAGCAAGCGCTTTAGCCACCGAGACCTCTCTTGGCATTTTGTAGGCACTTACTCTTCTAAGTAGGAGAGAACATATTCCAACCATAGGAATATCGAGGGCATGTGTAATTATTTCCCCCAAATTGCTGTGGTTCTTAGAAAAGTGATTTCACGTGGAAGCCCGTCTGTTTCATGGCACCCCGGACAAGGTGCCGTGGTTGCAGTGACAAGGACAGGGGTGGCTGCGTCACACAACCGAGAGCCTAGGTGTGGCACCCGCACTCAGGTCTGCACCCCTGGGCGGCCCAGGTGGGACTTCTCCCTTCAAGCGAATCTTAGCCCCTTGGGAATTGTTTTTGCCTGCCTCCTTGCCATAGGGAGAAGCTAACCCCTCCCCTGCCTCGTCTTCCAGTGCTCGAGGATCCTAACTGTTTCCAGAGGGCAGTGCGAGTGAAAAATACTGTTAATATTCAGGAGGAAGAATCGATTTAAAAAATGTGCCTTTGATTCACTAATCTCTGACATTGAGACATTTTTTGAAGTCTGTTGCTATAATTAGAATTCTATAAGCCATTTTATGCCTCTATCAAAATTTTAAGAGACATAGAAAATTTAAGTTTTTTTTTTTTGGGGGGGCTGATAATTTATCATATCAACACTAGTCATTCCGCAATGTGGTTTCAGTGTGGAGCAGTATTTTGGGATCAGGAACTCACTCTGTCATGAGGGCTTTCCGACAGCTGCCCTGATACTGCCCCAGCCACGTAGAGCCCTAGATTTTAAGAAGTGCTTGTGAACTGTGCTCCTGCTTTGTTGTGGTGTTTTCTTCCCGGCTGAAATGTGGGGGCTGGGTGACCGAGCCAGAGGTGAATGTGTCTGTCCTACAGACTCTGGGGCCATGTCTCCACCCACCTAGCTGGCGAGGGCAGAGGAGAAGTGATCTTAGGACTGGGGCTGCATCACTGGGGACAGGTGGGATGGCATTGACAACCTCAGCTGGGCTTAGGTGAGTCACGGCTGAGCTCTGAGATGGGTAATTAGTGGCACGTGGCCTGGGAGCCACGTGTGAGAGCCCTTCCTTAGTCATAGGGACGGAAACCAGCATCACAAATAGAGGTTTCCTTAGATTAATGAGTCAGACGACACTAATCCCAAAGTGATGCTTAATTTCTACTCCCCCCCCCTTTTCCTAAAGCAGGAGCTGTTCTTGTTCTTTTTTTTTTTTTTTTAAGAAAAAGATCAGTTTGCAAAAAGACTGATTTAACTACAATTGAAAAGGGGGCTCATGTCATCTTGGCCCTGTGACGATTAGCGTGAAGGCCGGCTGCACGTTAGCCGGCCTGAAACTTGTTCCTAACACAATGTTAAGACTCAGTGAAAAGAGAGATTACGTCTATCTAGTTACACCATTCCTTGATATATGCTCCATGTCACAGCGCCATTGTCTCCTGGGTAAAGACAGAGAGTTCAAATACCCGCTATCTCTCCCCTGGTGCTCCAAATGCTCGGCTTTGAAGTTTTTATAATCCATCTGTCATCTTCTAGCGAGGAGGGCACATGTTCTGTACCACTCAATTACTGACTTCGCCTTTGCCAGCTCCAGTGAGACAGGCAAGAATGTTATGGGTGGTTGAGAGAAACTGTCAGATACACTAAATTCCTGGGATTCATGCGGACAGTGTTATTCCGGGGTAGGAACAAGCCCGTCTTATTGTTCAAGGGCATTACAGATACATTTGGCATTGGGCTAGAGAGCCTTTGATTTTTTTTTTTTCTTTCTTCCTTTCCTGTTTGAGAGACTTGTCTTAAATTTGATTGTTCATGTTTGAAAAAAAAAATCACCCCTGCACTGGAATGTGGACCCCCAAGTGCAGATTGAAAAGATGACATTTGTTTTAGCTAACAAGGAGCGCCGTAGCCCAACTGTGTGGAGCTTGGGAAGGGGCAGCAAGCTTTTGTTTCACTTTGGTGAAACCGGATTTTGACTTGGTCTTGAGAAAAGATGATGAGTAAATGCAACCTGATCTCCAAAGGAAGGGCTCTTTTCCTGCCAGTGAGCGCCTGGGCACCTAGAGAGTGTTCTGCCATCTGGTGAGAGCAGAGAAACTTAGCACTGGCTGGAAGAGTCTCTAAAATGGGTTATTGTGTTTAAAGGCATTCTCTGTTGGAGTGGTTAGTGTTGCTAGCTGTCCCGTTAACTTCTCACTCATGGAGTCACGGGTGGTTAAATTCGTTGTCTTATGTGAAATGAGTTTGATGATCTCGGCTTAGCCTCTAGTGGGTATTAATTCACATTATGAAATATTCCAGAATAATTTAGCACCGTGTGGCATCATTTGCATTTTTACTCAAGATAGGGACAACGATCGTGTCTCTGGATATATTCTTTTTTTCTGTCTTTTATTCAATTGCTATTACTTGTGGGGAGCATATGGCATGAGATGTTGGGGTGATGAAAATAAGACATTTTGACTTGGGCACTGAAACCTAGCAAGGAAGATTTGCAGGGTTGTGATTTCAGTTCATGCTGGGATTCCCTGACCTGCCCAGAGTTGAGGCAGCCTGGATGCACGTGGCATTTCACAGACATGGATATGTTTGGGGGGGACTCTGTGTGCCCCACAATTTAAGAAAAGAGTATTTTCCACTTACCACACAGGGTTTCCAGAAACGTAAGATACTATTACAGTAATTAATTTAGTGAAACTTCTTAAATCTGATCTTCTGTTCAAACTAATAATGGGAGGATGGGGTGGCTCGATGTCGTTAATTGAAATCTGGAGACAATAAAAAAAATGTCTTTCTGCAACTTCAATACAGCAGTCTGGAACTGTCGGGTCAGGCTGTGAACCAATTTTCTTCTCATTACTTTTGATTTTGGAGTCAATACAAATTTCATCAGTGATTGTAGGGTGCAGATCTTCGTCTGCATGGACCCTGTCATGGGAGAATATGTGTGCGTGGTTTAAAGATTTACGGAAAAGCCTGGCTGGAGTGTCTGGAGAGGGTGGGAGGAAATGCTGGAGCCTCGGCCTCTCTTGCAGCGGCTCCATTGCTCAGGGGTGATTAGTGTCAGGAGGAGCGGGGTAGAGAGGACCGCCGGGGCCCTTAGGAGGCTCAGCAGCTGTGGCCAGGCCAGCCAAGGGCCGCTGGTAGCTGCCGCTGCTAGACTGGTTCCTTCTTTGGTCAGTTTCTTTTTGGTTTCCCCTTTTAGACTTGTGTCTTTAAGCCCCTAAGTCGCTCCCCCCCCTTTTTCTTGCTTCCCTATTACATCTCAGTTTACAGATACGTCCCCGAGTATCAATTGCAGTACACAGAATCCAAGTCCCCATTGGAACTTAATTGTAGGAGGAAGGAAGCAAAGTGGGCTCAACTTTGCTAGAGTTGGTGACATTTTGAAAGCATCCTGAGCAAAGAATTCTTTTGTGTGGAAATGTGGACCCAGGGTGCCTCACGTGACACCTCATTTTCCCTGCATCCGATTTGCATCTTTGCAAGTCATAGGATCAGCCCATCTATCATTAGATATTGGCCTAACTGGACATTTTTTATGAGCCCAGTTTGCTATTTATGTTAAAAGCAATTCGCAGAAATGCCCTTTCTTCGTGATTTGGTATTGGCAATAGCGATGTATGTTTAATCACATTTTCCATGAGTAATTATCTAATTCGCATGATTACCAATCGGAAGCAGGCAAAGAGAACCCGGGCTTAGCCCAGTCTTGCCTGGGCGGTGGCGCAGGCGCGCAGAGGGACCGAGCAGAGGGTGTGTGGGTTCCGTGTTTCCTCTGCCATATCGTGGAGATTTTTATTAGCAACAGGGCTTTTTGGAGCTGAGCGTGGGGAAGAGAGAGGCTATTGGGAAGCCTGTGACCAGGTAGTTTGAGGTTCTCTCCCTCTGCTTGGGTTCCCTACGTTCACAGTCGCCCTTTCTAAGGATTTCCAGGAGACGGAGGTCACATTTTTTATTCATGTTGAAAAATATTCATTTATCAGTATTGGTGCAACTGTAAACAAGTGATAAGCTGACAACATTTACAACAGTAAAACTGACAGCATTTACTTTAATTTTCTGTCATTTTGGTAATTATATCAATCAAGACCCAAAACTAAAATGATATTTTAGCATGCAGTAAGAAATGAGGAATTCAGATCTTAAAAGACCATTACAATTAGCTTTGAAATGTTCGCCATTTTACCATAATTGTTTCATATAGCTTATATGTCTTCATTTACAGCCGAATATTCTGTTGATCTTTTATAAACAAAGTAGCACCCATCTGCTCCTTGAGACACTCCTGGCGCCTATTCATTGCAAAAATAATACATGTCCTAATGACTTCCACATATTTTGAAATCTCCCTTTTGAAATTGGACTTGGCAGATTATTTGCAGGTACTTGAGTTGCATCTGTTTGCAATTTTGCAAATGCGGAAGACTTTAATGTTGAGCACTGCAAGAGGGCTATTTTAATCCGCAGATAACATTGGCTGTCATCAAAAGCCACATTTATCTTTTCAAAGGTGGGGCAAATGTTTAATGTTAAAAGACAGTGGAAGGTCAAGGCCGTGTCTGAGGTCTGAACGTTTTCCCTTCATATGCCTTCTGTGGACTCCTCCTTATCTTTCCTTCTTCCATTTAAGTTTTGGTTAGGTATTGCCAAGAGGATGTTTGACTGATAAAATGAAAGATCAGGAAGAGAGTAAATCTGAAATAATTGTGAACTCCGGGCTCTTGGGCTTATTACTGCCATGTGGCTAGCAGCTGACCAACTTTGGGCTGACTCTGTTTACAGTGAGAAACTGGACCACATGGTGCTGGAGAACAGCCGGCCTTGAATGGAGGTGCTGGCCTGCCTCCCAGGATGGGCTGCCATTCACCGGGAGGCATGGCGGGTCCTGCAAGGCCAGGGCCTGGTGAGCTGGTCCACGGGGCTCCTGAGCAGACCCAGCTGGAGATGGAGCGGGTGCACAGTCAAGGCATCTGGCTCGAAGCTGGTTTGTTTTTGCGCCAGCCCTGCAGCCTAGAGAGTCAGTGACTGTCTTTGGCCTTGTCAAGGTTGAGCAAATCAAGCGAGCTCTCTTGTCGCTGGTGTCCTTAGAGCCTCAGAACTGAGGCAGCAGGACAGGCTGTTTCTACTGAGTCGTGCCTCTTTCTTCCTGTCTCCTTTCTGGTCCTCACAGGAGCCGTGCACTGTGTGGAGTGCTACCTGAGCCGTTTGCTTTCTTTCTGCTCTCCATGTTGGACAGGAATCCTCACGGAGCTAGGCCGTTTAGGGTTGGAGGTAGGAGGGGATGGTGGTACTTGGTCATGAATGTCACCAGTGGTTAGAGATATAGGCCAGACACAGAGGTACAATCTATACAACCCACAAAACGACTCACTTCCAAGCCATTTCCAACTACTCGGGTGACCAATGAGGAACTGGGAGAAGAGTGAACCTTCACCCATGACCAGACACACCCCCAGAGCTTGCTGGCTACATCTGAGAAGGCTAGGGTGGCAGGGGCGGGGTTTCAGAGGTCTTTATGGAAGGAAGTGGCCAGTATAAAGGGTAAGATGAGGTGGTAGTGTGTTTCACGCATAGATGGGGTGGAAGAGCCCACCGGGCGTGTTACGAAAGCGTTCTTCACCACCGCACCAGGTCAGCGCGTGTCCTTGCCATCTCACTGGGTCAGCACCATTCCACAGATGAACGCTGGGCAGATGTCTGTTTCTGGGATGCTACCATTTCAGGAGTCATACGTGATTTTTTTTCTTTTGTGATTCACATTCACAATTTATTCTCACTATCACATGCATATAAGCACAGCATTAAAGATATCACAGATTTCTGGGGTAAATCTGAGAGATCCTGGGGGCACCTCAAGCTCTCGTGTCTTATTTGTATTTGATTATTTTCTCTGCAGCCACAGGAGAGGGAGGTGGTGATTTTCAGGGAACGGGAACTGGCATGCGATGTCTCTGCTCTTTCTGCGTCATTTATATTCTGATGCGTTCATGTATGGGTGATTGCTCTTTAAAGAGAAGAGACCTCACACTCTTCAGATGATCAAAAATTTCCCATTACCAAAGTGATGCAGTGGGGAGCTGGGGAAGGAGTATTTTCCTTACAGGAAACATATCCTGCTACAGGGTCTCGAGATAGCTGGGGAGGGCAGTGACTTTTCAAATGTGGACCTGGTCTAAGGGCAGGGGCATCACCTGAGGACTTGCTAGAAATAAAACTCGTGGGCTGGAGGTGGCTTAATGGTTAAGACGCTTGCCTGTGAAGCCTAAGGACCCAGGTTTGATTTTGCCAGGACCCATGCAAGCTGGATACACAAGGTAGCCCATGCATCTGGAGTTCATTTGCAGTGGCTGGAGGCCCCGGATCACCCATTTTCTCTCTTTGTCTGCCTCTCTCTCTCATAAATAAATAACTAAATAATTTTTAAAAAAGAAAGAACGCTCGTCAGCTCCTTCTAGTTAGAAGCTGCGGGGCCCAGTGGTCTCGCCCTTGAACGAGCCCTCATCTTCAGCCGTCTTGAGCGTATTTATTCTATGCGTGCATGGATTCTCGGGGATTCTACTCTCTGTACGTATCACAGCAGGCACGGGAGAGCGTGGCCGTTCTGCAACTCTTGGATCCTGCCTCTCATGGGTGGTAGACATGGCTCTGTCCGTGCTGGGGGACGCAGCCAACAGCCACATTTTGTTGTCTGTTTGGATTTTGCGAGTGGGGGAGAGAAGGCTGTTGTCATCGCTGTGGCGCTTATGCTGATGTGATTTGGGACAGAAGCTACAGTTATGTGTTGGAAGGCTCTGGGTGGGGGGTGCAGGGCTGGTGGAGGAGACAGTAGGCAGGCCACCCTTGTCATCTTGGTCATTGGTTTTCTTCAAGTAGAGCTTTTCTGGCACCGAGATAAACTCTTGGCGGTGACTTTCAGACAGGATCCGAATGAAATTCGTTGGCCATTCACTAGGTTGCTGCTTGCCGAGAGTCCTTTCCTGGGCTGGGTGGAAAGTGGCCAGAGGACAGCTTTGTGAGGACATTGTGGCCAGGGAATCAGCCATCGACTTGATATTTAAACTCTCTGGGGAGTCCATAAGGCCTTGGCTCTGGGAGAGGAGGAGCTGGTACAGGCATCTGATGACGTGTCCTCAGTAATGCCCCCGTCCCTGCCCAGTCCTGTCCAGAGACGGAGATGTCCTGCGGCGTCTCATCTACCCCCGTCTCAGATGCACCTGCTGAGGTTTCACCAAATTTGCCTTGTACTTCGTAAGGCAATTTTAGATGATACATGGGTTTTAAGTTTTAACAGTTGGGTATTTTAGGACCTATTAGAGAAATATAACTAGCGTATCATAGCTGTGATTTCACAGATGTTATTGCTCAAGGTGAGGCTAAATTAAAAGAAAAAAAAGAGTGACTTGATTTAAAGTTAATTTACAGAAAAGTATTAGGCAAGGAACAGTCTGAGTGGTACAAAGACCAGGTGGAAACGGTGGAAAGGTCTGTGAGTCACTGAGATGTGCGGGTGCTTTGAGGAAAGGGCATCGGTGTGTCCCAATCTCCCCCACTAAGCTCCGGGAAGGGCTACTCCCCCTGGCAGATGAGGGGAGGGCATATCCAGGGCGAGTGTGTTGTTGAGGAAGCCTTACCCATCCTTCACAGCTCATGCTGCTTGTGGGCACACTTCTGTGTCTTGTTGGCAAAGCAATTACTGGCACTGTGGGAGGTCTGCAGGTTCAAAGCTAGCGAAGAGAAATCTAGCTCACTTCCTCCTGAAATGTGGGTTTGGTTTAAGTGGCGATGGTTGAGTTTCATAAGAGAAAAACTATGCCAATCTGTTCACAATGACAAATATTAGCTCTGAACCCAGTGTTCCTTTTGAGATGGAGAGACCCCAGGTGTGGGGGGGGGCAGGCCTCAGCGTCCTCTCTTTTCCTGTCCACAGTGCTGCTGGGACACAGGGAAGGGGAGGAACAGTCCTCAGATGTTCCCACCAACGTCTCCTACAGGATCCGAGTGACAGGGACAGTTGTGCTGAGTGGCCTCCGGCTGACAGGACGTGAAATCATGGGGCTTGTGCTATCCAGAGGCCACCAAGGTGTCCTTTCTGCTGCCCAGTGCTGTGCTTGGCCTTTTTTTTTTTTTTCTTTTTCGAGGTAGGGTCTCACTGTAGCCCAGGCTGACTTGGAATTCACTATGGAGTCTCAGGGGGAACCGGGAGTCAGCATGACATTCTTGCGAGGTTTCTGCGGGGAGATGGCTCCATAGGGACCTCCTGCTTGGAGAAGAAGCTTGGCTGGGAACTGGAGCAATCTTGCTGGGATCTATAGATCGTGTCAGCACTCTCTTGAGTTCTAGGTCCTGAGAGGCTGGTGAGGAATGGGGAAGCGGTGGGGCCTCTACAGGGGAAGGGATGCAGGGGGCCCTCACCCCTCAGCGAGGGCCCATCCGGACTCTCTCATGCTCACACTCAGGCCTATTGTTTCTACGTCCATCTGGTTGGTTGGGGTTAATCGGTTCAGTCTTTGGAAGTTTCTGAAGATGGTTCAAAGGAGGGTAAGATGTGGTTTCTGCCTCCACGAACTTGGCTACCCAAATGGAGAGACAAAAACGATGCTCACGGGTACGAGCGGTCAAATGCTCGGGCGTTCAGAGGCAGGCGACTTTGGAGAGGACCCCTGTATGCCGGAGCGCCTGCAAAGGAAGCCCTCGCCGGGGCCTTACGCAGGGTGGGGCCAAGAGACGAGGCCTAAGGGAGAGAGAGCCCGAGAAGTCTCATGGGGTGTGTACACAAGCAATGTTCTCTAAATACTGGTTATTTGAACTGAGCGGGGTCAGAGCCCTCGCCTATTTGTAGGTGCCAGAGCTGACCTCTAGCGTTGTGAGTTTGGAAAATACTTATGGAGTCCCTGTCTTGCCCTGGACCCTGCTCTGGGGTCCCTGATGAGCTCTCCCTGGGTGCTCTTATCTATGCAGTTGGCAGTAGCACCCACTGCAGGCAGATTCCCAGAGTTTTCCGGAGACATCCTGCTGCTTTTCGTTAGCTCTGTGTTGAGGGAGCTGCCCATGCTGAGGGAGGAGGGGCCTTAATGATAATGGACTACGAGCCTGTCTGTGAGGGCGAAGATATAAAGGTGAGTGTGACCGTGGATGGGGGCATTATTCTCAACTCAGTGACTCTACTCTTTTCTGAGGCACTGTCCCACTCAGCTCCATGTCAAAAATTAATTTGTGGGTCTGGAGAGGCTGCTCAGTGGTCAAAGGCATTTGCTTGCAAAGCCCAGTGGCCTGGGTTCAACTCCCCAGTGCCCACATAAAGCCATATGCACGAAGTGGTGTATGTGTCTGGAGTTCATTTGTAGGGGCAGGAGGCCCTGGTAGGATCCTTCTCCCTCTCTCTGCCTTTTCCTGTCTGTCTCTCTTTGGAACAAATAAAAAAACACTTGAGGGGTTGGAGAGATGGCTTCGTGGTTAAGGCACTTGCCTACAAAGCCAAAGGACCCAGGTTTGACTCCCCAGGACCCATGTAAGCCAGTTGCATAAGGGAGCGCACACATCTGGAGTTTGTTTGCAGTGGCTGGAGGCCCTCGTGTGCCCATTCTTTCTCTACCTGCCTATTTCTGTATCTCTGTCAAATAAATAAATATTTTTAAAAAACTAAAAAAAAAATTTATTTGCAATAATGAAAATTTTAGCTACTCATTCTGGTGCAAGATATCTCCTATAAGCCGAAGTTACTTGAGTGAGTGAGTGTGTAAATCAAGCCCCATGTCTCCTTCTCTTGGTTGTCTACCCCTAAGTAAGTTAAAAGCTTTTCCTGAATTTTTTAAATATTTTATTTTTATTCATTTATTTATTTGACAGAGAAGGGGGAGAAGAGAGAGACAGAGAGAGAGAGAAAGAGAAAGAGAGAGAGGGAGAGAGTGAACGGGTGCGCCAGGGCTTCCAGCCACTGCAAACGAACTCCAGGTGTGTGCCCCCTTGTGCATCTGACTAACGTGGGTCCTGGGGAATCGAACCTGGGATCTTTGGCTTTGCAGGCAAACGCCTTAACCGCTAAGTCATCCCTCCAGACCCCCCCTTTTTTTGGTTTTCTGAGGTAGGGTCTCACTCTAATTCAGGGTGACCTGAAATTCACTCTGAGGTCTCAGGGTGGCCTTGAACTCACAGCGATTCTCCTACCTCTGCCTCCTGAGTGCCGGGGTTTAAGGCATGCCGGGGTTTAAGGCATGCGCCACTATGCCTGGCTCTTTCCCTGAATTCTTATTGAGGCGTATTTCTAGACACTCCTAGCAGTAGCTAGACTGAAATTTAAAACACACACACACACACACACACACACACACACACACACACACACACGCTTTGGTCTATACTGAAAAACTGCAAGAGAAAATAAAACCCACCAACTCAGAAACACAGGGAAGGAACTCTTAGTTTTTGCTTCCAAGTTTGGCAGCCTGGTGAACTTGAAAGGTTAGCTGTGAATAAGCATAATCAGATCTTTCTTTTTGTCCATATTTAATTCAAATGCTACAGCTCAATGTTGACTTCGAATACAGAAAGGCCACCCACCACGGTGGCGCTCCCAGCCAATGAAGCCGGCTGACGAAAGCTTTCTTAACTGGCGCTAATCAGCCCTGAGAGGCCTGCCCTCTATCCCCATCAGGATTCTGAATTCAGATGTGCTGATAACCTGAAATTGAATGTGTCAGGATGCAGACCTGTGAAGAAAAGAGGGAACTCCAGCCTACAGAGGCTGGGGGGCTGGGAGACACTGTCTGGGAGAGGGGGGCCTTTTGCCCTCGTTGGGGCCCCCAGCACCCTTCCCTTCCACAGTTGCATGTGCGCATCATGGCTGTGTATTGTTGTTCAGGACTAAGGACAAAATGGAAGGTTTCAAGTTCTGAGATATTTATAGGAGAGCTGCAGTTTTTGTATGTTACATGAGGCAACAGACATTTCGGCTGTTAAGGGGTAAATGGTAATTTGCAATTAATTTTTATTTTCTTAAGCCATGGCTATTTTGGAACCTTTCTCCCACACTGTCATA
Source organism: Jaculus jaculus (assembly GCF_020740685.1). Classification (NCBI taxonomy): domain Eukaryota; kingdom Metazoa; phylum Chordata; class Mammalia; order Rodentia; family Dipodidae; genus Jaculus; species Jaculus jaculus. The sequence continues at coordinate 6,950,953 of NC_059108.1, read as the reverse complement.
GAAGAGACAGACAGACACCCCCCCCCCCGCCCCCCAGTCTGTTGAGCACGTCTCACAGGGAAGTTTCACAAAAGAGTCGCTATTGTCCCTGTCCCAGCCGGCAGCAGTGCAGCTGAGGGTCAGTTGTTATTTCTATTTTAAACGTTGATTTTTGCAAAGTTTGTCTTTTGACTGTTCTCATTCTAATCAGGCTTAGCTGGGAGATCTGCTCCAAACTCCACGCCAGGCTGTGAGGACAGAGGAAGATAAACCAGAGGGTGGAGGTTAAACAAAAAGTTCTGTTCTGTCAATAGCTCTCTCTCTCTCTCTCTCTCTCTCTCTCTCTGTGTGTGTGTGTGTGTGTGTGTGTGTGAGAGAGAGAGAGAGAGAGAGAGAGAGAGAGAGAGAGAGAAAGAGAGAGAGAGAAAGAAACAGAATGAGGGAGAAAGAAGCCACATATTACAGTGCAGGCCTATAATCTCAACACTTGAGAGATTGAGGCCGAAGGATTGCAAGTTTGAGGCCAGCCGGGGTGGGATACATAGTGAGTTCGAAACCATCCTGGGCTATCTAGTGAGGCAACGTCTTAAAAAAATACAAAACAAAAACCAGCGGCTTGGATGTAGCTCTGTGGTAAAGAGCCACTTATCCCAGTGCCTTTCCTTCTGTAGGCATATTTGACCTGGCTTGTGACATCTTGGCTGTACCTGCAAGGGCATCCCCTCTTTAGCCTGTCCCTGTGCCCAGGCCTGTATGCCCATTTCAGAGTCAGGGTGATGGTGCCTCTAAGCCACAGTATATTCCATCCTTCAGTGTAGCCCACACACACGACCACCTGCCGCCCGCCTCTGCTGTGCCGGCATCTCACTCCTCTTCCACGTGGTCTCTTGATGCCTCGATCAGCTCCGATGCCATCTCGCCTCTGCTGGCTCCCAGCCCCACCTCTCGCAGGACAGGCGGGTTGCCGCTTGACGTTTCTGCCCCCCACACAGCACCTGCCATTCCGTCTCACGTGGGGAACACGTGCACACGTCTTGTCTTTCCTGCCGTGACAAGCTCCTTGGTGGCGAGGACTGAGTGTGTGACACCTCTGCACACACGTCACCTCCTCTGTCAGGCTTTCCGAGGTCTCTGCTTATCCAGAGAAAAGGCACGGAGAGAGCAGGCATTCTGGGTGGCACAGTGAAGAACTACAAGTAGCCTCTTTGCACGTTGGTTCCCCCTGGTGCCATCTTGTCATCTCCCACGGGCAGGGATGCAGGGATGCCTGGCCTTTTTTTCTGAGCGCTCTTTGCTGCAAGGCTCCTAGAACCCGCTCTTTCAAGGCCCAAGGAGAAGGTTCCAGTTTGTAGCTCCTCGTCTCCTCCCGCATCTCGGCCAGACTGATGGCACCATGTGGCGTGTCATCCAGGAGGACCAAGAATTCTTCCTGTGGTTTGGACCCAGTCGTGGCTTCCCCAAGGGAACGGTTGGCATGTGTTTAATTATTCATTGGTATTCTCGTCTGCATCTCCCTTCTCTTTGATTGTTTTGTCTTTGCCTAAAAAATATTTATTTGAAATTCTGTGATCAAAGACTGAAAAACAAAATAGAGCAGGATATTAAAATGAAAATTTTTTTAAGGAGGTTGGAATGTCAAGATCATTTTTATTAGAAAAGTTTACAAGATGAAGCTGCAAATTATTTACGTAAACGTCATATTTCAAGCACAAGGCTCCCAACTGTGCTCTGGTGACTGATATTGGCTGCTAGGACCTGGATTTAAAACATCTTCTACTTAAGGCAGGAAAAACTCATTTTAATTAAAATTAACGGATATTTTTTCCTTGATCATATTTTAATACACACACACACACACACACACACACACACACACTCACACATCTGTGTTCAGAATTGATAAAGAAAGAACTCTGGTTAAATAATCCACTTTTGTCTGACAGCGGAATCGGCTATAGAGGTGCAAATATGCAGAAAGCTATTTGGAAATGCATCCGAGTAGTTGTCAGGTTTTATTATGCAGGAAGGTGTCATGTTTGTTACGAAGCTGAGTGCAGATGGCAGAGTGGAAGAAATGGATCACTAATTTTAACAATGATTAATGAACAGAGATAGAAAATGAATTACATGGGACTATCGGAGGCAAGAAATATTTTTTTGTGAAAATTTTGAGTCATCTGCTGTGCTGTTCTCTGCAAATTATTTTCTGAAATTCTATATGTTGTCAACAGTTGACTGCATTTTCCATTACTGTCTATTTCTGTTCTTAAGTACTTTTGTGTTATTAGAGATACATAATTTCAAAATACCAATACATTCCTGATTACTTAGAGAAAATATATGTAACAGTACGACTGTTCCATAGACGCCAGCCATAAAAGTCCTGTTTTATAATAATCTTTCATTCTTCCTCATTTTATCACTACATTAGGGATGTTTGATAAAAAGGAAGGGGGTGGGGACTCTTCTACCTCATGCAGAATGAACAGAAGCAGAGGCAGCAATACAAATGGGGTCTGGTGGTTTACTGTGGCCTTTAGCTGTCACCAGTCTCTTTGTGTCATCTGCCTGGTGTCATGGGGGCAGGGTGGGCCCATGTCCCGACACTGGCTTCCGTGGCTCAGGGACTGCTCTGTCCTGGCTTCCGTAGATGTATGTAGCCCAGTCATCCATTGCAAAACAGGAAGTTATCACCAGTCTTGAGGTTGCTCCGGTAACCTGTTCCCAGGCTAGACTGGAGTCCTGTTTCTCTCCTCCCATGGTCCTCCAATTGACAGTGAGTTGATGTTTTTATTTTTATTTTTTGGCCTTTGTGAGCTAGAGTGTCACGATGTGTCCTAAACTCTGAACTCACTACGTAGCTCAGGCTGGCCTTGAACTGGTAGTTCTCCCGATTTAGTTCCTGGTGGTGGGGGTGAGAGGTGTGTGCCACCCTGTCTGGTTGACACTGAATGGTGACATTTTTGAGTCCCCTTTTCTTCATCAGCCTTTATCAGCAACTCAGTGTGTGTGTGTGTGTGTGTGTGTGTGTGTGTGTGTGTGTGTGTGTGAATCTGCAGAGGAATTCTGCTTATTTTGTTATGATAATTTGTGGCTGAAGGCACACCTGTGAGATTAGGTGGGAAAACTTGTTCCTTTATTCCTTCTTCCTTCCTTCCTCCCTCCCTCCCTCCCTCCCTCCCTCCCTCCCTCCCTCCCTCCCTTCCTTCCTTCCTTTCTCCCTTCTTGCCTCCCTCCACCACCTGCCTTCTTCCCTTCCTTCTTCACTCTTTTCCCCTTCCCTTCTCTTCTTTTTTCTACCTCGTCCATGAAGATATTGACCATCTTAAATATGTTGATTTAAAGTCTTAATTTCCCAAGACCTTTATGACTGAGGAATGACATCTAGTGTTTAGACTCTGTGTTGTTACAGGTAAGACAGTTTCCTCCACCAGGAGCCACTTTTGTCAGTGCCTTGAGTGAATTTCTCGTGATAAGCCCCAGTCACACACACACTACTTGGGTACTTGGCCTGGATACCCATTTGTGAAACGTACCTATGGAAGAGTGTAGCCCCTAATGTGGTTTTCATAGCCCCAGGTTCTCCTCAGGGATTACCTCAGTCAAGAGGACAGGAGCCCCCCAACCCTCCCATGAGGCTGGGCTTCCCCGGGTCTGGTTTCTGCACAGAGATAAACGGACTCCTCGGAGCTGCCTGGTGTCGGAACAAATGGACGATCTGTAACGACTTCCTTCTACAAACGAGCTTTCCAAGTTTCCAACTTGACTGTTTTATTTATGCTCTTGACCTGTAAAAACAAGCAGGCTGTTTAAAAAGCAAAAAGTACTTCTCGTGATTAGAGTGCTTCGAGTTGAAATAAATTGCAGACGGAGGCGACGTTCCTCGTTGCTCCAGTAGGAAATGTCGCGGGGGTTTGCTTTGGAGGAGGACCCACGCTACGCCCCACACAGGTCAGGGCTCCATAATCGCATGGACTTGAGGTCCGCAAGATCGAGTGCACCCATCTGTTCCTCTCTACTTTACTGGTTTTAGGTGGTGGGGCAAGTCTCGTGGACATGTACAACATGTTTACAAAGGGTTCAGAGTCACATAGTTTGCATACAATTATGGTCCTGGTGGGAAAACACTTTGGAACAACATCGGGAGAGCTGACGCATCTCCCGCTCAGGTTACACAGCATATGCTAAACACCGAGCAAACACGCGCGGTAGTCAGTGAACAAGGTAGGGGAAGGCTCCAGGGAGCCAATTTAGAACGTGACTTAAGGCAAGCGTGGCTTTTCGTGTGTCTTTCTTTTAGGAAGTGTCTTGGATTGTGGGGGTCTCTGGAATTCCTCACCAGCAATGGCCCCTTTCAGGGTTGGCCGCTGAGCCCAAGGTTGTCTCAGAGAGGGAGCTGTTGGATGTTGGGACTTGTGGAAGCCTCTGGGTGTGCCAGGGTTGGTAGAGACATGGGTCACTCATGTGATGTTCAGCTAGAAGTCACACCCAGATCATTTAATAGTGTGGGACATAGAGGGAGGCTGGGGGCACTGGCAGGAACAGGGATAGAGAACCCGATCATACAGACAGGTCATAGAAGAATAAGAAGTAATCATAGGGGCGGGAGGGATGGCTTAGCGGTTAAGGTGTTTGTCTGCAAAGCCAAAGGACCCAGGTTTGATTCCCTAGGACCCATGTTAGCCAGATGCACAAGGGGGTTCATCTGTAGTAGCTGGAGGCCCTGGCATTCCCAATCTCTCTCTCTCTCCCCCTCTTTCTCTGTCAAATAATAAACAAATAAATAAAAATAAAATATTTTTAAAAAATAATCATAGATGATCCACTTAAGAGACAAGGGATTTGTAAATACTGCACTGTCTTCCCAGTTTGCGGTTGGAGTTGCTTTTGAGGCCGGACGTCAGTTCCTGGTCTCTAGGAATCCTGCAGGTTGTTGGAGCTCCTGACCCCAGGGAGTAAGGTGATGCCTAGGCTACGTTCTTCCATGCACCGTGGATGTTTCTGGTTCTTTAACCTGAGCATGTGAGTGTCTGTGGGCATCTGGCCTCTGGCATATGTTGTTTCTGTGCTTCTGCCTGTCCATTTGAAGATGCCCCAGCTGAGGGTCTGTTGGCCTGGCCTTCATGCCATCGCTTTCAGAAGTGGCTGGTGTCCATGTTGCTATGGACAGGAAGTCAAAGGCAATCTTGTTTCTAGCAGGTTCTGGCTTTTCAGAGCTCGCTCTGTTTATTTCCATAGTCATTACCAGTTTTTCTGTTTTGGTTGGAAATTGCCTTCCTATTGATCTGAACTAACAGAACTAACTCACAAAAGGAGAGACCTGAAGAGTAAAATGACTTGAGAAACTATGTAAAATATCTATTTTTGAAGAGTGTGTGTTTGTAAGCCAACAGGGAGAGCCTATTCTTCCCACGGCCGCTCATTCCATGGCGGTGATTGTCACTTCCATGGGGCTGCACGTCTGATTTGCTGACGCCCATCCATGTAAACACACAACCCACCAGGACCCTAACCTCCAGACACGTCTCCCCAGTAGGTCTTCTAAACCCCAGGAATGTATATATTTAAATTTTCGGAGTTGGGTAACTCTAATACTATGGCTTGTAGCATGAGCTGGAGAATATTCCAGATGTCTGTCATCCTCTACCTCAGGTAAATAACTGATTGACCTTTCTGGGGCTCTGATACTTTCCTAATCAGAACCTGAAATCTGTATAACAACACTTCATTTACTTGATAGACAAAAGAACAATTGCAGTTGAAGTAATGTGATTTCTAAATAGACACTGCCTGTCAAAAATAAATGCATTAGAACTAAAATGTAGCTCAAGGAGACAATTAGCAAACAGAGGTGACACCGTAAACAGGTGCACCCATTATTCCCAAAGCTTGTGGCAATATATTTGCGTCTTTTAGAGTGATGGAAGATCATGTGACGGTTTGGTGAATTATCTATTGGTATCATCTGACTGATGAAGCCCGCTGCTGTTGCAGATCATTTAAAAATGCATCTCACAAATTACATGGTAGCCAGGAAAAAAAATGCAGTCTCTCTTTTTTTTTTTTTTTTTAAAGAACAATGCTTTTCAAAAGCTACGTGCTAGCATACGTAATTTTTTCTTTGAAAGGCTGGATGCCATTTCATTATGCTGGGTATACAGTCGGCTAAGGTTGTGCAAATTCATTACAATGTTTGTTAATGTATAAAACATTTTCCATTCTGGTTTTAGTGACATTGGATTTTTTTTTTTTTATAATGTGCTATTTCTGAAACATCTGCCATCTCTTGTTACCTGTGGGCAGAGGAGAGAGAATACACTCTTTCCAAGAATTCTTTATAAAATCTTTACCAAAATGGACAGGCTTGGGAGATAAGAAGGGACAGACTTTCTTTCTTTCTGTAAACAGCTAGATTTAAAATTTCTGGGATAAGAACTTTACCTTGAGACTACTGCAGGGTTCTAGAAGCTTGCCCTGTTAGTTTTGTTTTTAAGTATCGTCTTTGTTTATTTAGTAAAGCATGGGTGGTGGTCCTTGGGGGACCTATAGAATTATGAGTCTCTCCTAGTACTGTAAAAAATCTCAGGAACATGGTATGAAATCTTCTGTGACCTCCAGGTGGCCTGCCCTTGGCTTTTCTCAGCCTTGTCTAGGGAGAACCAGACTTAGTGTGGATGGAGAGGGGAGCCATGGACTAGCGCGTGGCAGTGGTTACACGGTCAGTCCAGGTCAAGACAGGAGGCAAACACAGCCATTTCCTTCTAGTGTTTCTCAACCCCACATTCCTGCTGGGCTCGTGTCCGTCCCACGTATCTGGTCCCATGTCCCCTAGTGTTTTCCTTTTTAAAAATATTTTTATTGGGCTGGAGCGATGGCTTAGTGGTTAAGCTCTTGCCTGTGAAGCCTAAGGACCCCGGTTCGAGGCTCGATTCCCCAGGACCCACGTTAGCCAGATGCACAAGGGGACGCACGCGTCTGGAGTTCGTTTGCAGTGGCTGGAGGCCCTGGCGTGCCCATTCTCTCTCTCTGCCTCTCTCTCTCTCTGTCGCTCTCAACTAAATAAAAAAAAATAATTAAAAAACATTTTTATTTATTTGCAAGAAGAGAGAGAGAGAGAGAGAGAGAGAGAGAGGGAGAGAGAGAGAGAGAGAGAGAATGGGCACTCCAGGGACTCTAGCCACTGCAAACTCCAGATGCAAGTGCCACTGTGCATCTGGCTTTATTGTAGGTACTGGGGAATTGAACCTGGGTTGTTAGGCTTTGCAGAAAGTGCCTCAACAACTGAGCCATCTCTCCAGCTCCCCCTCTAGTATTTTCTGTGGCATCCAAGATTCTGTTTAAGAAAAGATAGGGTCTCAGGCTGGCGTGGACTATCTATGTGGAGGAATATCCTTCTCAGATTGTTCTAGGCAGGATTGCACCTGAGACGGAAGAGACACAGGTCAGTTGTGAGCAGAAATGCAAAACAACACCACACACCCGAAAGTAAGGACCTGGCCTGATGAGGTCCCAGACTTTGGAATCTGTGTCAAGGGCCAGTTTGCTCTTGGAGCTTTCCTTGAGCAGCCTCCCCGGGAGGCTTTGGACGTCAGCTCAGCATACGAGTGGCAGCCAGAAGCCGCTGGAGGATCCCAGACCTCTAAGTGCTGGAGAACTCTGATCTACAGCAGCAGTCTTGCTCAGACCGTTTCCTGCCTCCAGCTTCCTTCTTTGTACATCAGTAGCCCATTTAGAGAAGCTTGGGCCTATGACAAAACCAGCAGAAAGGACAGAGAATTTCCAGGTACCTACTCACCACAGCTTCCCTGTTACTACCATTTTGGGTTAGTATGACACCTTTGTTATAATTGGCAGGCTCATATTGATACATTAAGTGCTTTTATTTTATTTTTTAAAATACTATTTATTTATTTATTTGAAAGAGAGAGAGAGAGAGAGAGAGAGAGAGAGAGAGAGAAAATGGGCACAACAGGGCCTCCAGCCACTGAAAATGAACTGTAGACACATGCACCCCCTTGTGCATCTGGCTTACGTGGGTCCTGGGTAATTGAACCTGGGTCCTTTGACTTTGCAGACAAGCATCTTAACCGCTAAGCTATCTCTCAAGTCCAAGTGTTTTTATTTTTAATTAGCATAGATTTTGCGACTCATAGTAACTATGTATTTATGGGGTACAGTGTGACATTTAAGTGTATGCATGCTGTGGACAGTGGTCAGATCAAAGGAGCTGGCATCTCTGTCACCTCAGACCTGCCATTTCTCTGTGTTGGGGACAACTATCGTCTCCATTTGTTTCTGGTATAGCATCTCTACCTCACATAGTTTATGCTACTATGTAAACACTTCATTTGCAAACACTACTCTTTGTATTGTATTTGTATTCTAAGGGCTTTGAAAACTGTATACAGACCTGCGTTTTACCTTCTTGGAAATAGTCTTACAGCCCCGCACATGCCCTGAGCTCCACTTTCTCCTCTCTGCTGAATAATGTTCCACTGTATGGATATACCATAGTCTGTCCAGTCACCTGCTGTGCGACGGCCTGATGGTGTCTACGGTTTGGCAGCCATGTTACTCATGTCCCACGCTCTACACATCCTGTCCTAGGCGTTCATGGGCAGATCTTTGTGTGAGCATGAATCCCCATGGGGCGTGGCCGCTTGATTGGACAGTAAGGCTATATTTAGCTTTGTGAGAAACTGCCAAATTGTCTTCCAAAGCCGCTGTACCATTTCGTATTTCCATCAGCAGTGAGTGAGGGTCCCGTGGCTCCACATCCTCGCCAGCCTCGGGTGCTGCTGAGGCGTTGGGTTGTAGCCGCTGCGGTGGGTGTGGGGGAGCATCTCGTTGCTGCGTGTTTGCAATTCCCTAATGGCGCAGGGCGTGGGACCCTCACTTCCATGTTTACTTGAAATCTATACATTTTTTCTTCTTCTCCACCTGCTGCTATTTCTTCCTGCTCTTCCTCTTCCTCCTCTTTCCTCTCTGCCTGCCCTCCCCATCTCCCCTACCCCTAAACTCACCATGTAGCCCAGGCTGGCCTCAAACTCATGGCAACCCTCCTGACTTGGCCCTCTGAGTGTTGAATAGAATTAGGGTTGTGAGCCACCACACCTGGCTCCTCTTGGCTTAGGCATTTGTCCAAATCCTTTGCTCGTATTTTAATCTAATTTAATTTAATTATTTCACACTGGGTTTTAGAGACTCTTTGTCTATTTGGGGCAGCACTCCGCTTTTAGATATGCCTTTTGTAACGTTTTTCCCCTCATGGTGTGGTTTGTCTCACTGTTCTCTGAGACCTTCTTCTTTTTTTATTTTTATTTTTATTTTTTTTTTAATATTTTTTTTAATATTTTTTTTAATTTATTTGAGAGCGACAGACACAGAGAGAAAGACAGATAGAGGGAGAGAGAGAGAATGGGCGCGCCAGGGCTTCCAGCCTCTGCAAACGAACTCCAGATGCGTGCGCCCCCTTGTGCATCTGGCTAACGTGGGACCTGGGGAACTGAGCCTCGAACCGGGGTCCTTAGGCTTCACAGGCAAGCGCTTAACCGCTAAGCCATCTCTCTAGCCCCCTTCTTCTTTTGAGTGTCCCTGGGACTCAGCCACCTCAGCCCTAGGCCTGTGTACAAATGGTCAAAATGTGGCTTTACATTTGGACTTGAAGTTTGAAGCATTTAAAAATCAATGACACAGCTGGACGACGTTCTTAGCTATGTTCATGCACACCTGCATGCACACACACATTGGCACACATATGTATGCATATAGAGATACGCACATGCACATATATACACATGGACAAATATGCACACATACGGACATACATATGAACACTCACATGTACATATACACATGGACACATATGTGCATATGCGAATGTGTTTATGGGGCCATACGCACACATACACACACACACACACCTCTATAGGGAAGATCCAGTATATCAAAATAATGATAGAACCCAGTAGAAGATGGAACTACAGATCATTATGATGCCATACATGTTACAGGCTTTCCACCCAAAGCTTATTTTATCAATTAATCCATTTTTTAAAAATGTATTTATTAATTTATTTATAAGGACGGAGGGCAAAGAGCGGGCATGCCAGGGACTTTAGCCACTGCAAACTCCAGACACCACCTTGTGCATCTGGCTTTATGTGGCTACTAAGGAATTGAACCTGGGTTATTAGGGTTTGTAGGCAAGTGCCTTAACCACTAAGCCATCTCCCCAGCCCTCAAATAATCTACATTATACACATGGACTAGAACACGAGAGTAACCCTTGGAAAGGAAAGCTCACCATGGCCCCGTTAGAACTTCTGTTTTCCGCCTGGCCTCAGGGAACATCTGCAGGGTCATCATTCGAGTCATATTGATGCGGATACATTTTTCTATAAAAACCGGTGTCAGAAAACAAGCAATTTTTTTTTTCCCCTATGATCCAATTGAACTGTCAAAATGGCCTGAGTTTTTTTTTTCTACACTGGTGTCCTGTAACTATGAGGCAGACTGCAGATGGAGACTATGGGCGCGCTTCTGAGACTGCTGATGGCCGCATCAAGGCAGCTGAAAGGAAACAGGTGAGAGGCTGCGAAGACGGCTTAGCCGTTAACGGCACTCACCTGCAAAGCCTGTCAGCCCAGAGTTCCGTTCCCAAGACACCCACATAAGCCAGATGCACAAAAAGTGATGCAAGGGTCTGATGTCCTTTTGTAGCAGCCAAGGCCCTGATGTGCCCCCCACCAAGTGCAAATAAATGAATGAAAATTAAAAAAGCAACAGATGATATTGATTTATGGCTTCATTTTGTTAATTCAGCATTCCAAAATATTATCACTGCAATGCTCAGAGAGTATGAAGAATATTAATGAGGCCAGTGTGGTGGCATATGTTTGTGATGTCAGCCCTTGGGAAGCTGAGGCAGGAGGATTGTGAGCTCAAGGCCAGCCTGGGCTACACAGCGAGACCAGGTCTCAAAACAACATCTCCAAAAGGAATATTAATGAGACACTTTTTCATTCCTCCAAATATAACTAGTTTGAAGTTACCGTCTAGGGCTGGGGAGCTGGCTCAACTGTTCAAGGTGCTCAGATCCAAAGCTGGGTGGGCCGAGTTCAATTCCCCCAGCACCCGGGGAAATCCACGTGCACAAAGCGGCCCATGCTGCTGGAGTTTATTTACAGTGCCATCGGGAGGCCCTGGGGGACCCTTACTTTCTTTCTTTTCCTCTCTCTCAAATAAATAAATGAAAATATTAAAAGTAACAACGATGACGAACGTTACTATCTATCTCCCTCTGGTCCTTAGTTATGGCATGTGGCTTGTGGACCCCGCATGGGCAGCACAGTCCTCCACAGTGGCCGAGCATCCCACTAGTGCTTGCTGGGCAGAATATGTGGGTGGCTCTGGGCCCCGAAGTAGCTCGGGTGGACATAGCCGGCCACCCTGTGCCCTCCTGTGATCCTGCATTTCTGCTTTGGGAAGTCCAGGGATTTGAAGACCCTGAGAAATGCCATGAATAGAAGGAGAAGTCCTTCTGCTTGATTAGAAGGCCTTTAAAAATCCATGGATTTTTTCTCTTGGGCCCTTCTTTCTCGGGCAGGGGAAGAAGGGTCTTGGACTTGCCATCTTGCTCAGTCTCGAGCTGCTGTGGGTTCTCATGCCCTGCACTACCCCATGTGCACAGAGCAAGACTTCCCCAGTGTGAGGTGTGAGCAAGAGACAGGGTTCAGGATGGGCAGAGACACTGGGTAAGCCGAGGCTCTGGGGAGCGGCTCTCAGAGAACCTGGCACTCCCATCGCGCGTGGATCATGCCGGCTGCTGGGCACCTCACGGGCACTGGGGACGGGTTAGCTGCCCCTCACTTTGTCCTGCTCAGGACCCCCCTCTTGAGATGACCAGCGGGAGGCTTTGTGCTGAAATCCGTGCCTGCCTGAGGACATAGGCCGTGGGGGTGGTCCCGTGCCCCCGAGCAGCGCACGTTAGGCCATGTCTGCTGGATGCGGCTCGCCGAGGTTCCAGGTCTGAGACGCTGCGTCGTAAGGGCAGGCTACGAGCCAGCCCCCGTGCTCCCGCGCTGGCGCCTCTGCTGAGGAGCTCTTTTACAGATTTTCTTTTAAAAAAACATTTTATTTATGAAAGAGAAAGAGAGAGATAGGTAGATAGATAGATAGAGAATGAATGGGTGTGCCAGAGCCTCTTGCTGCTGCAGATGAACTAACCCCACATGCATGTGCCGCTCTGTGTGGCTTGATGTGGACCCTGGGGACAGGACTCAGGCTGGTAAGCTTGGCACGCAGCAAGCACCACAAACCACTAAGCCGCCTCCCAGCCCCTCTGCTGGGGGCTCTCATCTTGGGGCATACTGCTTTGTAGCTCGTTCCTCACCCTCCAGTGAAGGAGCATGACGGGACTCACAGGGTTGCTACAAGCAGTGCATGCGTGTGGCCATGCATGTTAATTTTTGGAGTTCTTGGTGGCACATAGTAAGTGCTCAGTTAAGTTAATTGCTGTTCTTTTTTGAGTTTGGCCAACAGGCAAGTCCCTTCAGAACACAAAGACAGTGTGTGTGTGTGTGTGTGTGTGTGTGTACTGGCTGCTTACTGGACCATTTTCTTTAGTGGCTCACACACCCGCACCTCCTGCACTAGCAGCTAAGGCCGAGGCCCCAGCACGACTGCCTTCCCTCTCTCCATCATCTCCTCTCCTTTTTCCTTGCAGGGCTGTTTTGACTATAAATTAATTGTAGGTTGGGAGAGTTGCAAGCCATAATCAAAACCAATAAACTTCAAAAGGATGGGGAGGGCCAGGCCACCAGGGGAGTGCACGGGGGCCTGGTGGGGCTCCTGGTGGCTGTGTGGAGGGGTAGTGTGTGTGTGTGTGTGTGTGTGTGTGTGTGTGTGTGGACTCTCTATGTTTCTTTCAAGATGGGACCAAGGGCTTCAGATTGTCACTTAAAAGCTCAGACACAAACAACTCTTATAAAAATCTGGGTGAGAGACGATGGTTTCCAAAACAGTTATTTTTATCTTTAGCCAGCAAACATAAGCCTGGCAAAATGTAGAGTTACCCGTGGACTTTCTTGGCAAGGGTTAATAATCAATGTAGACCTTCTAACAAAGGAGAGGCTGCCGTATTATACTGGGAAAGTTTTTTTTCTTAACTGTCAGTGAAGCAGTACTAATTATTACTCCAGTGTAAATGAGGTCATTTCCTATTAAGAGAACAAAATGCTAGGCTCGCCTTGCCAATTCATACCAACTATTTTTCACACATACTCAGCTTTTTAGTGTTTTTTTTTTAATTTTGATAAAATCCATTCATTTGTATTAGAAAAGTGTAAACCATTGCAATAATAGTTGCCCATGATTACCCAGATGAGCTTTTGTAATATGTGGGATGCTTGAATGCCATGTGTTAGCCGTGCAACAATTAGGCAGTTGAATGGATCTTTAAAACAATCAGATACTTTTATCTTACTGAAAAAAAAATACATTCCTTGGATGTGTACTGCTAAACCGTGAGTTCCGGGAAACATGAAGCTCGTGTCTCCAGAACTTTTGGATATATGTTGATCAAGGACAAAAAGACATCCAAATAGCTTGCCTTCGTGTTTTCATTTTTTTATGCAAGCAGAAAGATTTAAGGAATATTGTAGCAAACAAAGGGTAATTGTTTTAGCCCAGATGTTGCTTTTGCACAACAAGCAGGTTACAATGTTCCCACAGAGCTGATGAGCCCAATCAGGGAAATGATTAAAAATTGATTTTGTCCCTGTAATTACAGTATGTAAACTACTTAGCTTGGATTGCAAAGGAAGTGATTTTCTAATTACGTATATACTCTGGTGTCTAATGATTGGTTTTTTGAAGTAATGAAGAGAGAGCACTAACGACTCCTTGGTGTTCTGTTGTTTAAGAAAGACCATCTTTAGAGTAGGCAGCAGCAGACAAAGAGTTTAAATTGAATTTTCAACACTGTTAATGTGCACATGGATTTGTTTATTAAAGAGACAGGGGCGTAATTTGATTGGCTCCGGGCAGCTTGGCTTTCCTTCATGCTAAAGTATGTAAAAATACATGTGCCGGAAGGCAGGCTGGTGGCATGAAGTTCTCTGCTCATTGCTGGTCATCCCTGTGCCTGGGTTGGTGTCTCAAGGTCTCAGGTCTCTGGGAACAGCTGATGTCTGTGTGTCCTGAAAGTGTTTTTGATAGCGTAGCTATCAAAGGGCTTCTCCCTTTGAATGAAAGGCCACCTTCAACACGCCAGTGTCTTTTACACGACTGGGTGCCAAGAGAGGACGGAGGCCGTTGTCCCCAGCGCGAATCTGAATGCATAGATACGCGTGCTCACGTACATCCGAGCTCACCCGCGTGTGCGCGCTCACTTGGGTACTGGCACTCATGCCTGGAGGCCTGACCCCCGTGGGACAGTTGCACAACCCTGGGGTGGACCAGTAGGCCTTAGAAAGTTCTAGCTGAATTCCTACAGTCCATCTCCTACTAGGAGACATTGTGGCTATTAAGTAATGACTCTTCAGGCAGGGTAGCTGTTAGGAAAAAACAAGGTGATGTGGAAAAAGAGAGATGGGGGGGGGCGCTGCATGTTGGTGATGAAAGACCTAATATCTTGCAACGCAATTTTGTTATTTTTAGGGTAGTAAGAGGCCAGCAGAACGGGGGTGACCACCATTGAAGAGAGAGAGTTTGTTACAGTTCCCAGGAGCCAGGGAGCCGAGGCTCAGGCCAGGAAGTGGAGGGATGAGGAAGTGCGGGGAACACCCTTGACTCGGTGCAGCCAGGCGTGCAGAGTTAGGGCTCACACATGGGAATCACTCCGGTAGACTTGGCAGAGGTGAGCATTTAGTTGTCTTGTTTCCCCCCCTGGGTAATTAGGGAGCTAGTGTCATTATTGGGAGAACCCTGTGAAAGAGGTGGGTGGCCCTGGCTCTGGACTGGTTTCTTGCCATGTGTAGGAACTGACTGCCCCTTGGGTGGGCACCCTGTGGGTCAGCAAGGCCCTGGGTGTCACAGCACAGGAGTGATATGGCTAATACCTCTGATCCCTGGGAGAAGGCTAGGTTTGGACCTGATCCTCTGTGTCCCCTGCCTGCTGGGTCAGGAAGACCTCAGTGCCCCTGAGCTTGGCTTGCTCTTGTCCGGGTCCTGTGTGGTTCGCGGGATCTGTAAGGAACCTCGTCCTGAGCCTGTGGCTTCTCTTCCTTGCCGTGGATTCTTCCTCAGCATTCCCATTCACTCATCTGCACAGTGCCAGTTGCACCCCAACGGACTCCCTCCTGTCTCGTCTCTCCCAGAGGACCGAGGAATCTTGACACAGCACAGACTCATTCACACCCTTGCATGGCTCCAAGGTCACCAAAGGCTCAGGACAAGCCACATTTCTTATCACACCAGGACAAGGTGTGTGCATCCTAGCTGGCCCACCTTCTCCCATTCCCAGTATCCATGCCAGGCCACGGAGTGACCGGCTGCTCACTGAACACTCACTGCGCGGTTCTCCCCGACTCTTCCATAAGGCCCTGTCTTTTGCTTCATTCTGATGTCTTCTGATATGTCACTTCCTTGGGAGAGCTCTTCTCTGATTATCAAAAGTAGTCTCTGGGGCTGGAGAGATGGCTTAGTGGTTAAGGCATTTGCCTGCAAAGCAAAGGACCCGGGTTCAATTTCGCAGGACTCATGTAAGCCAGACGTACAAGGTGGCAAACGCATCTGGAGTTCGTTTGCAGTAGCTGGAGGCCTTGGCATGCCCATTCGGTCTGTTTCTCTCTCTCTCTGCCTATTTTTTTCTCTCTCAAATGAATGAATGAATGAATGAATGAATGAATGAATAAATAATCTCTGTCTCCTCTTCAGCTCTGCCTTCTTTTGAGAAATTAGTATTTGTTGACATTAACTTTTTACTTCTGTTGTCTTTCACTGGGTTCTATAACCAAAAAGTAGGCTCCTTTAGCGTGCGCACACAGGAGGAAGTGCTTGACCTGTGATGTTCAGAACTTTCCCACTTGAAGCCTTGTCTTACTGGACTCTTTTTCATTGCTATTTTTAAAAATGTTATTTATTTATGAGGTAGGGAAGGAGGGAGAGAGAGAATGGGTACACCGGCCACTACAGATGAACTCCAGACACACGCACCACTTTGTACATCTGGCTTTAGGTGGGTACCAAGGAATCAAACAAGCACCTTGTGCCACAAAGCCATCTCTCCAGCCCTCGTTTTCATTTTTTAAAACAAGGTTCACTATGTCACCCAGGCTGGCCTAGTCTTTTCCATCCTCCTGTCTCAACCTCCCGAATGTGAGATGACTGCTATGTATGTGCCACCACACCTAGAATCACAGGGACAATCTTGCTGCATCACTTGAAGCCTATTTAGCCCCCAGAATTGTCCTAGAAAGACAATTACTCAGTGCTTGCGATGCACATCAAGTTTAGCGACTCCTTATTCCTGGTGGGACTTGAGGATTTTGAGCTCTGGGCCTCAAGGCGATCTGGACACCTTGGTGTCCCCAGTGTGTACTGAGGAAGGCACCCTGCCTGGGACAGGGCCGAGTCTCCATAACACAGGGTTGGGGTGTGCCATTGGCTCTGGAGCCACAGCAGGCAGGGGTGGGCTGGGGACAGGTCCTTGTGCGGTCTGTGGGCTTCATTCTTCCCTGGACACAGTCATCAGGCTCTTTCTCCAAATCCTGTTGTGGAAGGAACGTGGTTTACCCCCTCCCAGATGCCCCTGCCTTTCCCACTCCTCAGAGAAGGCTGTCTGCTGTAGTGCTCTCAGAGAGCGTGACTTACCCCTCCATGCCTGCACCTCATGGCCCACAGGGACAGCATGTGAAGGCATGAGTTGAACCAAGCCTCCCTCCTCTCCTCTCCTCCTCTCCTCTCTCCTCTCCTCCCCTCCCCTCCCCTCCCCTCCCCTCCCCTCCCCTCCCCTCCCCTCCTCCCCTCCCCTCCCCTCCCCCTCCTCCCCTCCCTTCCCCTCCTCCCCTCACTTCACCTCCCCCTCCTCCCCTCCCCTCCCCTCCCTTCCCCTCTCCTCCTCCTGCCCTCCCCTCCTCCCCTCCCCTCGCCCCTCTTCTCTCCCCTCCCCTCCCCGTCCCTTCCCTCCTTCCTTCCCTCCCCTCCCCTCCTCTCCTCTCCTCTCCTCTCCTCCCCTCCCCTCCCCTCCCCTCCCTTCCCCTCCTCCCCTCCCCTCCCGTCCCCTCCCCTCTCTTCTTCCCTCCCCCTTCCTTCCTTTTCAGTCATCTGCCGTCTCCACTTCAGCCTTCCTTGAACCTCACCTTCCTTCCTCCCTTCCCATGCTCCTTCCTCTGCTCCATCCTTGTCTCTGTCATTTCATTCCCCCTCCCCCACCCCTCCACACTGGAGTCCCCTCAGCATGGTCCGTGGAGATGGGAGCCCCTTTTTGCACCTGTGATGTTCAAGTTGCCCTGGCACAGAGCTAGAGGCAGGTGGAGGGCTGTGGGCACTTTGTGTGCTAACCTCCAGCTCAGTGCAGAACACCAGACAATGACATGGCTTCCCACCAATCACTTCCTCCTCGGGGTCCATGGGAAGTCATGCTGTGGCCCAGCGAAGGATTCTCTGTCTCCATTCTTTGTTGGCTGGTCCCGGGAGAGCTCAGGAGTAGGGACTCATCCCTTTACCCCCCTCAGATGCCCAGCAGAACTGGTGGTTTAGTGCTTACCAGCTTGATGCATTCTATAGGGCTTCCTAAGGAGCGGGCTAGGTGTCCGTGTGGACAGAGTGTGGCCTGTGGAAGTTTCAGGAATACTGTTCATTCTATGGAGGCCACAGCTTCTTGGACCACCTTCGACCCTCTTTTTACCCTCTTTCTTTCCTTCCTTCCTTCCTTCTTTTCCTCTCTTTTTGCTATATGTATGTGTGTATGTGTGAGTGTAATTACGCATGTTCAAGTGTGTGAGTGGATGCACGCGGGCCATGGTGTACAGGCCTCAACTCACACCTTGTTTGAGATAAGGGCTTTCATTGCTGCACGTGCCGGGCTAGCCGGCCCGAGTGTCTCCTCTCTCTGTTTCCCTTCTCGCCGTATTGACACTAGGGTTACAGTGGACACTGGCACTACGTGTCCAGCTCTACGAAGGATCTGCGGAGTCTGAACTCAAGCGCTCAGGCACGCGTGGCCGGTGCTTCACATCCCCGGCCGTCTTCCCAGTGTGGCTTCCTGTGATGGCTGATGGCCCCCTGCCTTCCCGCCCTGCTCACCTCCCTTCATGGCTCCCCGAGACTTCCCTTTCCCCTTCCTCAGGGGGTCTGTGGGTGGGGGTGCTCTGGGAGGAAGCACCCCTGCACTCCACCTAAGCTGCCCAGGGGAGAATAGTCAGGACCCAGATCACCTCTGAAGAGTTTTAAAATTTATTTGCAAGCAGAGAGATAGAAAGATAGATGACAGATAGATAGATAGATGATAGATAGATGAAGCATAGGCATTCCAGGGCATCTAGCCACATCAGACGAACTCCAGATGCATGGACCATCTTGTGCACCTGGCTTATGTAGGTACTGGGGAACTGAACCTGTGTTCTTATGCTTCATAGGCAAGTGCCTTAACCACTAAGTCATTTCTTTCCCTTGTACGGGTTTTGAGACACTGTCTCCTTGCGTCCCTGAGGCTGTCTTGACCTCCAGACCCTCTTGCCTCAGCCTTTTTTTCCCCATGTATATGTGGCATGCTTGTAGGGGTATGTGTGTGAGTGTGCGCACACGTGCGTGCACCAGAAGTTTACGTGACGGCTCCTCCTCAATCATTCTTCACCTTATGCATGGAGACAGGATCTCCAGCTTAACCCAGCGCTTACCAATCTGAGTAGTCTAGACCGCTTGCCCAGAGCATCCCCTGTCTCCTCTGGAATTCTGGGATTACAGGTGGACTGCCACGTCCCACACCCACCTGGCAGATCCACGCTCAGGTCCTCAGGCTTTACCTACTGAGACCCTGCCACGGTGGCCTGTACTGCCATGCCCTCCGCTCATGGCTCCCTGTTCCAGAAAGTGTAGCCACAGAGCGGCCTCACCACCCGGCCCCCCAGCCCTCCTCCACAGGGTCCAGGACTCTGTTCCGGCCACCTGCTCCCCTGCGGTAGCTCTTGCCTGGCTACCTTGCAGCCAAGCATGCTTCCTGTTACACCATGGGCAGCTTCTGTGTCTCATGACAGACCTGCCTGTCCCCCCCCCCCCATCCCCACCTCCCCCCAGGGCCGAGATCCTCATGGAGGGAGTCTGGAGTTAACTGAGAAGATGGCTCTCCTACACCCAGTCACTGTGAGTGGCTGCATGTGTGTCTTACCTGTGTTTTAAAGGAAGAGCTGAGACCTGCCTGTGGCGGTAATTCGTTTTCGCCCTCTGGGGCAGGGCTCTGCTTCCTGTCGCCTGTGTAATCTGCCGCTCTCCACTGCTCCGGTGGCAGATACCACAAGCGGGACTTCCAAGTGGTGGCCTGCCCTGTGTCCCCTCAGCAGGGAGCCCTGTGGGAGGCAGGGACAAGGGCAAACGTGGACTGTGTTATCTCTGAATGTTAGTTACTTACTGGCTTATGCCAGAAGAGCAGTTGCCTCCCCTGAGGAAGATAGAAGTTCCACACTGGTGTTTTCCTGTCTCCCTGCCCCGCATCCAGAGAACATCTGTGGCCTGATGCTGTCACCTGTCCCCGTCCTGCCGTGACTCTAAGGACATCAGACACCAGGAAGCTCTCCTGTTGAGACAGACAGCAATGAAACTAACTCAATTTCCTTTCCTGCACTTTGAGTATTACCTTATGGGGCAGTTGCCCACTGGCATGTCAGTTACCTTTGCCCACTTGGCCCGACCACCTTGATCAGCTTGGGAAGTGCCACGTAGCGGAGGCCTCTCAGTTCAGGATGCAGACCCTGACGGTTTGCTCCAGTCACTTCCTCTCCTAGATTGAGGGAGACAGCGGTGGTGTGATCAATGGCTCAGTGCCGGAGGACACACTGGTGTGGGACTTCCCCACAAAGTCTCCCTCCCTGTGTTCTCCTGTCATCGGAATTTACAGAGCTTCTAAGTGAACAGTCCCTGGAGAATGGTCCTAGAATTTTGCAAGTCATGAGCCTGGTTATACACTCTTAGTCTGCCGCCTGCTCCTGCCACCTCCCTCTAGGGCAGGATGAAGGCAGATCTGCAGAACTGTGGGGCTCTGGAGCCTCTGGCTCAGAGCTCAGACAAAACCCCACAAATTACAGCAAGGAGCACTCGCTTTTCACTCTAGATTTTAATGACGAATGACAGGGAAAAAAAAAAAAAACACCACAAGAAACAATATGCAAAAGATGATCTGATTGGGGAGAGCATGTATGTGGAGTGAGAGAGAATTGTCTCCTGTTATGGATAGTTTGAGCTGTAAACATTTGCTTTGTCTCTCAAGGCAGGCAGATAGAAATTGATTTACAAACTGGGTGTGGTGGTGCACACCTGTAGCCTCAGCATTTGGGAGGCAGAGGTATCATGAATTTGATGCCAGTCTGGGTTACATAGTGAGTTGTGGGACAGCTGGGCTGTACAGAGGAGACCTTCTGCCACCCCCTCCAACACACACACACACACACACACACCCTTGTTTAGAATAGTGATAACTTTCCTGCACTTTAGCCCTGAAGAGTACTTTAAAGCATGGACTTCACAAGCCCCTTCCCAGTGGCAGGGATCAGTCTTGGCTAGATGGAGGCGTGTAAGCCAGATGTTGGGATCTCCCAACATCTGGCTTAGGCCACCTACAGTGGCACTGTAGGTCCTTCGGATCCATCCGTGGTCTTCCCTTAGCAGATCAGCACCCTTAACTGCACGTAGGAATTCCATCTGTCATCGAATGCACACCTTTGAGGTGCACAGGGTTTCTCCCATTGAGAAAACTTCTGCTTGTCCTGTAAGATCCCTTAAATTCACAGATGAGGGAGTGGAAAGATTGCTAGAGCCACACTAGGCACAGAGACGTTGCCTCTTCCCCATCACTGATAGCTACACCCACAGTGCATGACCCACGTCCCCAACGAGGAGGGTCCCTGTGGGGGCGGGGAGCAGGGAGGACAGGGAGGAGGCTAATGACCAATATGGCTGTTTACACACTGAGTACGTAGTTAATAATAATAAAAGTAAAGAGTGGACTAAAAAGAGCCCTTTTGTAAGATAGCAAGTTAGGCTGCAGGTGGTACTGTAGAAAGGTGGGCTGGTGGCTGGCTTTCGGGGCCGTATCTCGCAGAACATGCCCTAGTGGATGAAGCCACCTGGGGAGAACTGAAATCACTGGTGACACAGAAAGAACAAGCCAGCCATCTAAACTGGGCCACTTTCCTGGTCTTGGTTCAGTAGAGACCACTCTGATGCCAAAAGTAACACACTTGGGGCTGGAGAAACGACTCAGCAGTTCAGGAGCTTGCTTGCCATGCCTGCCAGCCTGGGTTTGATTCCCAAGTACCCATGTAAAGCCAGATGCGCAAAGCAGTGCATGCATCCAGAGTTCATTTGCAGTGGCAAGAGACCCTGGCATGCTGTTCTCTCTTTCTCTGTCTCTCAAATAAATAAATAAATAAATAAATAAATAAATAAACAAACAAACAAACAAACAAACAAACAAGCAAACAAAAAGAATATTGGTATCCTTAATCCACAGTTAGTGGTAATCCCCTGATTGGGGCTCATTGAGTCTTTCCTCTGACCACTGACTTGGTGGAGATTTGGGTGGGATTTTGGTCTACCACAGGGGTCTTTACATATGCATGAGAAAGGAAGACCCTCCAAATACCTCCTGTGTTCTCTGCTTTTCAGAATTCTGGGCTCTATTTCTTCTCCATCCTATCTGGAGAGAAGATGGCTAGAAGCTCCAACCCCTTCTTTTTGCCAGTGGCAATTTCCCACTGAAAACAAACTGAGCAAATTTGGCTCATGGACGCAAAGGTCGCATAGCCCCCATTTTGCAAATTTCTTAAAGAATTTGGGCAGTGGGGCTGTGGAGTGCTTTTTAGCTCACCAAGCTCAGCTAATTGCCCCCAAATGAGTGCTGTTTGGATGTCTTCTTGAAGTCTGTCTGTCTGACATTCAAGTTTCTAACAGGTCTTATTTTTGCAGTTCCTGACCACTACAGCTTTAAGAATATCCCGTACCCAGGACGGAGCTCTGTGGCTTTAAGACTTGCCTGGTAAGGACCGTCACTTTGTAGCTTTGTGACTTGTTGAAGGGACATCTGTCTGTGAGTCTAGGGGAGGCTGGGCTCCCTTCTTTGGGGTTACAGGTCTCTGTGAGAAGCAAGAGTTTTACCATGGACTCCTTTTTACTTGGAGGGTTGAGGGGGACTTTGGAGAAACTTCTAGATACAAAGTCCTCTGAAAGGTAGTGTGGGGGTCTGGTTCTTTTTGGTGGGATGGGTATGTGCAAATGAGGACCAAGTAGAGCCACCAGCCAAGCAAAGCCTTGTAAGGGTGACTTTTTTCTCTTTTCTGTGATATACTGAGTCACTGTCACCAACTGGAAGTTCAGAATAAGAGCTGGTAAACTGGGGACACTGTTGAGAACCAAGTGACTCCCACACATGCACACCTGTGGTCACTTTCTCTGCCACTCCCATGTGACTTAATGGTTTGAAGTGATCTTGGGGTGACTGCTGTCAGGCCAGTTCTGTGCCTACCATCTCAATCAGCCCCAAGACTGTGAACTCAGAGGGGGTGTGTTTCCCCCATACAGAAGCTGGTAGAAACATAAAATACAGAAGAAAAGGTGATACGTGTCTGTGAGACCTTCAGTGGCCCTGTCCAAGGTGGGCCTGGTATCTCTGCGAACTCACCCTTTGATCTAATTAGCAGAGGCCACCTTCTGCTGGCCACACGTCTCCGAGGTCACTACATAAACCAGGGAAATTGATAGTGGAATTATGCACTCAGAAATTAATTTTATATTGTACTGAATATATATTTTTTTATTGTGACTTTATCTTGTTCGAAAAAAGTGCTTACTTCTGATTTTGTGGATTATTACTGACCGCGGATTACTTTTATTTTGGTTTTTACACAACAGTTATATTAGAAATTTGCTGTTTTATTCTTACCTTCTTAGTAAAAATCCTTTTATCACACAATGGGTAATTTATATCCATTACCAGGCCTTTCAATCCTTTTCAGCGGGCTGTCAGTGCCGTTGGCACAGTAATGATTAATGTGATCTAATAATAGTGTGCCATTATATTACCTTAGTAAAACATGTACCAACATCCTATTCGGATCTACCAAATTCATAGCTTCCTATAATATTTTTGTTGAAAGACAGGATTACTATTTTTCAAAGCTGATTTTTTTTCCCCCTTTAACATATTTAATGAAATTCACAATTCGTTGCCTTAGTAATCCTGGGTGTGGGATTGGACGTGATGGGTGACTTCCACATCCGTAGGCACCATTGTGATTTGTCAGGCGACATCAGTGGCAGTTGCAGTGATCCGCCAGGGAGATAGTTTTGTTTTGGTTGGCCTGTACCACTTTGCTGTGAAGAAGAGCAGTAAAAAGCTGCTGGCTCCCTTGTCCTTCCTGACTTCTAGTAGAGATGGCAGGTTTTAGGTCAAAAGGTAAGAGAGAGTAATTTGATTCAGAGGTACATCCCTTCACTGTGTCAATTCTGCCCACGTTTCTGTCACCTGCCCTCAATCTACTGGCAAAGCCAGAGGAAGTAGTGCCAGACAGATGTCTGAGGATACCTTCTTCTGCCCACATTTTCCTTCCTCTACCTTGGCTCGACTTCTCTGAGTCTGACCTGACTTGTCAGCCTTGGCATTGCTGACACCTTGGGCTGAGCAGTTATGGGCTGTGGGAAGTTGTCTGGTTTATGCCTGGGCGTTTTTCAGTATCCCTGGCCTCTGCCCACTAAGATACCATGAGCATACCCATTTCCCCCATCAGGACAACCAACATGTCTCCAGAAATAGCCATGTGTCTCCTGGTAGGAGGCAGGATCCCATGAACTGTTACTGGTCCCATCCATTTAATGTGATAGACGCCCAAGCAGGTGCATGAAAGAATGGGGCCTTCCCGAGAGGTTTGTGCATCTTCGGTTCAGGAGGGAGGCTGTGTGGGTGATGGTATACAGCCAGTCCTTCTTTCTCCCTCCTCCTCCTTCACAGAGCCCAGCCCGAATAAGGGCCTGAATCTTTAGCTTCTCCCACTTAAATCCCATTATAATCACGCTCGTGATTGATAACATTCCACCTTTTCAAAGGGCTTTAAAATCTGTGTCAGCCAAGGATGACATTATTGTAGTGCCGGGAGATGTATTCAAACAATTACACACTCAAATCCAAGTGGGAAGGGTTGTCCTTCTATCCCCGGTGCCTTTGTGAGGTGGTTTTAGCCAGCATCTCAGTCCTCCCCCCTTCAAGCCCCCAGAAAGCTTCAGCATGAAAAGAAATGGGAAGAACAGGTTTCACCCTTGATACCACTCAGCTCAGAAAGCTTCTGAATATTGGGACTTCTTAGGGATGGAGAGGAGGGAGGAAAGGTTGGAGGGAGAGAGAGAGAGAGATCTTGTTTTTGATTCAGAACAAAAATTACTACTGCAACATTGACTCGAAATATGCAATCAACTGAAATCAGGAAAAGTATTTTGAATACAAAATTTGTATTGAAATACTCAAATCTCGATACATGTGCACCCACATACATGTATATATTTAAATCACAGAAAGAGAAGATGAGGAGGAAAGCTTTTGTCATAAACATATTGCCTGCAATATTTACCTTCGGATGATTCTGCCACATTGGCGTAGAGTTTTGTACCATTAACATTCTGTATACCAGCCACTCTTGCTGGCTTTTACAGCTAATCTTTGAAGATGACTAGTAAGCGATTGGACCTCATTCACCTTCGTGTTAGGAAAACCTCAAGGGCGTTGTAGTGCTTGGGGACAGGAGGCTCCTGACTTGTTTCTGGTTTGTGTTCCCTCCTGCAAGATAAGCCTGCTGAGAGTAAGGGACTTCTGTGTTTTGTTCGGTATTATTTCTGTAGTTGTTGGAATGGTGCCTGATGAAAAGCAGTTTCTCAGTAGTCACCGTGTGGGTGAGTGGGTAGATGGATGCTTTGATGGATGGGTGGGTGAGTGGCTGGTGGGTGGGTGGATAGGGTAGAATGTAGGGCTGGGGGGGGTGGACGGGTAGGCAGATGAACTGATAGGTGGATAGATGAATGAGTGGGTAGTTGTGCTGATGGATGCATGGGCAGAAGAGTGGATGGAGAGCTGGGTAGGCGAATGGCTGGATATAGGGTTGGGTGGATATGTGGATGAATTGGTGCGTGGATAGATGATGAATGGATGGATGGGGGGTGATGTTAAATAGATGGATAAGGAGGTGCATGGATAGACTGGTGGATACATGAATGGAATATAAACAGGTGGGTAGGTGGGTGAGGCTGTGTCTTAAGCCTTAACATAAACCCACAAAAATATGGGACCTATTGTCCAAAACAGTCTGCTGCTGTTATATCTCAGAAGCATGGAGACCTGAGTTCAATCCACAGTACCTACCAAAAAAAAAAAAAAAAAGACAGGCATGGCGGCACACACCTGTAATCCTAGTTCTACAGGGACAGAAACAGGAGTCTCTCCGAAACTTGCTGGAAAGCCAGTCTAGCCTGATAGGTGAGCTCCAGGCCAAAGAGAGACCCTATCTCACAAGGAGGCGGACGGCGTTCCTGAGGCTGACACCTGGGGCTGTCCTCACACCTCCACATACAGGCGTATGCACACACACGTGCACACACCAACGCAGACATGCACCTGCACACACGTGCGTGCACACGCTCACACTAAAAAAGAAATGCCACTTTTACTGTCTCTTCATCCCTTGGCATCCCAAATATTTTTTTTTAAAGAAACTTTAAAATCATCAGTTACTGTAAGGCATTCTCATTATCTCTTCAGTCCAGTTTTATTTTCTCAAATAGAGAAAAATGTGTCCAAGGATGTATTAGGCAATCTCTGTAAGTGTAGCAGCAGTTTACTGTAAAAATCTATTAATAATCTCTGTAAGCACATGCATGGCTCAGATACAAGACACAGGAGCAATGCAGGAGACGGTGACCTGTTTCAGAGAGGACCTTGGCGAGAGATGTAAGAGGTTCAGAAGACCTTCTGTGCATACGCCTGTATGCCATCTCCTGGCCGAGCCTGTAATTCAGGTGTATTTCCTCCTTGTAAAACATTTATTTTACTTTAAAAAATTTTTATTTATCTATTTTCGAGGAAAGAAAGAGAGAGAGAGAGAAAGAAAGAGACAAAAGAATGGGCATGCTAGGGCCTACAGACACTGCAAAAGAATTCCAGATACATGCGTCACTTTGTGCACCTGGGCTGACGTGGGTACTGGAGAATCAAACTGAGGCCATTAGATTTTGCTGGCAAGTGCCCTAACTGCTGAGCCATCTCCCCAGCTCTACTTCCTCCTTGTAGAGGCTCTTGGTGTCCTGTTGCAACCTGCCACGCTCAGCCACGTGTGGTCATGTGTCTTCAGGACAGAGTGAGAGTGGAGAGTGTGGGACACCCTCAGGTCCAGGGGGGATGCAGTAGTGAACTTGCACTTTAAGTGGAGATGGTCCACCCCTCCCCCTTCCCAGCTTTCAAGGTGTTGCCCAGCCCACATGGTTGACGCCAAGGACGAAATGATCAAGAAAGGAGAGCAATGAGTTAGCTGCCACGTTGAGCTTGGAAACCTAGAGCGGACACGTAGGTCGTGGACTCAGACTTCCTGGACTGGAAGCCAGGCTCCTCCGTTAGCTGCGTGAACACGCACCACGTCGCCTTCGCCTCCCGTTTGCTCGCCTGTCCACTGTGAGCAACGGTCGCACCAGTGTAGTAGATTGCGCTGTGTGATGGAATCCAACAGTGCCTGGCTCGAAGTAAGCATCCCGTCAGCGTTGGCTGCCCTTAATACCATTACTGTTTCCATTTTCAGTGCTTTGTCACCCCTTTCATTTCCCCTTTTATCCAAGAACAATGAAAGGATAGGCCATTTTCGGAAAATTAGCTTTTCCTACTTGGCTCATACCAGGACTAGGAACCCCAAGATGTTGCCAGGCGTGTGTTTTCCCCAGCATCCCCCTCGGGGACTTTGGTTAATAAGTTCAGAGGACATCGGAAAGGGTGGTGAGTTTGTTAAGCCATAGACCCATTCCGTTTCCTTTGTGAAGGGACGTTGTTGACACTCCGCTGGGGTTTTGGGATTTACTTGGTGTTTGGGACTGCATTCCTGGGATGGGTGCCACGTGGTCATGGTGGGTGGGAACAGGCTGCTCTTGAAAGGGAAGGGAGGGGACGCCCCTTCGCTTTGCTCTTCCATCCCCTTGCAAAGATGGGTCTGCTCTGCATCATGGCCCAGTTTTATATTTTTAGCTGCCGCTGAAATTTAATGTTTTGCTTTTGGTTTATTATGTATGCAAGTATCTTGCTGATAAATTACATGTGTAATTGTACCATCATAACCACTGCTAGTCAGTGACAACATATAATTAAACTCACCCTTGTAGTCATTGAACTTTTCTGTCCCTGACAAGATCATTGACCACCCCAAGCAGGGCGCACCTCCATGGAACATGCACGTGAGTGCCCGGGTGGCCAAGCTGCCTTCCAGCCCCTGGCCTGCGTGCACCCCAGCCTGCGCATGGACCCACTTCCTTCTACTTACTTCCTCCTCGGGGTGTTTGCTCTGCTTTTCTGCCTCTGTGCCAAGAACGGACCACATGTAGTATGGAGCGGGGAGGGAAATCATGCAGGACACAGTGCCTACTTATTTCAAAACTTTTAACACTGAAACGTTTCAAGAAAAGGAAACTTCCCATCTTGGTGATTATAAGTCATAGAGTTGAGCGGCATTCAGTACGTGAAGCTGTCGGCCACCATTATCTCCATGTCCTTTGATCTTGTCAACGAAATGCTCAGCCCTGGCATATTTTGCTGGGAGGAGTGTCTTTGGGCCTGTTGTAGTGTGTGGAAGGATTGCTGGCCTTTCTGAGGCAGGGGATTTCTAGTATGATCCAGCGGCAATATTCCACTGTCGGTTCAGCTCCCATTTTGCTTCCCCATCAGAGGCCGCCTGAGTTGCCCCCATGAATAATGATGCTGCCCAGAACGTGGCTGACTGTGCGGTTCAGAACTCCTCTCTCAACTCTTCCGGGTGTTGGCCCACGTGTGGACGTCCTGAGTCCTATAATAATCCTGTTTTCTATTGGGGCCCCTGCCATACTGGTGTCCATGTGGATATATCATTACATGTTACTATCAAGAGCGTACAAGGTACAATTTCCCCCATTTTGGTGAAAGCTGTTATCGTTTGTGTTTCTAAAAGTAGCCATTCTACTGGGGTCAAGTGGTACTTTTTGAAGTTTTTTTTTTTAAATATCTATTCCCCTTTCTTTTAAAGAGATGTTTGTATATTACAATGGCTTTAACAACTTAGCAGTGTATCTTAGAGGCCTCTTCCAGTCATTCCATAAAGTCCTCTCCCATTCTTTTTCATTAAAAAAATTCATATTTATTTATTCGAGAGAAGAAGAAGAGAGAGAGAGAGAGAGAGAAACGGTGCTCTATGGTCTCTTGCCTCTGTGAATAAACTCTAGACACATGTGTCACTTTGTGCATCTAGCTTTACATGGGCCGGCAGGCTTTTCAAGTAAGCAGCTGTAACAGCTAAACCATCTCCCCAGCCTCCTCCTTTAAAAAAATACTTGTATTTATTTGAGAGAGAGAATGGGCATACCAGGGCCTCTTGCCACTGCAGATGAATTTGACACATGAGTACTTTGTGCATCCAGATTGACATGGGTCCTGGGGAATCGAACTGAGGCCTGCAGGCTCTACAAGAAAGCACCTGTAACCCCTGGGCAATCTCTCCAGGCCTCTGCCTGTTTTTATGTGGCCTGCAAGCTAAGGATGGATGGCTTTAACATTTTTACATAGTTGAAAAAATTTTTTTTTAATGTTTCAGGATACACAAAAAATTGTATGAAGTTCATATTTCAGGTGTTATCAATAAAGTCTTATTAGTACAAATTCAAATTTCAGGGCCTATCAGATAAAACTTTATTGACACACAAGTGCTCTTATTCATTTACATCTCATGTGTGGCTTCTGCCTCTGCCGTGGCAGTTAGGTGATTGAAACGGAGACTGTGGCCTACAAAGCCTGGAGTATCTGTCACCTGACCCCACGAGGAGTGTTTGCTAGCTGTGCCCTTTGGTAAGAACCATACTGCCCTTTAACTGTTTGGTGCCCTCAGCAATCCAACCTGCAGACAGAGGCTGAGGCTCAGTGAAGACAGGCAACACGTTCAAAATAGATGGCTACCGAGGACACACCAGCCCATCCCTGGAAACCACCAATTTAAATGCCACCACTCAAAGTTTTCTGTTTGTTTGTTTTTGAGACAGGCTGTCGCTGTGTATAGCTCGTGCTACCTTTGGATTCATAAACTTTCTGCTTCAGCTGGTTTTTAGGTCCTGGTTGGCAAAAAACAAACAAATAAGCAAAAACAAACAACAAATAAAAGAGCACTATGTTACATTGCTGGGAGAAAACAGCTGACCAAAAGCAGCTGATGAGAGGAAAGGATTTATTTTGGTTTATAGCCGTGAGGGGACGCTCCATGGTGGCAGGGAAAGCATGGCATGAGCAGAGGCTGGGCACCACCTCTGCCACCGCAGGCGGACAATAGCTCCAGCCGAGTGAGCATCACTCTGGCTACTGGGGAGCTGGCTAGAACACACCAAATCCTTCCCCCAACAGCACAGCTCCTCCAGCAAGGCTCTGCCTCCTAAATTGCCACCAGCTGGGGACCAAGCATTCAAAACCCATGAGTGTATGGGGGACATGTGATTCCAACAACCACACGCTATTTCCAAATGTGATGTTGTCATTGGCAGAAGTGGGAGGAAAGAAGGGAGGGAGAGAAGGAGGAAGAGAATGAGGAGAGGGAGAGAGAGAGAGAGAGAGAGAGAGAGGGCGAGGCACTAGGTGAGCGTCATATGCATTGTTGGGGATGAACCCAGGTGCTCAACTGCTGAACCCCACAATGATCAGCATCTTTCTTATCCTTGCATGTCATTTCTTGATTCCCACTCAAGCCCTACACTGGAGGCGGGAGGAGCTTCCAGCTCTGCTGAAAGAGATGGTGGCAGCCACCTGCACAGTGTTTCCTCAGGACTGGAAGGAAAGCTAAGCCAACCAGTAACTTTTTTGCATAAAAAGTGAGTAATTTCCAGAATGGAGAGAAAGAATAGTAGGGTATATGAGATTTGTAAGAGTATGTTGATCATGCTTTTTCCTACACTTAAAAAATCCCACATATTTATTTGGGGTGTGTGTGTGTGTGTGTGTGTGTGTGTGTGTGTGTGCGCGTGCGCCATGGTGTACTTGTGGCTATTAGAAAACTACTTCTGGGATGGCCCTCACCTTTTACCTGGTTTGAGGCTTTTGTTGTTGTTTACTGCTTCTGGGACATTCTCCTGTTTTCTGCTTTCCTTCTTGTTGTAGATTTACTGGGTGTCACATGGTTCTCCCCTGTCTCCTCTCCTGATTGTTAGCCGCTCTGCCCACCCGGCTGTGCAGACTTGGAACTCCCTTCTGACAGGTGGAGGACAAAGCCTAGATAGGTTTTTTGCTCTTCCTTAACGGAGTGCAGAGCCCCGGCTGATGTGACATGTTTGTGTGTGTTCTGGAACTGGCCTGTCCATGTCCAGTACTCAGGAGGCCCCAGAGGATGGTCCATCTTGTGCCTGCTGCAAGCAAAGTGGACGGTGGCTCTCCTTGTCTGTTGGGGAAACTTCCCTGGAGATGAGGGTCTTCCAACAGTGAGCTGGCTGGGAAGTAGTATGATGGTGCTTTTACAAACTTTAAAAAAATTATTTATTTCTTTATGAGAGAGAGAGAGGGAGGGAGGGAGAGAATGGGCACTCTAGGGCCTCTAGCCACTGCAAACAGACTCCAGGAGCATGCGCCACCCTGTATATCTGTGGCTTCACACGGGTACTGGGGAGCTGAACCTAGGTCCATTGTCTTTGCAGGCAAGTGCCTTAACTGCAGAGCCGTCTCAAGCTTTTGACTGTAGTTTGAGGATCACAGAGCCAGACTCTGACCCTCTGGCTCCATGCACTGCACACAAAGAACGTGTGCTGGGGCCTGTCGACGTGAGAGCACAATGCCTGAAAGGGAACACAGAGCTCGATGTTTGAGTTTCATCCCTGAGCACTGTGCGTGGCTTTAAGAACAGAGACTGCTGCCAGGTGTGGGGGCCACGCCTTTCATCCCAGCACTCGGAAGGCAGAGGTAGGAGGATCGCCATGAGTTCAAGGCCACCCTGAGACTACATAGTGAATTCCAGGTCAGCCTGGGCTAAAGTGAGACCCTACCTCAGGGGAAAAAAAAAAAGAACAGAGACTGGTATGATTTTGGTAACTAGCAGGTCATGAAGGAGTCCGGTAATCTTTTGTACCGGGAATCAAGTGGGAGAAGTTTGTGCCGTCCCTTTGCCCATGGACTTTGGACATCTGGATACGTATGCTTAAGATTGGCTCTCAGCCAGGTGTTAGCATGTCCCTACCTGATAGTCCTCTGGTGGTGAAAGCATGGCCACAGACTCATCCAGCCTTGCCTTGTTCCCTCTGCCTTTGAACAGTTCCTTTTTCAATCGTTATGGCCAACTGGTAGCTCAGTTGTTAGTCCTTTGCTCAGACTTAATGTGTGCAATGTGGGGCCCAACACTGAGGAATTGGTTGCCCAGAGGATAAGGGAGTGAGGCTGGGGAGGTGAAGGGAGAGAGAGTGTGTGTTTGGGGAATGCTGAGGCTCAGTACATGTGTTGAAATTTCCATGCCTGAAAAGTCATATTCATTTTCTTTAAAAAATATTTTATTTATTTATGGGAGAGAGAGAGAAAGAGACACACAGAGAATGGGCCTCTAGCCACCACAAATGAACTCCAGATACACGCACTACCATTTTCATCTGGCTTTACGTGAGTACTGGGGCATCAAACCCAGGTCCTTAGGCTTTGCAGGCAAGTGCCTGAAGCACTGAGCTAGCTCTCCAGCTCCTCACTTCCTTTGGAAATAGGTTAAGAAGGTGATGAAGGTCTCATGTTTGTATGTGTGGACTGTTTCATGTTTGAACACCATTCATAGCATCAAATACTGCTGGTATAAGTGAATTGAATTTCACAGAATAATTGTTGTTATTTTAAAAAATATAACTTCAGACAATATTGTCAGTGAAAAAAAGTGTGACATATACTGGGATCACTTACCAAATTTCTGTTTCTCCTTTGCAGGCCCCAGTGTGTGTGTGTGTGTGTGTGTGTGTGTTTAAAGCTGGTGTTCAAGCTTAATCTCCATGTGACATTCCAGGTATTAAAAGGACTCCATTCAGAAGACAGTGAGCTGTTAGCACCCTACTAGAGGCTTTGGAGCCTTGCAGAGCAGAGCAGCCATCAGCCCTTCAGTCTCTCAGGCCTCAGAAGAAGGCTGGGAGAAGATTCTGGGGGAAGGTGGAAGCAGACGTGTCTGGATGGATCTTGTGGGTGGGATTTGGACTGCTCTGGGTTAAGGAGCTGGTCCATGTTCGTCTGTTCTTGTTGTCCCAGGTGACCTGGGGAAGGCACAGGCAGTGCAGCCACGTGTTGCCGAAGGGCCTTCGCAGTTACGTGGAAACACCTAGATGAGCTGGATGTGGTGGTGCACACCTATGGTCTAGGGAGGCCAGGGTAGGAGGATTACTGCAAGTTCAAGGTCAGCCTTGGCTACAGAGTGATCTCAAAACTATAAGCAATAACAACAAAACAAACAAATAATCAACAGAAAGGACTTAGATAAAGACAGCACAAATGCACCTTGGGAAATACATAAACTGTGAGAAATAAAGGTGAGCAGAGATTCTGCATCTTAAAAAATTTTATTTATTTATTTGCAAGGAGAGAGAGAGAGAGAGAGAGGGAGAGAATGGGCAAACAGGGCCTCTAGCCACTGCAAACAAACTCCAGATGTATGTGCCCCTTGTGCATCTGGCTTATGTGGGTCCTGGAGAATCAAACCTAGGTCCTTTGGCTTCACAGGCAAACACCTTAACTACTAAGCCTTTTATTCAGCCTTATTTTTTATTTTTTGAGGCAGGGTCTCACCCTAGTTCAGGCTGACCTGGAATTCACTATGTAGTCTCAGGGTGGCCTTGAACTCACAGCAACCCTCCTACCTCTACCTCCCAAGTGCTGGGATTAAAGACGTGCACCACCATGCCTGGCCTTGAGATTCTGTATTTTTTCAAACATATTTTATTTATTTATTTGAGAGGGAGGAAGAGAAAGAGAGAGAGAGAGAATAGGTGTGTCAGGGCCTCCAGCCACTGCAAACAGACTCCAAATGCTTGTACTATCTCGTGCATCTGGCTTATGTGGGTCCTGGGGAATTGAGCCAGGATCCTTTGGCTTTGCAGGCAAACACCTTAACCACTAAGCCATCTGTCCAGCCCAAGATTCTGTATTTTTAACATGCTCCTAGGCAACATGGTGCTCCTGGCTCTTAGAGCACACTTGGGTGAAAAGACCCAGATGGGTTGTTCTCAACTTTGGCCACTTTAGAATTTCTCAGGTTGCTTTTAAGACCTACCAATGTCTGGGCCTCATCACAGACCAGTCAAGTTATAAATTTCCTTATGTGTAGTGGCATGATTAGGAGAATTCTGTTCATAACTCAGGTATAAACCACCAGGATTGTGTAAATAAATCTTCAACTAGAGCAGGAATCAGTCTCCTGGAGGGGTAGAAAAAACAACTTTGTGCCCCAAAGTTGGGTGTTTGAATAAACATTTCTAACATATTTTGAGGCAATGACAACGCTGCTGTCCAGGGACCACACTTTGAGAACCACTGGCCTAATGCCACCAACTAAGTTGATAATTATCAGGAGGAGTGGGACACCCACTTCCCTTCATCAGGGTCATTTTGTGTGCATCTGTTCGACATCTGCCTGGGTAAGCTTTCACTGGAAAAAGATTTGTGGGTAGAAAAATGTATTAAAACCTTGAAGTTACAAAGACAAGACTTTCAATCACGGAGCCAGTGAATGTTCATTTTTCAAGTGAGAGACAAGCCAGGTGAAGTCCTTGGCCATCCTTATTTCCAGATGTGGCCACTTGGGCCTCTGTCCCTCCCCAGACCCAAATAAATGCTTCAATAAGGACTCTGCTCCCTCTCGCCTCATAGCTCACAGCTAGCACAAGGCCTCCTCAGATCCTATCCTGGTGCTAGGCAGTCCAGCCCTTGGTAGAACCAAATGTGTGCAGCTGCTGGGGCCTGTTGACTATGAGTGACAAGTGCTGTCCTCATTCTGTATGCATGATCTCATCATGAGCTCAGGAGATGACTCCTGTCATTGTCCCATTTCAGAGATAAGGATTGGATGCCACCTTCTGGGGTGACTGTGGATAAAAGAGCAGGAGCTGGGCTCCAGGGTAGGTGAGGACCATAGAGTATGGTGGTAAAGGCTTTGTGCAGAGCTGAGGGTGATGACAAAGATGGCCTGTAGGAAGCCATTGTAGCTGTCCGCTTTTGGTCACAGTCCCAGTGGTCTAAGACCTTCTGGGGAAGCTGGCCAATGGACCTCCTCTTGGGTAAAGCCCTTTTGTTTGGACCTTGATTGTGGAGGTTCTCGGAGTCATCCAGGGATAGGAGTGGATGAATCAGTTTTTCTAGGGTCCAGGACCTGTTTCTTTGGTGGTTTTGTGTCCTCAAGTATATTTGAGAAGCCAGGAATGGGATTACCACAGCAAGCTCTTGCTGAGACTTTGTATAAAGTATGTTTTCCTGATTCAACTTGTGTGCTTAGGGTGGAGGCAGGAGCCTCCATAATAGGAAGGAGGAGTAGAGAGATGGGTGATAGCATGTTGGTGAGGAGGAGGATGGATGGTGACGCCTCTTAGCTGCCATTTTTTGTATTTTAGTTATTTGTGTGTGTGGTGGTGGGGGGGGGGAGGGAAGAATGGCAACACCAGCTCCTCTTGGCAGTGCATACAAACTCCGGATACATGCACCACTGCGCACCTGGCTTTACATGGATATTGGGGAATTGAGCCCAAGATGGTAGGCTCTAAAAGCAAACACATTGAACCACTGAGCCATCTCTTCATTTCCTTAGCTCCCATCTGGAGCCACCTGCTGTTCAGAGTTCTCAGCATGTGTCTATGCCAAGTATATGTACCTGGTGTTGACCTGAAAGAAGAGGTGAGAGAGCAAGCTTATTAAGGACAAGTTTATGGATGAGCCCTTGAGATGCCCTGCAGTCAGGCTTGAGCCTCTATTCTCAGAAGACCCGCCTGGTGGCCAGAGATATGCCTCTTTCCCTATGAGTTAGATACTGAGGCTCTTCTAAGCGATTTACAGAAGTGTCCTGAAGTCCAGTCCAAGCTTTACCTTACAACTAAGGAGATTTAATAAAAGGCTGATTTGGAAACTCTACTGTACTTGGTGTGGCGGGGGCGGGGGACACCTCATTATCAAAGTCTTTCTAAATATCTCAGTACATTTGGCAGTGATATGTGGGGCATGGTAGTTTACATTCAGTTTAACAGACTGTTTATGTAAGTGCTTTTATTAGTAGAACACACTTGATGTTAAACTACTCCCTTTTTGAACCCTGGAGGGCTTTATTTTTGAGCCTTAAAGGAACATCCTCAATCTGATGGCTGTTGTGTTCCCTAGGGGACCTCTGCTTCTATGTAGACACAGGGACAACCTACCAGAGAAGACGTAGGTCTGCACCCAGGTATTTTCTCCAGGGTCACACAGAAATGTAGTTGGCTTTCTGTGCTTGAAGAATTAGATCTGCAGCTAATGTCTTAGGATCTGTAGGGAATATGAGAGCTTAGGGAGAGAAGTGGTCTGGCAGCCTTTCTACAGGGTTCAGTGAGCAGCTGCGGGGAGAGAATGCCTGCATTTATTGCAATGCCTGCAGTGTTGGGTATGGCTCAGAGGCAGGGCACATCGGTCTGGCACAGTGGCCTTGTATGTTGCTTGCCTTCTTGGACTTTGTGCCCTGCTTCAGGCTTCCCACCACACTTCCTCTTTAGAATGGGCAGACAGTTCCAGACACTCACTAGAAATCAGACACGAGACACATCACCACAAATTCTGAGTCATTCCACCTCCTTGGCTGCATTTGGCAAGGTGTCTCCCACTGCAGGTCATGACCTGCATTAGCAGCTGTTCAGATGGACCCCGTACCTGCACTTCCTTTACCTGGCCTACAACTCAGGGGACCAGCAAACGGTCAGGGATGGCCCCTTGGATGGGCTTGGAACTTCATTTGAGGTCCAGGGCTTCTCAGAAGGAATGACTTGTCTGTCAGTCTTTTGAGGAGAAATCTCCTGGTGAACTTTTGGGTATTTGCTTATCCTGGAAACCTTGGGGCGGGGAGCAACACAGAATTTCTTGCAAGAGCAGTGTGGTTGTCAGCCTTTGCATTGCAGGCATAAAGCACCTGACCAAAAGCAGCTTGTGGTAGGAAAGGGTTTGTTTTTGCCTTACCGACTCAAAGGGAAGCTCCAGGATGGCAGGGGAAAATGTGGCACGAGCCGAGGTTGGACATCATTTCTGTTGCGACAGGTGGAAATAGCAATGAGAGAGTGAAAGGAGCAATAAACCTCAAGGAACCCCAGCAGCGTCACACCTCCTCAGCAAGGCTCCACCTCCCCACTGCCACCAGCTGGGGATCAAGCCTACAAAACACATGGGCTTATGGGGGACATTTGATTTAATCCACCACAGTTTACTGACTCCTTTTTCCCACCTGATCCCAGAGACATCTGGCTGGAGCCTGGGAGATGCTGAGCAAATATATTCTAGAACTGGGACTGCTCAGGAAATCGGCTTCCACATAGGTTCCCAGGCTGCACGAGCAGGCACGTGCGTCTGGTATGGCCTGCCACTTTCTACCCACAATCCCAACAGGGTTCTTTGGTAACGTGGATGGGTTTGGACTCTAGTAACACCGAACCTAACTTTCAGCAGGTCTACTTCAGAAGGCTACATTCTCATATCTGTTTTGCTTCTCAGCTGCAAGACTGTGGGCCATTTTTAAAGTTCTTACATCTCAATGTTTTTCACCAATAATAAGAGATATTAAGCCAAGAATGGAGATACACACCTTTAAGTCCAGCACTTGGGAGGCAGGAGGATTGCAAGTTAAAGCCAGATTGGGCTACAAAGTGAGTTCAAGGCCAAACTAGTCTACATGATAAGCTTCAGGCTAGCCCAGAGTTACATAGGGTGAACCTGTCTTCAAACAAACAGGGCTGGAGAGATGGCTCAGCAGTTAAGGTGCTTGCTTGCAAAGCTTAATGATCTGGGTTTGACTTCCCAGTATCCACGTAAAGCCAGATGCAGAAATTGGTGCACACATCTGGATTTCATTTGCAGTGACTGGAGGCCCTGGCATGCCCATTCTGTCTCTCTTCTATCTCTCTGCTTTCAAATAAAGAAATAAAAATATCAGCAAACAAACAAAAACCAGCCAAAACTGAACCACAACAAAACTCAAGAAATGCAGCTTAGAACCTTTATAGATGTGTGTTATTGTGAGAATAAGCATGTCGATGCCAAGAGACTAGAGAGGGGCCCTTCCCTGAGGAGAAAAAAGAAGTTTCAGAGGGAAGGTTAGGGAAGGAGCAGGTCTTTAGTGAAAGAAAGGAAAGGGGGAGACCAGGGTTGGGAGAGTGAAAGCTGGGTGGATGGGGAAGAGGCAGAGAGATGAGGAAGAGGATGGGGAGGAAGAAGGCTAACCAAAACTATGTACATGTGCAAATAAAGAACCAAAGCATAGGGGCTGGAGAGATTGCTCAGTGGTTAAAGGTGCTCGCTTATAAAACCCGAAGGCCTGGGTTCAATTCCCCAGGACCCATGAAAAGCCAGATGCACAAGTGGTACATGTGTCTGGAGTTCATTTGTGGTGGCAAGAGGCCCTGATACACTCATATTTTCTCTCTTAGATAAGTAAACTTTAAAAAAGAATAAAAAATAGAGGGAAGCAAGAAAAGAGAAAGACAAAGAAAGAGGAAAAGAGAGAGAGTGAGAGAGATTGAGATTGGATGTATATGATTACACTTTTGAAGTTATAGTGCATTGATAGCAACTGCATTGTAAGCCTGGTAAAATTGCACTGGCCCCTAAAGGGGCCCTAGAAAAGAGGTGGCTTGTAGTAAGAGACAGTGGGTTTTGGCCAAGGTTATTATAGTAGCTTATGTGAGAAAGTCATTTGTATTTATTGAAATTTTTCATTTTAATCACCCATTACTTCCTTGATAAAAATTATAATCCTCTGTAAATGATGAATACCTTGAAATTCACAAATTCTATCACTTTTGTGATTGGCAACAGTACATGGGAACAGCTCATTTAAATAAGCAACATCTGGACATTATTATTTTTAGGGATTTCTTCATGTGTTGATTTAGAAATCTGGGGCTTTTATGAATCTTGCATGAATTTTTTTTATATTCCCATCTACCATCAAGACACAAAGAAATAGCCAAAAAATATTGTCCACTGATATTTTTTTTATGCATTGCATGTGTTTGTTTGTTTTTTTAAACAAGAAATCTATTGTGAATGAGAGAAGATATGGCAGAGGCTGAGTGAGTGTATGTGAGTGAGCTTGGCATGTAGGAACCAGGTCGCCCAGACAGCCCAAAGCCTCAGATGGGCAAAGCTTTGGTTTTCTAAGCAATAATGTAACATTTTAAAAATAACAATATAATTTCGGACTGATGATATCAGACTATGGTATTCGTTACTTCTCAGAATAATCCAATTTAGAACAATGTATTCTGAGCAGGTTTGGTAAAAATAGAAGATCTATCATTGCAGGGTAGAAGATAATGCATTAATTTTTATGAGTGACTTATGAAGATGTACAACTCGGTTAAGAGTTAGGATAAACATAATATTCCTTAATTAATCCATTATGCCACAGTACACATGTGCCATTTTTATTACCTTAAAAATGAAATATGTCAAAAAAGGAAATTGCTGCTTTTTATATCAAAAAAGGCTTTTTTGAGAAAATCATAAAATGTCTAATCTAATTCACCATATAATACTAATGAGCTCAACAAGCCATCTCAGTGCACAGTTTAGGTAAAAGGTCATCTGTTTCTGGAAGTCAAATTCCAGGACTTTTTCGATGAGGCAGAACCTTTCAGCACCGAGTATCGGAAATGGCACGTGTGATTAGAACTGTTAATAATAGCTATTTGTTATTAACATAGCAGAGAGTCTTGGAGGTTCTTGTCTGCCCTCCTTGCATTTCTAAGTCTTATGGGCACAGATGTCAAGATCAGGTGTGGAGTTCAGGCACTTTTAAAAAACCCCTGAATGACATTAACTTTTGGTCCGTTCTTGTTTTGGGGGCCGCCGAGTGGGGAACGTGCACACGCATGAACACTCAGCTTTCTGTTTGATGCCACATTTAACGCCCTGAAATTTCTCCTGTTCTCCCACACTTGTTTTCTGCCATCTCTTTGCTCTCCAAGCAATGTCCTGTCCTTAGTGGGTCACAGCCAGTGCGTCTGCTGTCTCTTTTGTCTTAGCACAGAACTGACTGTTTGAGGCATGCTGCTGGGACACCTTTTGCAATGGCAGCCAGCCTTGTTATGGAAAAGAATTGCCTGGTGGGTTGAGAATGGCCATCGGCGGACTAGAATCATGAAGCTGAAAGTAATATTGCCGACTGGAGGTCATTTTTCCCAACTGAGGGGCAATAGTTTGCCACTATAAACTGCGCATTGCAGTCACTATATGTTTTATTAAACCATTTAAGGAACTTGGGAGCCGTTTCATTTAAACTTCCTGCTTGATGTAGCCGAGGGCAGAGCCCAGAGCAGCTCACAAAAGAGCCTGGAGTAATTTGCAGAAGATATACCCTGGTGCCCAGCAGGATCCTCTGCAACTGGGGGTGGCTGGCCAGAGCTAGAGTCAGTTCTAAAGAGCTCTTCAATGCTTTGAGCTTTGAGCACATGAGTGTGTGTGTGTGTGTGTGTGTGTGTGTGTGTGTGTGTGTGGAGTGGGGGCTAGTCCCAGCTCTGCCACTAACAGCTCGGTGACCTTGGTTAAATCACCTCGACCCTCCAGGACTGTTTTGGCTGCTTCAGGAGGACATGTCGGTTCCAACATGAAAGGCCATTTAGCCATTCTATGACATTGCTGAACTGTCATGGGCTCACCCCTAGGACAGTGGTTCTGGGACTCCCCATCAGGCCCTGATCAATCACCAGGCTAAAAAGTCAGCTTTCAATACTGTCCTGCCAGGGAGGCCAGGCTGTGGATTGCTAAGCAACTCGCTATGTTGCCCAGCCTCGGTTGTGCTGTCTGCAAAATGGGGCTGCAGTATTGATCATGCCACTGTTTTGATATATGTCCTCCTGCTATACAGCACACTGTAAGCTGCCAAGTGCCACAGTAGTCCTGGTTTTATCATCATGGGTAATGTTGTGATTATAATTTAGCTTCTCTCTTGAATCGATGCCTGTGAATTCAGTTTTTACAGTTTGCGTCTGTGAACAAAAGAAGGATGAGGTGAGCTGTACCTTATCTTTAAGAGGAATGAACAGAATGGAGTCAGGCATTCCTGTGGTCTCAGCCCTTACTGGTGGTCTTTAGTAGGTGGCCTTAATTCTACAAAGTTATATAACCAAATCTTTTGTCTAATTGGTAACTATATTTAGGAGGTAGAGAAATATGTGAGCTATTCGTTTCGATTAAATTTTTTATTATGCACTCTACATTTGGATTGACAACTATTAATATTAAAGAGCTTGGCCAAATTGAAATTTGTATTGCTGGAGAGACTTAAATATAATGTATGATGCTAGGGAAAAAAAAAATAAAAGCCCAGGGAATATGGGAATCACGGGGCTGGGTGCAGACAGGTCCCTGCCAGGTACTGATGGATGCTGGGTCAGACCAGCCTTGTTCCACGTTCTTCAGAGGGACTTGTGTGTGAAGGGCTCTGGGAAGCCAGCATCAAGGTACCAGGAACTGAGACACGTGCGTGGAGCTATGCTAAATAAAGATGTAGGGCACACTTTAGTGCCTCTACAAATAATTTTTTTTAATAATAACTTTGTATACAATGTTCTTTCTTGCCTTTAATAAGGTTTGTGGGTGAGGCAGAGAAAGTCAATCTAAAACAGGACCCATGTGTCACCAGCATGTCCTAAATGGAAATGAGGGACCCCAGTTTCTCAGGAGCCCACAGGCAGCCTGGGGTTCTGTTATGCAACGCTTTGGGAGGTAAAAGGCCCTGTGATCCCCACCCCCCAAGGGGGAGGACTTTGGGCCATGACTATATGGGGAATGTTCTAGTTGAAGGTTGGGGCTGGACTCTGGGACTTGGACCTATGGTTTCATGTCTTTGGATCTTAGTCCCTTTTAACCTTGGCCCCTTCTAATCCAGTGTCCTGGATTACCACATGCAGGATTTGACAGGATTTTCCTGTGACCAGCTCATGGCTGTTCTTCACCACGCCGTCTTCCACAGGCTTCCTCTGGTCCTGCCTTCTGTCTGGAATGCCAACACTCCTTGTTGCCCAGGCACACTCTCCAGGGATCCAGGCCGAATCATGTTCCTCCATGGTGCCCATAAGATTGGTCTATCCTAAAGCTGATCTTTGCCCTCCCCTGCTGCGCTGTTCCCCAAGGGCACAGGGGCACTGCCCCTCCCCTAGCCCTTGCTGGGTGCCTGGGCACAGAGAGTGCCCTACATGTCTCTAGCACAGCTTTAGACCCAGCTTGTGAGAGCTGACTGGCGAGGAAGCAAAGATTTCACACCTTTTTCTCACACTGGACTCTCAACTCTGGTAGCAGGGGACTTTTATCTTCTCGGCGTCTGGGGGCGGGGGCATGGGCGGCGGCTACCTGTGGCTTTTATCTAAGTTCCCCAACACTAGAAGCTGAAGTAACAAGGTAGAGAAAATACCCTCCGCTAACTGTAATGCTGAAAAGAGACGAAGTGTTGCTCAGTGGTAGCGGGCTGGGTTAGTGTCTGCCAGTGAGGAATTGAGGTGTAGCTCAGAAGTAGAGCGCTTGCTTACCATGCGTAGGGCCCTGAGTTCTGTCCCCAGCAAAACAGAACCCAAGAATGTGCAGTGACTTGGTGGTCTGGTTCATTAGATTTGTGAGGGGGAACACTGGGTTTTTCACCAGCAAATGTTTTGGGTTCTAGACACATTGGTTATTTAGCATTTTTACCTACTTTAAAATTAAAAAAAAAATTCTTTTTTTCAAGGTAGGGTTTCACTCTAGCCCCACAGGCTGTCCAGGAATTCCCTATGTAGTCCCAGGATGGCCTGAAACTCATAGCAGTCCTCTTACCTTTGCCTCCCAAGTGCTGGGATTCAAGGAGTTTGCCGCCACAATGCCTGGCCATTATTTAGCATTTTCATAGCACTCGGGAACTCCCCTATTGAGTGATGACTTTTCTGGTGTCCCAGCTCTCCCGGGTGGGAACAGGATACGCCACCTTCTGCCTCCATGGTCAGCAAACCTGCTCCCTCACGTGCTTCAGGCTCCTGGAGTACAGAACCCACGTGTCATGCTTTTCCACCCCTGACTGATGGGATCCGATGCCAGCCTATGCCCAAGACAGATGTGATGAAAAGATTGATCCAGGGGCTGGGGAGATGGCTTAGCGATTAAGGCATTTGCCTGCGAAGCTGGAGAACCAAGGTTCAATTCTCCAGGACCCATGTAAGCCAGATGCACAAGGGGGTACATGTATCTGGAGTTTATTTGCAGTGGCTGGAGGCCCTGGTGCGCCCATTCTCTCTCTTTCTCTCTCTCTTTCTAAGTAAATACAATTAAAAAAAAAAAGATTGCTCCAGGATGTAGGTGTAGGGCACTGGTACTGGAGTCAGAGCTACCCCAGGACAGTCCAAGAGGTATTAGTTTTCCTTGAGTTTCTCTCTCTCTCTCTCTCTCTCTCTCTCTCTCTCTCTCTGTGTGTGTGTGTATGTGTGTGTGTGTGTGTGTGTGTGTGTGTCTGGAGAGCAGAGGTTGAGGTTAGGTGTCTTACTGGATTGCTCTTCATTTTATTTAACTGAGGGTAAGGTCTCCTCTCACTTGA
Source organism: Jaculus jaculus (assembly GCF_020740685.1). Classification (NCBI taxonomy): domain Eukaryota; kingdom Metazoa; phylum Chordata; class Mammalia; order Rodentia; family Dipodidae; genus Jaculus; species Jaculus jaculus. The sequence goes on along the minus strand of NC_059108.1, from coordinate 6,907,790 downwards.
GACCAGAGCTTGTTGATCTGAATAGTCTACCTAGCCAGCTTCCCTGGGGATTCCTCGTCTCTGCCTCCTGGGGATGCCAGGCTCACCTGGTGTTTAGTTGGGTCCTTTGGATCTCTGGTCCTCACACTGTGCGGCAAGCACCTGACCACGGAACCCTCTCTCTGGCTCCTTTCCCTGAGTTTCGATGGCCAGCTGGGTCCACAGCTTCTCTGGGGAGCAGGCAGTTCAGCTCATGGGAAGAGTTGAGTGACCTGTTGGCTGTTTTACATTTTTCATTAGTTCGGTCTGGCAGGTACGGCCATCATCTCTGGGACCACACAGCGACTGGATGCTGTCGGCTGAGGGCTTCCTGATGCCTGTGTCTGGGACTGCGCCTCACCCCTGAAGGTCTTGGTTAGTTCAGAGGGACAGTGCTTAGAAACATCCTCAGGCAGGGAAAGTGGAGGAAGCCAGACCACTGACCACTCTCCTCTGTAGCAGGTGACTCTGGAGCCAGCCCCATGTGGTCTTCAGAGACTCCAGTGGGCTCACAGCCCAGGTCCCCTCTAGACAGTGACTGGTCAGCCTGCTTGTTCTCCCCCATATCATCTCCCATAGTCCTCTTGTATTAAATTTTTGTTTATTTGCATTTATTTGTTTGAGAGCGAGAGCAAGAGCGAGAGAGAGAGAGAGAGAGAGAGAGAGGGAGAGAGAGAGAGAGAGAGAGAGAGAGAGAGAAAGAAAGAATGGGCACACTAGGGCCTCCAGCCACTGCAAATGAACACCAGATACATGTGCCACCTTGTGCATCTGGATTATGTGGGTCTTGGGGCATCAAGCCTCGAACCAGGGTCCTTAACCGCCTCCCATAGTCCTCTTGTCTTGTGGTCACCTGTTCTCAAAGACCCCCGTATTGGTTTCTGTCTTCTCCCCCTTAGGAGCAGGTGTGGCCTCGGACTTGCACAGCTGGTTGGATGCTCATCAGGCCCCATCTTTTTATGCATTCCTCACTGGAACCTTCCAGAAGCACCCCCTGTAAGAAGGACCTAAAGCTGTGACTCCACTCTGTTGAAAGTCAAGGGAGCTGTGGAGCCACAATCAAATCCGGTCCCTGCTTCTGGCAATCTGATAAAGGGATGTGGCCAGTGGGCCAGCCCAGGGGGAAGGTGATAGGTGAGAGAGTGCCTTGACCTTGAGGACAGCTCCGCAGGGCATGAGGTGCCAGGTGCGGGGACCCAGCTGGGTGTAGAAGTTTGTGAATGAACTTGATGGCTGAGCGGGCTGGGGTCTCCCAAAAGAGAGAATGAAGGTCGAAGCTTCTGGACTTCTGCACACGGAGCAGATGGCCTGCAAGGGCTGAGAAGCACCCAGCTTCTCACAGGGCCGAGGGTAGCTCTGGGTTTGAAGGCATGTGGGTCTGTATGACAGCCTCCAAAGATGCCTCCAGCAGACGATGGGACATGCCCTTTCATGACCCTCATCCTTTTATCTCTGGGCCTTGGAGTCTACTTGGAGTCCATAGATATCTCTGTTCCTGGCCCATTTACCACTCTGAAGCTATGTAGCACTTCAAATAAGAGCCTGAGAAAGGGCTGGAGAGAAGGTTTGGTGGCTAAAGCACTTGCCTACAAAGCCTCATGACCCGAGTGATTCTCCAGTGCCCGTGTAAAGCCAGGTGCACATGGGGCTCGTGCACCTGGAGTTCGCTTACAGTGGCTGGAAGCCCTGGTGCGCCCATTCTTTCTCTCTTTGCTTGCAAATAAATAAATATTTTTTTAAAGGCTTAAGAAAGTAGCCGAGGAAAGAGCAGGAAGACTGGAGGTCCGGCGAGGAGAAGCTGGGGGTCTTGCTTCTCATTGGTATTAAGGCGTGCACTTCTGTCTGGATCTTGGCTTCCTCCGATGGGCTGGACAGTGGGGAATCCCCTGTGCCATCAGGGCGGTAGGAGAAGCCCATATGGAGTGTGAATCAAGGGGGTACCTGTCATGAGGGGACACGCTGTGGTGATGGGGAAGGAGGTCAGTCCATGTCCTTGCTTGACTCCTCCAGGATCCATGTGTGACTGCTCCATGTTCCCCCATTTGCACAAACCAAGGAGAGAGCATTCCTGGCTCACAGTGTATAGGGAGGCGTGTGCAAGTCCTTTTGGTCAAAACTCTGTGGGAATGGAGGCCCCGGCATGCTCTGGGTTTAGGTAGGATTGGTTCAGGCTGTTCTGTGGCTGAGGACTACGCAGTCAGACTTGCCCTGAGCTGTGCCCCCACCCACTGGGGAGCTGTGGGTGATGTTTCCTGTGCCCTGTGCCACTGCCCACAGTGGAAAGCCCAGAGCAGGGTGTGGGCTACTTTGTTGGATGGGGCTGGCCCTGCATTCTTACACCAAGGTTGGGAACATTTGATGATCCCAGGCCTGGGCCTAGTCAAGCTTCTCATCTGATTCTATCAGACTTTTCCAGGTAGGGTTGGGCCTGTGACCAGAGCATGAATCTCTGTCCATCTGCCCACAGGGCAGGAGACCACAGGGGCCCGGTTAGGGAAGAAACGCCATTGAGCCTAGTATGGACCCTGGTCTAGGCACAGAGGACTTCTCTGGACATATCCACTGATTTGATTTGACAGAAGGTCACATCCGTTCTTTTCTCTCTAAATTTTAATATCAGATTCATTTATTATGCTGACTGCAACTGACAAATGCCTGCATTATTCACCCATGTATTCATTTGCTCATGAAATCTGTGTTGAGTAATTGCCTTGCCTTATTGGCAGTGTTAATTCTACACTCCCTTTTCTCCAAAGGTCAGTGGCTTGCTAGCTGACCAGGCTAGTGTGAGCATTCCCTGAAGATACTTTTGCAAAGAGACTCTCGCTTACATGGTTCTGGCTTCGGCTTTGAGGCTCTCTCTGCTCCCGTCGTCTTGGCTCAGTCCCCTGGAACTCCTAGGGCATGGCGGAGCCCAGGACTTGTCTCTGTGCCGGCTCCATGTCTGAGTGACCTCATCTCACAGGGAGGTTGTTCTCTTTACTCTGTCCATCCATTTCAATTTTAGATCTAATGGCACACCAATATCAAAATGAAGATGAGTTCCTTGAGGTAGATTTCTACTAATTCTCTCTCCCTCCCTCCCTCCCATATTCCCCTCTTTTCCTTTTTTCTCTACGTCCTCCCTCCATTTCTCTTCCTTCCTTCTTTACTTTTTCTTTTTTAATTAAAATTTTTATTTTTATTTATTTATTTGAGAGAGAGAAAGAGAAAGAAGGAGCGTGAGCAAGAGAGAGAGAGAGAGAGAGAGAGGGAGGGAGAGAGAGAGAACGGGCATGACAGGGCTTCCAGCCACTGCAAACAAACAAACTCCAGACACATGCACCACCTTGTGTATCTGGCTTTTGAGGGTATTGGGGAATTGAACCTGGGTCCTTTGGCTTTGCAGGCAAGCATCTTAAACACTAAGCCATCTCTCCTAGCCCCTATTTTTTATTTAATGAATAAGTCTCACTTTATAACCCAGGCTAGCCTGTAACTCACTATACAGCCCAGGCTGACAGACTTGCAGTCCTCCTACCTCAGTCTCCCCAGAATATTGGATTACAGGTCTGTGCCACCATACTTGGCTTCATCCCTGTAGAATTTTGACAAGAGAAAACTGTCAAGAGTCCTGGTGTGAGTCCTGCAGAAATATCTGTGGGCTAGTTTTCAGTTTGGAGCTTGCAGATGTCTGAGATGCAAACCTTTAATGTAAGAGTTAGTTGGTTATGAGTTTGTTTCAGGAGGAAGACGAAGATGTCTCAGAAAATCTAATCTCAGCAAAGTTACTTGGGAACTGAAACACTCAAAGTTGGAGATCTGTAGTCGAACGTGCCATTTTATTGCAACTTTTTTCTATGCAGCTGTGTTTGCTGCGAAAAACTCACATCTCTGTATGGAACACTGAATGAAATATGAATGTGCTTTTTACAATTTAGTACTTTTAATAAAGGATTTGTGAGCAAAAAGCTTAAGTACAGGAACCACAAAACATATAGATAAAAATATAGCCGTAATCACGCATCAAAACCAAGAAAATTCATTATGTAGAGAACATTAGTAATTGAGAGAAGTTGTGAGAACTGACACAAAAATAATATATATACTCAGAATTCCAAAGGCATGAATCCTTTTAGCTGGGATCAGGCCTTCTGAGTTCTCTAGGGTGGTGTTTTATTACGGTGCATGCTTTACTTAGAAGGATGTAATTTATTATCATTGAATCTGCATGGCAACATGAATTTGGATTTGAGTTTCTGGGAGAAGTTTACAATTAGTCCCCTCACATATATTTATAGCTTAGAAAAATACTTGATGTTAAAATAATTTAAATACCTTCCCCCACTTTTCTTGGTTGGTCTATGAAATATTGTGTCTTCTTTTTTGTTTCTTTGAAAAGCAAAATCTAACCACTGTGAAGTGAAGCGTGGCTATTGTAGTTGGGTACCATGCCCAGGCTTAGCATGCCCGTGGCCGGAAGACAAGTGAGATAGAAACAGACATTCTGCGCTGCTGGTCCCTTGATTTTGAGGAAGGGTGCTGCCGAGTTTTCTGGCTGATCACGGCTTCTTTATTGAGTTTCAAAGTACACTCGGAGAGAGCGCTAACGTAAGAGAAGTTGGGGAAAAGTTCGACTCGTCCCAACCCTCCAGCTCTACTGCGGTCATCAAGGGTCACCCTAACTTGTTAAAGCAAGACCCCTTCTCCCTTTGCACCCCATGCTGCCCCGCACAGGAATGTAGAGACATCTGGGCAGGACTGGCCGGCCGCTGTGAACGCGACGGTTTTCCCTTTGCTATTACGACACAGTCAGGACTTGATTATGCGTTTCAGTATTTCTTAGCCTGACCCTCAAGTAAAGTGGGTGACAATAATTTAGCTCCGGGCTCGTGTGTGCAGCAGTGTAGCGAGGTTGTGGGACTGACATTTCCTTCTCCCTGTGTGGAAGCTTTTAGCGAGTTGCTCCTCTTACCCGGCCAGCAGCGCAGCCTGGCCTCTCTTTGCAGATGGGTTACATGTCCCCTTCATGCTGGCATGCTCCCCTAACCTTCCTGGGTGGCTCACGATGACTTAAAACACAGTAATTGGCATGGAGGGCTAAAGCTTTATTTTATAATATTAAATTGTTCCTTTCTAGAAACAGAAATCTGCAAAACATACCATTCATTATGTGAGGGCCTGAATTCCCATGGCGCTCCGGCTAGCGGATGGACAGGACAGTGACATCTTTAGGAAATTATTCAGCTCTTGTCTAGGGATGCGCAAGTTCTCACCTATGCAGGTGGGTGTCAGAACCAGATGACATCCAGGCATCCACCTGCTGCGTCTCGGAGATTGAAACATGAAGATTTTTTGTTTTTGTTTTCTCCCTATTGGCTCGGTGCACAAAATGTTGTAGTATTTCCTTAAAAAGGCTCAACATGTGGACTGAGATGAACTTAATGCTGTGACATTATTTTAGGGGGACTTGGTGATTTCTCCATATAATCTTGTGAGCATTTTTTTTCATGTGAACCGTAATTTTCTTGAAACAAAGAGGATTACTAGTCATCTGAAATGGGGCTGGGAGCAAGGGCTACAAAGAAGGTTTTTAAAGTACTTAACAAAGAAGCACTGAACTCCAGCCAGGGAGAAATTCTTAAGTTGGGTGCCATTTTGGGCCCCTGGCTCGATGGCGCGAAGGGGCTGGCCAGACTTTTCCAGAATCCTCATGTGTTCCCTGACCTGATTCTGGCTGCTGGAGGGTGCTGAGGTGGGAGAGTCCTGAGGGAAGGTCTGCTGGGGTTCTTGATGTTTACGGGGCCTTGGTCTGTTCTTCTCCAGACAGCATGGGAATTTGCACATCACCTGGAGACCCTCCGTGGTCAACCTGGGACTGTGGCTCTCCCTCACTCCCAGGGGCTGTCTCTTGGGCAGTTTCACTCCATGCCATGTTCTCATATAGAGCACCATTGTCTCCTGAAAAGGATGTGGTGGGATCAGTCTTTTGTGGTGGGACCAGAAAATGATGCCCAGGAGTCCACGGTACCCTCCCCCATCACAGTCATCTCTCAGGGTTCCCCACCCACTTCCCTTGCCCGGCTTGCCATGCCAAGTGCTAAGTAGCACCAACAGCTCCTCAGACAAGTCCAGAAGGTCCTACTGCATTAGTGTGACTTTTCGTCACAAAGACAAGATGCTGGGCAAAGCATCTCGTGGGAGGAAGGAGTTATTTAGCTCACAGTTTTAGAGGGTTCAATCCGCAGTGACTCGGCACCTTGAGCAGGGTATCATGGCCACGGACACATCTAGAAGAGGAGACTTTTACCTCATGGTAAAGAGGAGGGAAGGGGGCTGGGGAAATGATTTAGAGGTTAAGGCGTTTGCCTGTGAAGCCTAAGGACCCTGGTTAGATTCTCCAGGACCCACATTTGCCAGATGCATAAGGGGACGTATGTATCTGGAATTTGTTTGCAGTGGCTGGAGGCCCTGGCATGCCTATTCTCTCTCTCTCTCCCGCTCTTCCTCTCTCTCAAATAAATAAATAAAATATTTTTTAAAAAAAATAGGAGGGAGGGAGGAAAGGAATAAGGTATGGTGAGAGGGAAGGAGAGACATCAGGGAAAAGAGGAAAGAAACACCCAGAAACTACTTCTTCCAGCTGGACTGCCCCCTGGAGTTCCCACCATCTCTGGAAAACAACATCTAACAGGTAGGGACCAAGTAGTCCAAATATGGACCTGTGGGGACATATTATCCTCAAGCCACTGACCCTGATCCAGGGATAATTAAATTTGTATTTTTGCTTTTTCGAGGTAGGGTCTCACTCTGGCCCAGGCTGACCTGGAATTCACTATGGAGTCTCAGGATGGCCTTGATCTCATGGCGATCCTCCTACCTCTGCCTCCTGACTGCTGGGATTAAAGGCATGTACCACCACACCGGGCTGTTTTTAATTTTTTTTTTAAAAAGTTATTCATTTGAAAAAGAGAGAGAGAGGCAGAGAGTGAGGGAGAAACAAAATGGGTACACCAGGGTCTCTAGCCGCTGCAAATGAACTCCAGATGCATGTGTTGCCTTGTGCATCTGGCTTACATGGGTCCTGGGAATCAAACCTGGGTTCTTTTGCTTTGTAGGCAAACCCTTTAACCGATAATCCATCTCTCCAGCTAGCCCCCCCCCCCCTTTGTTTTTAAGGACAAGGAGTCCTTTAGGACACCAAAGGGAAAAAGGTGTAGGAAATCAAAACAATGAAACTGTGAAAATGCAGAGAGAGAGGAACCAAGGGGGAGGAGGGTTTACCTAGTTGGTCTGCTTTTAGGATTGTCTCCCACGACACATTTTAGCATGAAAAACGTAAAAAGTAGGAGGGATGTCAAATTAAACTTTCAGAAAGGTTGAAAGAAGTACTAAGCCGCGTAACTGGTATCAAGCGGCTTCCGTGTCTAACAATGACCGTGTTAGTATGTAGGTCACCATACTGTACTGTCTGGTTATTGGACGTTGCCTTAGATAACTGTTTGTGGAGTATTAAATGGTTTTGCTGCCTCAGCACACTTTTTAACTGGTATTTTTCACACAGTTGTGCTGCTGAAAAGGCGCAATGCCGCAGCAGAAATCAATTTATCTTTCCCTCTGCTACTTGTGTATTGTGAGTTCCTGTAGTGTGTTCCCATTTGATTAATTGATACTCTTTGTGTTGGATATCATTTGTAACAGTGCTGTCGAACTTGGGGTGCCTTAAAAACTTTCATAAGAACACGACATTATTTATGTGAGACCTCCTCATGACAAAGTACAATGGCCAGATACAGAAAGAAAAGTGGATCAAAACACTTTTTGGCTTATAAGTTTATTAAGGATTGAACAATGTTCCCATTCACATCTCTGGGTGTTTCTGCAGTGGCTTTGCTAAAAAAAAAAAATAAAATAAAAAAAGTTGGACAATGAAAGTTTTTTTTTTTTTTTTCCTCCTTGGCTTTTATTTTGTGGGTGATTATCATGTAGGGGCATAGAGGTTCCTGGTTCCTCAGATGGGAAAAGTGAAGGGGGTGTAGGCAGAAGGACTAAGAAGTGTCCAATATGGCTGTCCCCCCTGAAATGTGGAGACCAGGCAGGGAGGGGGCAAGAACCTGGATCTCCGTAGGTCTCTGTCGTGGCCTTGCCGGAAAGCACAATGCTTTTAAATGTGTTTGTACGCTTTTCACACGGTGTGGGCTGCTCCGTGGCTGTTATTAATATCTATTTTTAGAGCGAAGACTGTGGTAGATGAAGGTAGACGAGCCCCGCATTATAAAAGCAGAACAATACTGTTGCTTCCCCATTTCATTATAAAGTTTCTTTGACCCTGTGGTTTATTTTCAAACATTCAAGTTATTTGTTCTGGTGTATTCTTAAACAGGGGTTGTTTTTCTCCCTCTCAGAAAATGAGCACAGATGGTGATGGGTTTTTCAAGTGCTAACATCCCTGCTTGAGAAAGTGTTCCCCACCTTCTTTGTGCTGAACAAGTCAGGCACACTAACACGATGATGCGATCATCGGTTTCATGCAGACATGCAGAATTGATTGACAGGGGAAAATTTAACATAAACCACACATTCTTTCAGTGCCTTCAATTTCTTAATGATGTTTATTTGTTGGATATTAGCAGCGGCAGGGATTTTCATTTAAGACGAAAAGGGGGAGAGGGTGGAAAGGAGAAGACAGAGCGAGGGAGCAAAGTTGTTCCAGGCAAGCAGGTTTCCGAGGAAATTTACGGCTCTGGCAGAATCTCCATCAAAACAATTTGTAACCGCTCCTCAGAGCCAGCTCCCGAGCCGAGGCTGTCAGCGGCTAACTAGCCATTCTCAGACCATTGCTTCTGTTTGCGTGACTAAATACAGACAATTAAAGCCGAGCACTTTCATTCTCTGTGAACTCATTGTTATCCAGGGTTCAAGTACTTGGATAATGGGCCACAGGGAGACAGCGGATCATGCCGGGCAGCGGCGGAGGGCTACATGGTGGGGCCCACACCTCGTCATCCGCACCGTGCCCGCGTCGCGCCCTGCGTTGTGATTTGGGGTTCCTGTGGGCCTTCTTGCCTGCATGTTGTTGTAAAGATTGGCCAAGGGGCTCCAGTGTCTGTCACCGAGTGCTGGCCTGGGGCTCCCTTGGAGGACTGATCACCAAGGGCAGGGCTGGCCACCTGCTCTGCGTCACAGTGGCCTTGGGGTTTCCTGAGCCTGTGTGTCTTTTTGCTGATGCTCTGGGTAGCAGTGGGGAAGCCCATCTGTCCCTGAGCTCCACAGGGTGGCAGTGGCCTGCAGACTGAGGACCAGATAGGAGACTGCTGCGTCTCTAAAAAGTTAGGGCCTCACTCCCAACTCTTTCTACAGTTTAGCAACAAACAGTGTCAGATCGTAGTGTAAGGGAGCAAAGCTTTATGGACTTGTGTTATTTAGTGTTTTTCCTCCCCCAGAGCATCTTAATTTTTCAAGCATTTCTCAGCTGTTGGTGTCCATATTGTTTTTCTGCCTTATGCCAAACTTAGCTGATTCTGTGGGGGGGGGGGGGGATGGTGGTGCCAGCTGTATCCATTCCCTCAGATCTTTCTAGGCCCTTTTGGCCATTTTCATCCAGTTCCTTACTATGGTTTGCCTAATATTTTGTTTGAGGCAACTTTCTTCTTTTTCCCACCCTCTCACCTTCTCCCTTCCCTTTCTATCTCCATCTGCCCTCCTCTTTCCCTTGTCTTCCTCTTTCCCTTGTCTTCCTCTTTCCCTTGTCTTCCTCTTTCCCTTGTCTTCCTCTTTCCCTTGTCTTCCTCTTTCCCTTGTCTTCCTCTTTCCCTTGTCTTCCTCTTTCCCTTGTCCTCCTCTTTCCCTTGTCCTCCTCTTTCCCTTGTCCTCCTCTTTCCCTTGTCCTCCTCTTTCCCTTGTCCTCCTCTTTCCCTTGTCCTCCTCTTTCCCTTGTCCTCCTCTTTCCCTTGTCCTCCTCTTTCCCTTGTCCTCCTCTTTCCCTTGTCCTCCTCTTTCCCTTGTCCTCCTCTTTCCCTTGTCCTCCTCTTTCCCTTGTCCTCCTCTTTCCCTTGTCCTCCTCTTTCCCTTGTCCTCCTCTTTCCCTTGTCCTCCTCTTTCCCTTGTCCTCCTCTTTCCCTTGTCCTCCTCTTTCCCTTGTCCTCCTCTTTCCCTTGTCCTCCTCTTTCCCTTGTCCTCCTCTTTCCCTTGTCCTCCTCTTTCCCTTGTCCTCCTCTTTCCCTTGTCCTCCTCTTTCCCTTGTCCTCCTCTTTCCCTTGTCCTCCTCTTTCCCTTGTCCTCCTCTTTCCCTTGTCCTCCTCTTTCCCTTGTCCTCCTCTTTCCCTTGTCCTCCTCTTTCCCTTGTCCTCCTCTTTCCCTTGTCCTCCTCTTTCCCTTGTCCTCCTCTTTCCCTTGTCCTCCTCTTTCCCTTGTCCTCCTCTTTCCCTTGTCCTCCTCTTTCCCTTGTCCTCCTCTTTCCCTTGTCCTCCTCTTTCCCTTGTCCTCCTCTTTCCCTTGTCCTCCTCTTTCCCTTGTCCTCCTCTTTCCCTTGTCCTCCTCTTTCCCTTGTCCTCCTCTTTCCCTTGTCCTCCTCTTTCCCTTGTCCTCCTCTTTCCCTTGTCCTCCTCTTTCCCTTGTCCTCCTCTTTCCCTTGTCCTCCTCTTTCCCTTGTCCTCCTCTTTCCCTTGTCCTCCTCTTTCCCTTGTCCTCCTCTTTCCCTTGTCCTCCTCTTTCCCTTGTCCTCCTCTTTCCCTTGTCCTCCTCTTTCCCTTGTCCTCCTCTTTCCCTTGTCCTCCTCTTTCCCTTGTCCTCCTCTTTCCCTTGTCCTCCTCTTTCCCTTGTCCTCCTCTTTCCCTTGTCCTCCTCTTTCCCTTGTCCTCCTCTTTCCCTTGTCCTCCTCTTTCCCTTGTCCTCCTCTTTCCCTTGTCCTCCTCTTTCCCTTGTCCTCCTCTTTCCCTTGTCCTCCTCTTTCCCTTGTCCTCCTCTTTCCCTTGTCCTCCTCTTTCCCGTGTCCTCCTCTTTCCCTTGTCCTCCTCTTTCCCTTGTCCTCCTCTTTCCCTTGTCCTCCTCTTTCCCTTGTCCTCCTCTTTCCCTTGTCCTCCTCTTTCCCTTGTCCTCCTCTTTCCCTTGTCCTCCTCTTTCCCTTGTCCTCCTCTTTCCCTTGTCCTCCTCTTTCCCTTGTCCTCCTCTTTCCCTTGTCCTCCTCTTTCCCTTGTCCTCCTCTTTCCCTTGTCCTCCTCTTTCCCTTGTCCTCCTCTTTCCCTTGTCCTCCTCTTTCCCTTGTCCTCCTCTTTCCCTTGTCCTCCTCTTTCCCTTGTCCTCCTCTTTCCCTTGTCCTCCTCTTTCCCTTGTCCTCCTCTTTCCCTTGTCCTCCTCTTTCCCTTGTCCTCCTCTTTCCCTTGTCCTCCTCTTTCCCTTGTCCTCCTCTTTCCCTTGTCCTCCTCTTTCCCTTGTCCTCCTCTTTCCCTTGTCCTCCTCTTTCCCTTGTCCTCCTCTTTCCCTTGTCCTCCTCTTTCCCTTGTCCTCCTCTTTCCCTTGTCCTCCTCTTTCCCGCCCCCTCGCTTCCTCTTGCTGTACCCTACAGCCCTCCTGTAACCCCTTCTTACTGTGCCCGGGCTCTTGCTTGGCACTGTTATCTACAGTTCCCCAGACTGGAAAGGCTGGTGCGGGGACTGACACGTGACCAGAGGAGCGTCACCTCCATTACTGGGCACCTATGCCACTCCAAACACTTGGGAGCACTTGGAGAATTGCGCGGGTAGAGAGAAAGGACACCCATGGGCGGGTGCCCGTGACCTTGACTGGGGAGGAGAGAATGTGACCTATAGGGCGGTTGGCCTGGCAGAGGGGAGAGCCACCTCCACTGTGCGCTTCTGGAGAAAGCGGTGGCTGTCAGGGGGACAAGGAGGCTTTAAGCTCCTCTACCTGTCTTCTGGACCTCTGACCCTCCATGATCCACATGCAGAACTTTCCAGGCCCCATAGTTGGTCTTCTCCCAGCCCCCGCCCCTGCCCTGTCTCACTCAGAAACAATCTTCTAAGGTTTCTTGGGACTTAAAATTTTTCTTTTCTTCTCTTTTTTTTTGCTTAGTTCAGTTAGATTAATGGAGTTTCTGGGAAACAGCTGAGCTTTCTTTCCTTCTTTCTTTTTTTAATATGAAACTATGTTTAAAGTGAAGATTCAAAAATTAAAAAAAAAAAACAACAGAGGCTAGGGAGATGGCTCAGTGGTTAAAGGTGCTTGCTTGGCAAGCCTGCCTACTGGAGTTCAGGTTCCCAGCAGCGACGTCAAGCAGCGTGCGTCTGTGATCCCAACACGCCGACGGCCCGGGGAGGCACTCACGAGGATCCAGCAGTTCACAGGCCAGTCAGTCTGACCTCACAGAGGCAAACAAACAAGAGAGCCCTTTTCCTAAACAAAGTAGAAGGAGAGAACCGACGCTGACAGCTTCGCCTCTGGCCGCCACATGTGCACTGTGGTGCGCATGCCTCCCAACCCCGAAATAAGATGAAAATAGATTTTGAGCTGGAGAGATGGCTTAGCAGTTAAGGCGCCTGCTGTCGTAGCCCAAGGAGCCAGATTCGATTCCCTAGTACCAGTGGGGAGCCGGATGTGCAAGGTGGTGGATGTGTCTGGAATTTGTTTGCAGTGGCTAGAGGCCCTGGCATGCCTAGTCTTTCTCTCTCAAATAATAAATAAATAACAAAAAAATTTTAAAAACAGCTGAGTGTGGTAGAACATGCCTTTAATTCTAGTCCTGAAGAGGTTGAGATAATAAGACATCAAGATTCAGATCAGCCTGGGCTACATGGTAGGGCTGTCTCAAAAGAAAAAAATACAAAAAGGTCTTAGAATAGAGCTCGTTGGGGGAAGTTTGCCTAGAACCCGTCACTGAGGGACGGGAGGCATGGCTCAGTGGTGGGGCTCTTGCCTAGAACCAACTGCTGTAGCAGTCACTTCTCATTGCTGGGACAAAACACCTGACAAGGGCAGCTTATGGAGGGGAAGGGTTCCTTTCAGCTGACAGGTTTGAGGGGACATCTCATCATGACAGAGCAGACAGCCGGGCATCACAGCCTGTCACGCCGGCAAGGTAGAAACAGCGAGAGTAAGCTCCCTGGCTTTGGCAAGTGGGGTTGGATTATAAGACTCCAAGGCCCCCAGTGGCACCACCTCCCAAAGGCTCCGCCAGCTGGGGGATCCAGTGTGACGCTTCATCACAAACACGTAAGGCTATGGGGAGACATTCCACGTTCCAACCACTACCATCAGTGAGGGCCTTAGGGAGTGTGGCTCAGTAGCAGAGAGCCTGCCTAGCTTGGCTGAGCCCTGGATCCAGTGTCTAGTATAGCCAAACAAAGAAAAAGAAAATCATAGAACTTGCGTGGTGTGCTTAGTGTCCAGAGCCTGGCTCAAGGGGCACGTGGCACCTTCTGCTGCTCTTGCTCAGAGCCAACAGTCTCCTTCAGGGCAAAGGTGGGCAAACAGCATGGCTGTATGCGTCGTGTGAGTGCTCCCTCACAGGCTGTCTCATAGGCTGGCTTGTGTACCGAGCCAGGGGCCTGGGTTCCACCATCCATGCCCCATGACCTCAGGCAACCGGTCACCTCCCTTCCCTGAGACTCAGTCTCTCCTTTTCCAAAATGGGGACCATTAGCATTTGCCCTGGCCCTTTATAAGGCTGGGCTTTCTCCAGTCCCCAGAGGTAATGAGGGCAATACTTTCCAGAACTTTCTTTCCCTGGCCAATAAAGAGGCTGGGACTTTATAGAGTTTTCTGAGGTGAGCCTCCGGGCAGGGCACGCCGGGTGTTCTCTTTCAGCCATTGCTTACCAAGATGACAAGGCCGTGTGGCAGGTGCAGACCCCCAAGGGCCTCGGGGGTGCCTTACAATCTGTGCAGCCCCTGAGGCGCAGAGACCGTAAGCCAGCTGGGGTTTGCTTCTGAGTGGACCTCTCTCAGGTATCTGGTGCTCAGACCTGTGGTCCGCCTTCCTCTTCTGAGGTGGCCAGCTGGGCTTTCTCCTGCCGCCAGATGACGTGAAGTGGGTAAGAGGCCTCCACAGATGTCCTCTTGGAGGACCCGGCCGCTGTTCAGTGCTCCTGTCTGTGTGTCCTGCCTCGGCCAGGGCAGGCTGGGAACCAGAGCCTGGCCGCCTGTGGCCCCATTTCCCAGGAGTCTCCAGTATGCTTGCTCGCTCCGCACCACCCCTGGGTGGCCCCTTTGCTGAGAAGAAGTCCCGCCTCCGCTCCCCCACCACCCAAACTCTCACACTCATGGCCTCGCCGAGTCTTGGGTGGGGGGGGGGGCTGTCCGGTTGGGAGCCTGTCGGGTCTGACTGGCATGTGACAGGAGTGAAGCTCTCATGGCCTGCCATCCTGGATGCCCACTCAGGCACAGCCTGTGGCAGGGCAAGGATGGCTTTTGGAGGGCACCTATTTCAGTGTGATCCTTCCTTTAAGGAAAGCAATATGTGGAATAGAGTCTCCCCGTGGGGCCCATGAAAGAGTCTGCAGGCTCCATCCCTGACAGATACACCCCTTCCCCCTGACTCCCCTACTTTAGAGGTCATAGTGGCTAACAAGGCTAACAGGAGGGTCTGGGTTTCTTTTTTCTTTCTTTCTTTTCTTTTTCTTTTTTTTTTCCAGGTAGGGTCTCACTAACTCAGGTTGACCTGGAATTCACTATGTAGTCTCAGGGTGGCCTTGAACTCACGGCGATCCTCCTACCTCTGCCTCCCGAGTGCTGGGATTAAAGGCGTGTGCCACCACGCCCGGCAGGGTCTGGGTTTCTTTAGCAGAGACACTTTGCTCCTTTGGGACCACCAACCCAACTCTTTGTATTTTGTGCTGAACTTACTATGCAGCCACGACTGCTTCAGAGTTGGTACGTAACCCCCTGATTGGCCTTGAGCTCACATACTCCTGCCTCGGTCTTCCGAGTAAGCGCTGGCATTGTAGGCACACGCAGCATCTGGCCCAGTGTGGTCATCTTGGAGGTGGCGCTGCCTCCCTGCTGTCTGGAGCGACTGCTTTCTTTGCCTCGTGGAGGCCTGCAGCAGCTTCTTGTCAGGGCGGGTCCTGTCCACTGCCACACAGAGCACATTAGAGTGAAGGGCTTGGGGACCCTGGTTCTGTGAAAGGATAGTGCTCTCCCCCCGAAAGGTACGTGGCAGTGGCCCTGTTGGGCGCAGTGTCTGACAAGATTATGTGGGCTGTGTACTACGTAGGGGCTGCTAATGGAGGCCCGGTTGTTCATGGGGCTCCCCAGGTTGTGGATTAGAGGGCACTTGATTTGATGAGGGGTTCTGGAGTGGATCGGCCATAGCTCCCAGGTGCCTTATGACAGGTGCATGTACCGCAAGGTCCGATTTTCAGGTCTGCTGCTGTGTTGTCCCCCTGCCTTGAGAATGAGCCATGGACTCACCCCAAGTTGGTGGTGAGCCCCGGGGCCACATCCAGAGAGCTGGGATGCAAGGCTTGGCTGTTGGACTCACGATATGGTTACCTTTGAATTCTGACCTACATGGGGGAGTTTAGCACTTCTGATCTGGGCAGAGGCGCCAGCATCGGCTGACCGGGCTCAGCAGGCCGCCAGGCACTCCCAGCAGCGGAGCGCGGGAGGGCACAGCTGGGTGCTGGGCCATGGCCTTCCTTGTCCTGATGGGAGGATTGTGCTTGGGAATGGAGCGGGAGGCAGGTATCAAAAGGGGTGGTGTGTTGTGACCATCCCCAAGTTTCCTCTTTTCTCTTGACGAGACTTGCCAGCTAGGTCGTTGGCTTGTCTGCTGTCTGGCCAGATGGCTCCCGAGCTCCCGCGGCGCCTCCAGCTCGGGGCTGCCCACCTGCCCGGTGCGCCTGGCTGGCTCCTTACCTGACTCTCCCCCTGCAGGCTAAGCTGTGTGGCACAGGGACCTCCGCCCCCGCCCTGCTGACCCCGCCTCTGCTTCCTTGTGTACCCCGCTCTCTTCTTCAGCGGGTTACTGGCTCCATCCGCACAGGCATGGCATGCCTTTTGTTCCCTGCTCTATTTGCAGTGCCTGCAGTCTTGTTCTGCTCAGTAGGAACTCAGTAAACAGGCCCGGAGGGAAGAGCGGTGAGGCACGGCCCTTTCCTTGAGCCAAGGATGGTCCGGCATGTTACCCTCAGACAGAGAAGGATGGCATCTAGGCGCTCGCAGGATGTGGAGAGCTGTTCTGGAGAGTGTCTCTGTCACTTCTTCGCCGTTGTGAACGAACACCTGACCAGAAGCAGCTTAAGGGAGGAAACGGGTTTGACTCAGAATTGGTCACATTGTAGCCTAGAAGCGTGTGGGGCTGGAGAGATAGTTCAATGTTTAAGGCGTCTGCTTGCAAAGCCAAAGGTCCCAGGTTTAATTCCCCAGCATCCATGTAAGCCAGATGCACAAGGTGGCACATGCATCTGGAGTTTGTCTGCAGCAGCTGAAGGCCCTGGCACATCAATTCTCTCTCTCTCTCTCTGTCTCTCAAATAAATTAAATAAAAAGAAAGAAACACATGGGACAGTACTAAGACATTTCAAAGTCCACCCCCACTAATTCACTTCCTCAGCGAGCAGCTGGGGCTGTGAGCCTTTGGGGACATTTTGTCTTCAAACCACCACAGTGAGGAAAGGGATGATTGTGAGCAAACGGGGCTGAAAGGATGTCTGAGTTTTATTTTTAATATTTTAAAAATATTTTATTTATTTATTTTTAAGCAGAGCAACACAGAGAGAGGGGGGAGGGGGAGGGGGAGGGAGAGGGAGAGGGAGAGAGAGGGCGCATGCAGGGCCTCTAGCTATTTCAAACAAACTCCAGACATATGCACCTCTTTGTGCATCTGGCTTTGCATGGGTACTGGGGAATCAAACCCAAGTCATTAGGCTTTACAGGCAAGAGCCTTAACCACTTAGCAACCACTTCAGCCCCTGTGTTTATTTATTTATTTTTTTGAGGTAGGGTCTCATTCTAACCCAGGCTGACCTGGATTCACTTTGTAATCTCAGGGTGGCCTCGAACTCACAGCGATCCTCCTACCTCTGCCTCCTGAGTGCTGGGATTAAAGACGTGCACCACCACTCCTGGCCTATGTTTAATATTTTTATTTATTTATTTGCAAGGGGAGAGAGAAGAGAGAGAGAGAGAGGAGAGGAGAATGGGTGTGCCAGTGCCTCCAGCTACTGAGAATGAACTCCAAATACAAATGCTGCCTTGTGCTTTATATGGGCACTGGCTTTATATGGGCACTGGATAATCGAGCCAGGGTCCTTAAGGTGTTGCAGTCAAATGCCTTAATGGCTGACCCATCTTTCCAGCCTGAATGTCTGAGTTTTAAAAGCAGAGGGAAGAAAATGGAGGGGCTGTGGCAATGGGACATAACCCTTTGGAGCTGGCCTGGCTTAGGAAGGTCAACAGGGTCGTGATGGAAGGTCTTGAGTCACAGGAAGGGTTTTGGTCCTTGTGTTAGTGATAGAGGGGCAGCTTGCATGATGTGGGGTTTTCCGTGTAATGACAAGCATTCTGTATGTTAGTTGTGAAGACTCAACAGGACGGATGTATGCATTGGTAAGGGCAACCCCCCTTCCACTCTACTCCCAAACCTTTTTTTTTTTCTCCTGTCTGCGGAAATACCCTATTTTGAGTGTTGCAGCATACCCTGTCTGACCTTTGAGGGTCATCTCTATGGTGAGGATTCACATAGATGTGATCACATACTTATTTTTTCATACACAATTGGGTCTCACTATACATTTAATGTCGAGATTTTCTTGCTTCAACGCCAAATAGCGATGTCTGTGGATCAGAGCTTCAGTACGAGAGCGAGCAGACAGTAGCTTCTGCACGATTCTCCGTCGTGCAGCACGTTCACGCATGTGAGACCATATGCCCTCGGGTGTACATGCTGCTATGTGCAGCGAGGCGTGCAGACACATGCCTGTGATGCCAGCCTTGGGAAGCTGAAGCAGGAAGACGGTGAGATCAAGGCCAGCCTGGGCCACACAGCAAGACTCAGTCTTACAAACCAAGGGATGGGCTGGAGGGATGGCTTAGCAGTTAAGGTGCTTGTCTACAAAGCCAAAGGACACAGGTTCGATTCCTCAGGACCCACGCAAGCCAGATGCACAAGGTGGCCCATGCGTCTGGGGTTCATTTGCAGTGGTTGGAGGCCCTGGCGTGCACATTCTCTCTCTCCCTCTCTCTGCTTGCAAATAAACAAATGAAATATTGCAAACGTAAAAGAATAAGGGTGGGATATTAGAACCAAGGATTAGGTTGATGGCTCTGGTAGCCTGCTTAGGATAGAGAGGGTGAGAGAAGCTAGGGCCACAGCGTCAAGGAGACAGATAGTATCCTGAGTGTAGAATGTGGGGCCTGATCGCCCTTCTCCCCTGTAGAGCAGGAACCTTGCTCTCCATCCGTCCTCCCCGCCCCCACCCGAGGTGTAATGATCCAGGCATGTTGGAAGCTCTTGGGAAGGTCCAGAAATGGTTGTTGGGATTTGGCCCGAGTACTGACCCTCGGAATCCAGGTATCCGCATTTCCTGACCTATGTGCATCCTATGCTGGTTCTGTTTGCGGTGTCTGTGGCCTGGAGAGATACTGACTTCCCTCCCTCTACCCTGCCACCATGGAAGTGACCATGCTGAGCCCTGCTGCTAACCCTGAGGCACAGAGGCAGAAGTGAGGCGGGTGGGTAAAGCGTTTCAGATCCGAGCGAGGGTTCACTTTCCCCTCCACAGAGAGCGGGCATGTCCCCGTGGTTCACGTCTACGCGCTTAACTCTTTGAGAAACATCAGTTGTCCTTCAAAGTAACGTGGTATGTGTGCCCAAAGGTCTTAGTTCAATAACTTAAAATTCAAATAAAAAATATGATTGCATAGATCAAAATCCTGTTGTTAAGAATACCCATAGCTTGCTTGGGCCAAGGAGATGGGCCAGTGGATGAAGCACTTGTCAGGAAAGTGTAGATGTGAGGACCGGATCTCGGGTCGCTAACACCCTCATAAGTGCTGGGTGGAGGAGGCTGCCCACCTGTAATCCCAGTGCGTGGGGGGCTGAGACAGAATCCCCAGGGCAGATTGACAAGCCTTGGATTCAAGAGAAGAGTCTGCTTTAGGAAATAATGTGGAAAGCCACTGTGGAAGACACTGGATGCCGTCCTCTGGTTTCCACATGCACATGGACATATGACCATGCATGAACACATGTGAACATAAAAACAGTAACTGAGGATAACCACAGGAGTAATAGCACACGCCTGTGATCCCAGCACTCGGGAGGCAGAGGTAGGAGGAGCACTGTGAGTTGAAAGCCAGCCTGAGACTACATAGTGAATTCCAGGACAGCCTGGTCAAGAGCAAGAACCTCACCCCCCAAAAAAGCAAGCCAAAATTATTTGGGGCTGGAGAGATGGCTGAGCAGTTAAGGTGCTTGCCTGTAAAGCCTAAAGACCTGGGTTTGATCACATGCATCTGGAGTTAGTTGGCAGTAGATGCAGTAGTTTGTCCGGCATGCCCTTTCTCTCTCTCTTTCTCTTGTCTCTCTCTGCTTGCAGATAAAGAAATACAAATGTAAAAAGCAAAAGAAGAAGCAGTCCACAGTAAAGACAAGTTTGACACACAGGGCTCCTTCCTGTCCCAGGAGACAGGTGTTATTCATCTGGCTTCTTTTTTTTTTTTTTTTTAATTATTTATTTATTTATTTGAGAGCGACAGACACAGAGAGAAAGACAGATAGAGGGAGAGAGAGGGAATGGGCGCGCCAGGGCTTCCAGCCTCTGCAAACGAACTCCAGACGCGTGCGCCCCCTTGTGCATCTGGCTAACATGGGACCTGGGGAACCGAGCCTCGAACCGGGGTCCTTAGGCTTCACAGGCAAGCGCTTAACCGCTAAGCCATCTCTCCAGCCCTCATCTGGCTTCTTGAAGCACAAGGGGACTTATGTTTGGCCTGAGGTTGCTCAGCCAGCCCCTGTCAGGGCTGAGGCCTACTCCTAGTCTCCCATGGTCTCAAGCCATAACCCAGGTGCTAGAAAGTCAGCCACTTGCAGGATCTTCCCAGTTTTTTTGGCATACGCATGGCTGGTGACATTATTTCCCATTCTTCTGGACTGACACATGTGCTCATGTGGTTATGATAAGGCTGAGAGTCCAGCGGTCCGGGGAGTGGCCACTTCTCTCTCCAGCTCCATCTGATCCAGGAGCCTGGGGTGCACAGACCTTTGTGTGTTTGAACCCAGACTACCCTGGCTGGGCCGCTGGGTTTGGAGTCTGTGCAAGCCCCAGGTTCTGCCTGCTGGAGGGGTCTCCAGCACCCTTCTGGGGATCTCTTACCCTTGTCACGGGAGTGTCTGCCTTGGGTCAGAGCGTGGGGTCAAGAGCAGAGAGGTGCTGTTGGGAGGAGTTTTTGTCAGTTCTCCGAGGCACTTACCCAGCCCTCCGCCACCTAAGCAGCAATTTCTCCCCTCGGTTCTCACGACTACCTATAGAAAACATTCAAATGCAGATCCTATCCTGATGCTATTTACTAACATAAATATTTGCTTTCTAGAAGTAATGTTACAGAAAATGCTTAAGCTGCAGGCTAAGCAAATGGAAGCTGGAGGTAAGAAGTGCGTCTGGTACAGGGGAGCTGGTGTCTGGATGTCTCCACAGTAAGATCCAGGAGGATGGGTAGGCGGAACACTCACGGGCTGCCGTATTGGCCTGCTCTTAGGACATCACTGTTGGCGTGTTATTTATGACAGAGAGGTGGACGGCGGGGATGGGATGGGGGTGGAGAAGGGGCATATCAGAGGCTCTCGTAGCTGCAAATGAGCTCCACAGGCATGCGCCACTTTGTGCATCCATCCGGCTTTACATGGGTGCTGGGGAATCAAGCCTGGGCTGGCAGGCTTTGCAAGCAAGCACCTTTAGCTGCTGAGCCATTTCTCCAGCCCAGCTGTAGATATTTCTGAAATAAAAAAAAAAAAAAAACACTTTTGCCAGCTTCCCCTAGGGCTCTTTGAGTTTAACGGAGGCCTTTCCCAACTCTAGTTCAACTCTAGGCTAAAACATGCCCAGGACTGTGCTCAAGCTTCCCCACCCCTGCCTCCACCCCAGGAGCTATGACGCCTAAGGATTGAGTGACAGTCAGTCAAACATAAGGTGGCTCGTTTTGCTGGGTGTAAAAGGTGTTAAGCAAAGTAGAAGGCAGGTGCCTATATGATGGAATAATATATCTAAACATGGGCTGGTTTAAAGGAAGATATTAATAATAGCCAGGACCTTGCTGTGTGAGGCAGGCTGGCCTTCAATTTAGGAGCCTTCTGTCCCTGTTACCCAAATCCTATAGGGAGGGCAGTTTCAGGTGCATGCCACTACATTTGCCTTCCGGTAACTGGAGGTGTCACAAGACTCAGTCCGAGCCAGGGAGCAAAGAGGGGCCTTGCAGTATGAGGAGACAGGGCCTGGCCTGGAAAGGGCTCTCGCTTCTGGCTCTAAGTGGAGGCTGTGCACGCGAGGGGAGGCAATCGTGTTGCACGTGCATGTGTTTGGTTACGTGTGCACAAGTGTGCTTGTGTGTGTGCACAACTCCCCTCGTGGGATGGCCATGTTTAAGACGCGCCCTAGAAACGAGCTGACAGCCCCGGGGGCTGCGCTTTGCACCTTCGCGGCCGGGCACCTGCTTCACCTAAGGAGGCTCCATTTGCAGACACACGCGGTTCGGAGTGTGCCTTTGAGGCAGCTTTCTTGCTTCCTTTTAATTCAGTATTATTGCAGTTTTTGCAACCCGGATGGCTTTGGTTTTAACAAATAAACAAATGGTTACTGCCAACTTCTTCGGCTGGACAGCCTTGAATCGGCTTCAGCGACTAAATAGATGACCTGTCAAAGACTGTTGACTAATCCCTTCGCAGTCGGGGAACATTTGTCCAGATCGTAGACAAATGCACTGGAGGCAGTTAAAATAGAAGTCCGGGCATGACCACAAGCATGCTCCGCAGACTTACGGAATCCACGTGCTCCAGGCAGGTATTTGTAGGAGATGCTGTACAGTTGGGGACGACCGGAAGCTATCTCTCTCTCTCTCTCTCCCTTTGGATGATTGCATCAGGAACATGCAAGAATGATATTGTGCCCTTATTTGTTATTTGCTACCAATTGTGACTATTTAAAAAAAATTTAAAACAAATAATTTAGTTGTAAAGCTTCAGACTGATTTTATTTTTTATGGTGAAATAGTTCTAGTGAGCTAATTTATTTTTCAACTTTAAAACATCAGCATTTTATAGATCTGAATTTCACAATGTGAGGATGATTGCTACGTACAATTTGCA
The DNA here is from genome assembly GCF_020740685.1 of Jaculus jaculus. Lineage (NCBI taxonomy): Eukaryota > Metazoa > Chordata > Mammalia > Rodentia > Dipodidae > Jaculus > Jaculus jaculus. Next base: position 6,885,497 of record NC_059108.1, on the reverse strand, counting down.
AAATTGTGATTAGCCAGCCCTTGCTTTGAGTTAGTTCTCCCTAGTTCACAAAGGCTTCCAAGAATAGTCTGTACAAAATTCAGTTTGCAAATTGCAGGGCAGAATTTTAGAGGGCAGTTTAAAGAATGAAGTCCTAAGGGTTTTATCTATATTTATATCTCTTGTTAAACCAAACTCTTATGTAAATGTTACAATCTGTAAATAACTAGCAGGCAAGATTGCATCTCCATTTTTGAGATTTAGCAAAATTATTAAATGGCAAAATTGACTGAGATGCAAGTATATTTGGAAGGAGCTAATAACATTAATCAATATTATCAGATGTGTTGGTGCGGATATTGGAGGGTTTCAAAGTATGGAGACCTTTTGGATGGCAGTTGAATTTATCACAAATTTAGAAATTAAAAATTAAAAAAAAAGACATTGCCCTTAGTGATGTTTTTGGGGGAACTGCTGAGCTCTCTATGTAGGCCTGTACTTGTAATAGCTTTCAGTGTTTCAATAGAGCTTGCGTGACTGTCTGTGGTCTGGATTACTTCGCATCCTCCTGCCATGGGACAAAAAAGAAATTACTGGCTTATATCAGTATTATTGGCAGCTCCCATCTTCTGACATTTGTTTCTCCTAAACATTTTACTGACCTTAATGAAATGTAGCTTGGTATTGGAAACTGACTTGAGACCAAAAAAAAGGAATGATTGCAAAAAAAAAAAAAAAAAAAAAAAATCTCATTGATTAAACACCAGAAGTCATTTCCCAATAACTGTCAATGTTTGGATGGCCAGCCGTTTATTTTCTTCCTAACTCTAGATAACTTACAGAAATCTTAATCGTCTTTAATCTTTGAATTAAACTGAATTAGTAGCTTCTCATTTTAAAACAGAAATGTAGTGGGTTTGTCCTAGTCAATTTTAATCAGAGTCTGGGTTCTTTTCATAAGGAATTTTTTTTTTTAAAGTCTTTCTCAGTGAATTCATGTAATGCACTTCTCCTGGGCAAATTATATGAGCTCAATTCATTACGTCTTCTTTATCTGTCAGTTCGAAGGACAAAGTATACAACATCTCAGGGGTTAGACCCAGGAAGCAGTGGAAGCCACAGTGAGATACTGGGAGGGGCAGATGACTGCGGGCCCTTTGGAGCCCTGTGGCCGGGAGACCTCCTGGAGAGGCCTCGAAGATGGAACAGAACATTTGGAAAATGTAGGCCTGTCTTTGCAAGGCCTCCCCTACCCCTGTCCCCCTGGCTTTTTATAAGATCCCCAGGCACCCCCTGCCCTTAATGCCCTCGCTTCTGCCCTCCCCACTTCTCTGCGCCATACAGCCATCCTCCCCACAGTTTATAATTTAAAATGCTAAAGGGAATCTTTTAATCCAGAACCACAGAGGTGGAAAACCGGGCAAGTAGGAGATAGGTACCTCAAGCCCCGCCCCGTCCCCTCAGCCCCATCTCCGCCCTCACCCGCCTTTATGTAACTTTCCGTTTGTTGTCTCTTCTGCGCACGTGCCCTGTACCCCTGTACGTAACTGGAACAGTGGTGGTCAGTGGTCTGGGTTTAAATCTCTTCACTGGACCCCCTGCAACTTTTATTCCGTTAAATCCCAACATCGTCGTTCTTAGTCGCTGCCGTTTAGGCTTAAAGGGCTATGTCATGCTTTCTAGCACAGTTCCTTTACTGTTGGCATTCCAGTGAGTTCCAGTAGCCCTAAAAAATAACAATTAAAAAATACTGTGATGGGAATCTTTGTTGATTTTGCTTATTTAGAAGTTTTTTCTTAGGCCAGAAGGGAAGTTCCCAGGATAGAAGTCTCTCTACTCTGTGCACTTTTCTTATTTTACTCTACCTTGTTTTATTTATTGGTTTTGGTTGTTGGAGACAGAGATTTCCTCTGTATCGTCCAAGCTGGCCTGGAACTCACTGTGGATCCCAGCCTGGCCTTGAACTCGCCTGGGTTCTGGGCGTGCCACCATTGTCAGCCTTTTCTGCCCTGCTTGTAGCAAACCTCTGCTTTTGACCCTTTGGTCTTATGCCTCAGGGATGGATATAGGGATCATGTGCCTGCTTCTGGTGGTCCCTTCCATCCTGGTTATTGGCCAAGCCCAAAGGAAATGCCCTCAGTTTTTATTATAAAGTGTCTTTATATCACCCCCCCCCAACTGTTGCTTTTTCTAATCAATGTTCTGTTAGGGAAACAATCAATATGTTGCAGGTCACACTAAGTTTTTTGAACTTCTGTTGCCCAATCCCTAGGAAGGGCATGAACCTCCCACAACTAAGTCTTTATTCCCCAATGGGGGCTTAGGAATGCCTGCAGACCAAGGCCACAGAGTTCCTCCTGGCCCAGTTCCCTAGGGAACTTACCTTGTAGCCGTCCTCGGCTCTTAGCAATCGCGTTAGCTGCCTCTTCATTGCTATGACCGAGCACCTGAGAGAAGTCAACTTAAAGCGGGGAGTTTTGACTCATGGTTTTTAGTTCATGGCTGTTTGCTTCCATTGCTTGCAAGCCAATGGGAAGGCAGACCATTGTGATGGAGGAAGGCAGGAAAGGAGGAAGGGAGGGAAGAGGAGGGAGCGAGGGAGGGAAGGAAAGAGTAAGGGAAGGAGGGAGAAATTAGGCACAAGATATACCTTTCTGAGGCTCAGCTCAGTGATGCATTTCCTTCTGAGGAAGTCAGCCCCTCAGGATCTGTTACCTCCTCTGTAGCACCATCCATGGGAACCAAGCCTTCAATACATCTATCTATTTCAATACATCTATGCACTCCATATCCAGACCCTAATAACACCTCACATGATGTCATGGGAGGTCTGGGCACCTCATGGGAGAGATCTGCTGAAGTTCAAAAACCCTTTGGTGTGCCGAGCATGGTGGCTCATGTCTTTAATCCCAGCACTGGGGGGTGGGGGGAGCAGAGGTAGGAGAACTGGCAAGAGTTCGAGGCCAGCCTGAGACTACAGAGTGAATTCCAGGTCAGCCTGGGCTAGAGTGAGACCCTACCTTGAAAAACAAACCAACAAACAAACACCCTTTGGTGTCCCTTAGGCAAGTACACAACATTGGAGTTCTGGGGTACCCTCCCACCCCTCTGAGTGTAAGAGCATGGCTTTGAACACCCCAGCCTCTTCCTGAACCCAGAATAGGGACTCTGCTGGTCTTAAAAATCCAGGCCCCACCCCAGGCCTGAACAGATCCTCAGCGGGCTTTGTCGTCTCATCTTGTGGACTGAGCTTTCCTGGAAAACGACGGCCCTCAAAGCCTCGCTTGCTGAACGTGAGCTTGAGCATGAGGAATTCCCCTCCTAGCTCAGACCTGACTGCCAAGTGCCCCTGCTCCCCGCCCCCAGCCCGCCCCCTCTCCTTCCCCCTCCCCTCTACACGGCTCCCCTTCTTCAGGCTCCTAACTCCTGCCCAGCTCCGCCTCCCACTTCCAGTGTGCATCCTGGATCCTTCTTGAGTTGCTAATTCACCCACAATCAATAATTGTATTCTTTTAAAGAAATTAGAGAATATTTCTAAGTATTCAGGGAAAGGGGAAAGAGCACATTCTGTGTCGTCTTCGATTTGATGTGTTCTGGATTTAGAAGTGCTGAATAATTCATTTCTGCTTAGAAAATAAACATACGATCTCTAGCAGAACCTCCCCGAGAGGCTTCACAATGAATCAGTTCTGGGGTTCGTGGGCTGAACAGCATGACAAAGAAGCCCATTATCCTTCCCTCTATCCGTCTGTCCATCCTTTCCCCTCAATTTATCTTCTACTTAGACATCCACCTATCTGTTCTCCTACCCTCACCCATCTTCCATCCACCCACCCACCACCTATCTGTTCTTCTATCCTCTATCCACGCGCTCATCACTCACCCATCCATCCACCCACCCATCCATCACGCTTCCATCTATCCATCAGTCCATCTACCACCCATCACTCCATCTATTCATCTACCCATCCTTCTAACCCTACATCCATCCATCCATCCATCCATCCAATCATTGCCTACCCACACATCCACTCATCCATCCATGCACTCATTCATCCACTCATCTATCCATGCACGCACCCACCCACCCACCCACTCACCTATCCATCCATCCGCTCATCTATTCATCCACCCACCAACCCATCCATCCATCCATCCGTCCATCTATTCACCTGTCCATCTGTTCATCTCTTCATCCATCTGTCCACCTATTCACCCGTCCATCCACCCATCCACTCACCCGTGCATTCATCTTTTGTGTCTTAAGCAGTACAGTTTTCTAAACTTTACTCCTTCATTTGAATTCACTGGGAGGCTCAGGCCTAGAAATCACTGATAACGATGCAAGGTGGCCATTTCCTGTTTACTGCCTTCCCCACAAAGCCAGAGCCCCTCTCTCCATAACATTCCTCCCTTTTCTTCCTTCTGAAGACAAAGCGCTTCCCTCGAAGGTGTTAGTGGTAACAGTCCCGTATGACACATTCTAGACTTTTGTGGTCCGCAGACCAAGGGAGGGAACCACCCCGTTCAGTCATTATGTGAGTGGCAGCTCTTGCGACTGTTGCCACTGTGCATTCAGCCTCGCGGGAGGCTCTGACTCTGGAGTTCATGTCTTCCTCACCCGCAGGGAGTCACAGCAGACATGGCGATTGGGGCCCAGTGTCCCGGCCCTGCTCTGCAGCTGGCCATCTGGGGACTGTGGCATTGTGTCTGTAAATTTAATCTCCACCGTGAGACATCAAGAGGGTAGAAAGTAACTCAGTGGTGGTGTTTCGAGATGAGGCCTTCGGGACCTGATTTGGGCTTGAGAAAGCCATCTGGGGGCCTCATGTAAGTAAAGAGAGACCAGCCAGCCACATAAACGCACGCGGGCACATTCCCTGTTTTTGCCATGTGATGCTTGTGCTGCCTTAGGGCGCTTTTGGCAAGACCATCACCAGATTTTGGTCCTTGGGTTTTGTACCTCCAGAAACCTCTTTTCCTTATGAAAGTCGTCTAGCTCAGGTATATGCAATCGTAGTAAAGACAGAGGGATGAACATGACTGCCAGAGAGGCTAATGGTTGCCTCCATCTGGGGAAGCAACCAGTCCACAGAGCAGCTGCCGACAGGGCTTCCGTGAGGTCAGTCCTCTTCCTCTCTGAAATAGGAAACAGGATGGTCCCAGCGGTGGCGGAGTTCTGGGGGCTACGGTGGGCCTCAGCAGGAGCTGTGCAGGACAGCACTGTGGAAGGGTGCAGGCAGCGGATGGCGCTTCCTAGGGTGGAGTGTCGCTATCCTCAGCCTCTCCTCCCGCGAAGGGGGCACCCCAGTGAGCTGCTGGGGAGGGCCAGTAGTCCCAGAAGCTTGGAAGTGCCAGGTCTGGCATTGCCCACGGGGTCCAATTCTGTGGTCTGTGGCCTGTGGCCTTGTGCACGTGTGGCCCTGGCACCGAGACCTGGCAAAATGTCAGCTCAGCTCCGATGTTATTTGTAAGCAACTTCCAGATGTGGGGGTGAGCTGAGCCTTGGTCCTGGGTGCTCAGCTGTGCCAGCTCAGTGGACATGTGGCTCTTGTCCATCACCTCCTCTGCTGTCATATCCCTATGGTGTGAGGGGCTGGCCTCTCTTGCCTGGGGTCACATGATGGTTTAGGGGAGTCCAGACTACGTACCACATACCTTGTCTCCTCTCTGCTAAATCACAAACAGAAATTGAACTTGGGGTCATGCATGAAGTCATGAGTGTAAGTTTATTTTTTACATGTGGAGTGTTCTTTATTTACAGTCAAAATCCCCTGAAGATTAAACTTTAAAAAGATTTAATAGTGCTGGGGTCAGATGCTAACCCCTCACCATGCTCCAGGCTAGCAGGCAGAGCTCAGAAATAGCAAGCTCTTTGAAGAGGCTCCTCATGAGAGGCCCAGCCTACTAGGAGAAGCGTCCTGCTGGCTGGCCGGAGCTCGGTCACGCTCTACTGAGCTCTGGGAGGAGGGTTGGGTACTTTGTGGGTTCACCTGAGAACTCTGGGGGCCTGAGCCATGCAGGGAAAGCAGGAAGGGAAAGGGAAGTTGACTGGGGCTGAGTACGGAAGCTGAGGACCTGTGTTTAATCACGACCGCTTTTGCTCATGCTGGCGAGACATGTCCCCATCCCGACAATGAGGCATGTCCCTTGGGTGTCTTCCCCGGGATCCCCTTAAAGTTGGTTGCTGACAATTTGTGACCGTGCGATGGAGGTGACTGCCCTGATGTGAAATGTGGGTATGCACCCCATTGTTTCCTACCAAGATAGGTTCTACCATACAAATGGTCTTCCAAAGACACACACTTTTTAGAAAGTGGGAGATTTTCTTAAAGTCCCGTCTTTTTTTAAATTGTGTGATTTTTTATTTTTTTGCCCTCCTATTTGCTGACAGCCTTTTGTTAAGGGAGGTATTCCAGTTGAAATAAATGCGAGATGAGCTGGTGTCCCCTATGGCTCTGGGCATACAACTCAATACTAGGGCCCCCCAATTCATACCAGTGGTTGGGGGATCTGTTCCATCCTAACTTCTCCTGGGAATCAGGGATCTCCTCAGTAAGCCATTATTTTATGAGCACAGCAGAGTGTTTTTCAGGCCTGCATTTGATTTTTGCTTATAATTATCTCCACATAAGACTTCAATTTTGGATTTTGAATTGGAGACACATGAACTCGGCTATGCATGTTAAAAGATCAGTGACAAAAATCACATGACATTTGCATGCTGTAATTACTCCCCCATCCCTCTCATCAGGCTTAGTTTGGAAGTTCCAGGGAAGCTTGAGCAGGACCGGCACCCCACCTTCCTTGGAAGGGGCGGGCCGCTCAGACACTGTTGGCATCTGAAGTCCCCTGGGTGAGGGGTGTCTGCTCCAGGTGTCTTCTTGTCCCCTGCCACTTCCCGCAAACTCTGGTACCCATCTCTGCCACGTCTGTGGAATGTGCTGTGGGATTTTATCCTTTGGGCAATATAATTGCCCTCTGATGATGGAATTAATGGTCACAGTGATTCCTAAGGATGGAGGGCAGATTTCTATTATCCAGTGACCCTCTCTCTCTCATGAAGGGCACAGTTCCAACAATTAGCTTGAACTCTAATGGTCAGTAGTGTGAATAAGCAGCGTGGCCCAGACTCCTGGAACCATTGTGACTAGAATGGACCAGTATGTGCGTGCACGAATGCCTGTGTGTGTGTGTGTGTGTGTGTGTGTGTGTGTGTGTGTGTGTTACTGGGGATGGAATCCAGAGCCTCATGCATGCTAGGCAAGCACTCCACCACTGAGCCACAACCCCGGGCCAGGTGACGATTTGGCTGTTTCTGTTTTCTCTCTGACGAGGAAGGAATCTATTTTGTGGGGATAGCGTGCAGGAAATGAGGTAATGCGTGTGAGACGCCTTGCCCAGTGCCTGGTGCAGAGCAAAAGCCCTGTATGCATAATTAGTGTGATGCTTAGCCTCCGATACTGGCTTAGCACTGAGCAACAACTGAGATGCCTTCTGTGTGCCCACCTCAGGGGCAGCTTTCCTGTGGGTATGGAGACAAGTAGCCTGGCTGCAGGGACTACAGGGGCCTGGAAAGGTCGTCAAGGAGAGTCTCACATAGCTTCTCCTAGAGCCACATGCTGGCTATGGACAGCTAGCGGGCAATGCCAACTCCTGCGTGGGGTTCTTGTTCCTATCACAGGCGAGGCCGGGCAGTCTCATGCTCACAGGACGTGCAATCTGCTCTCCGGGCTCCGAGCTGCCCTTGATCTGCACTCAGAACTCACTGGGAGTTCTCCACAATGGCCATGGGGGAGGGCTTGGTTCTTAATAATCGTTTATTCAATAAATGGTGAGGCATTATTCTGGCTGTCCACGTAGCCTTAACTAATCACCCAAGTTCCGTTGGAATCGTTTTGTAATGCAAATAGTTATTTGTACCACATGTGCGCTTCAGAAATAAAAGGTCTTATCTGGTGATTCCACCCTATTGGAGGGACATAGCTGCTGGACCCCATTTATGCCAGAGAGGCAAGCATGCTTTTCCGTGGTGGTGGTGGTGGTAGGGATCCGTGTATGTTCATAGCTATGAGAGAGATTTCCTCTTGGATTTTCCCACTGCCCTTGAAGCCAGCACTGTCAAGTGTCCAGTGTACGTTCCATTTAGTGGTGGCCTTTAAAAATTAGGGGCCATCAAGAGGTGCTTCCAAATGCTGGTGGCTTTAATGTTGCGGTTCTTGAGTCCTTTCTCTCCACTCCTCCTTCCCCCTCCTTGCAACAGTGGAGCTGGTGAGGACCATCACCGTGCAGAATGAGCGTGAGGATTATAGAAGGGAGCCTTCGTGGAGGGGAGCTATTAGAAGAGATTCCCTCAGAGGACTTGCTCTTCCAGGGTCAAGAAAGCCAGCAGCTTCAGGTGAGAGGCACCTTAGCCATCTCAAGGGCCGGCTCAGAGCCCCTTCCAGTCTCTCCGTAGACAAACACCTGTCCCAGGCCACATGTGAGCACACGGGCCACACAACTGCAGATGAACCAAACAGAGCCTTATTGAGCAAAGGCCCAGCAGGTCCAGGACAATCAGCTTACCAGGAGTATTTTCACCAGGCAGGAATGTGGTCTTGCTTGATGAAAACATATCGTTTGCACATCGAGCACACATAATCCAAGGCAAACTTTGCCCTCTCAGTAAAAATAGGCTTAGCTGGAATTTTGAAAGTAGGGGGATGTTGAGGATTGGGAGGAGGGAATAGACTTTATTCCCAGCCTGTTCAACAAATCATCTGCATATAGACAGAGACACATATTGAGTAATGTTAATGGAGTTGTTTTGTGAAGTGGATGGGCCCAGCTAACACGATAAAATACTCATATAAGTGGTGATTAGGTTGTCTTTAAAGAAACACCTAATTTATGGCCCTTACAAGTACTTGTTGGAGTTGCCATATATATATATATATATATATTGGAGACAGAATCTCACTATGTAGCAGAGGTTAGCTTTGAGCTCCCACACCTCCTGCCTCTGCCCCTCTGACTGGTGGGTTGACAGGTGGATGGCACCTTGTTCAGATGGAATCCTGAGGACAGTACAAATGCCAGCTTACCATGCCCCTCTTCCTCCGGCACCCAGCGGTCCTCTTCTGGGCTGCCATGGGTTCTCAGGGTGTGTCAACATGCTCCCTTCACTGGTGGCTTTAATGTTGCGGTTCTTGAGTCCTTTCTCTCCACTCCTCCTTCCCCCTCCTTGCAACAGTGGAGCTGGTGAGGACCATCACCGTGCAGAATGAGCGGGGTATTCTGCACGAGGGGTCGGGGGCAGCACTTAACTTATTGCGTCTGCACTTGCGGGAGATTCTTTCTCCACCAAACTTCTAAGGAAAACTCAAAATTGATTTGGGTGTTATTAAAATTGTACTACTTGAGTTGCGAAAGTATTGATTGAATAGAGTAGGCTAAATTTTTATGAAAAGAATGTTTTTGGGTATTATTTTGCAAACCAAGACCTAGCATGAGATGCTACATTTGCTAATAATCAGCACTGTGTCTGGTATACAGTAGGCACTCAATACTGCTTCACTCCTGCTAGCTGTGAGTTCTACCAACCTCCACTACCTCCAATACCATGACTGGTTTTCCTGGGTTGGGTGTATATTGACTAATACATCACCTATCTTATTCATCAAAATGTCAGGAGTTTCAGGGTGCCCATATATTAAATATTAATGTGCTAAGTCTAATCTTATGCAGGTTGTGGCCAATGGTACTATGCTAAAATAAATCTAATGGTATAAGCAACTTGGATAAAATGTTGTACCAATGGGGCAGGTATCCATGCTTGAGTGGTCCATTCCTTGCACTCTGGGTTTTGTGGGTGCATGCTGTTGGGGGGGCACAGCTCAGCTTTGCATGTGACTTCAGTCTATGAGAGCAGAATTTTCTAGTTTTTTTGGGGGGGGGCGTTGAGTGGGGATCAGAGGAAGTTAGAGGACCCTTGCCTTTCGAGCTGGCCATTGGGAAGCCTGGTTTGAAACCTCACCCTGCCACCAGAGTGGTTTAGGAAAGTCTCTTTGCCATTCTAGACCCGCTTTCCCGTTTTCAGGAAGCAAACTCTCAGGATTTCCTTCTGTGACTTTGGCCGCTCTGAGATTGCCTCTAGGAAACAAACGCTGTTGGGCCAGCTTTGTTGACCGTCACCTGCTCGGACACGGCCATTGCGAAGGCTGTGCTCTAGGATCAGCAAGGGGTAGTAGCAGGTGGCCACGTAACTTCCAAGTGTTGCCATGGAGCCCCTTGAGCATCGTGAGGGAGAGCTTGGCTTACAGACCCACAAAGCCTTGATCCAGGGAAGGCAGAACCCTTGACTCTCCAAGCACCAAGCTGTTCTTTTCCTCTATCTGCATGTTAGCAGTGTATTCCGGGAGCTTCCCAGCAATACATGGGGACAATTAGGCACAAGGTCTCTGGCACCAAGACCTAAAAATGTAGTGCTTGTTTTCATGCTAGATTATTATTATTATTTTGGCCATTTTTTTTTAGGCAAGCCCAACACACTGGCTTTTTTTTATATGAGAGAGTGACAGAGAGAGAGAGAGAATTGGCATACCAGGGTGTCAAGACCACCCACTGCAATCGGCCTCCAGATGCAGGTGCTCCCTTGTGTGCATGGGCAACCTTGCCCAGTTGTGGCACTGTGCGTCTGGCTTACTTGGGACCCAGAGAGTGGAGCATGAGTCCTTAGGCTTCGAAGGCAAGTGCTTTAGCCATTAAGCCTTATCTCCAGCCCTTTTTGGCTATTTTGAAATAGGATTTCTTTCTTTAGCCTAAGCTGGCTTGAAATTGGTCTCAGATTCATATCAATCCTGCTGTCTCCACCTCCCAAAATGCTGGGATTCTAGGTGTGAGCCACCACATCTGGCTTATTCTCATTTATGACAGAGCTCCTGAATGCTGTGCATCTCTGCTCTCTTACGTCCTTGCTTCACTACCACTCATTTCCAACCAGATTTCCTTGCAAAATGGGTTGAGGGTACCCCTGGCATCACTGTTTCCAGAGGCACGCTTTCACTCTGAGCTTCTGAGGGTCTTTGGTCCAGCGCCATTGATCAGCGGTATCAAGGCCCTGCATCCTTCCACCATAGCCTCCGGCATCTGGCCGTCACTGTCCCATGCTCTGTTTGCCACTTTTTGTGATGGATCCACTGTCAGGTATGTCCTGTGCTCACCCGCGAGCACTCCTGCTTGCCTGTCATCTCAGTTGTTTTCCCTTTCTGCCTCTCTTCATCCAGAGCATCTCCACAGCCCATCGTTTCAACCACTTCCTTGCATCATCTCTCCTCAGCTCCCTGGCATCTCTTCCCTGTATCCTGTGCTCTGGGCAACTTCCTCGCCCCAGGGTATCTTGGCACTCCACCTGTCCCATGCCAGATTATTGAGCTTTACAGAAGAACACGACGTAGTTGAGCCAAGCTTCACTTAGAAGCTGTGACCATTGTGAATGACACAGATGGGCTTATGTGACTACCCTGTGTGCACGTGTGTGTGCTGGGCCGACGCCCTGTGTGCACGTGTGTGTGCTGGGCCGACACCCTCACTGCCTACGTTCCCTGAGCTTCCCCGGTCCATTTCATTCTCTTCCAGTCCTCGGGCCAGAATGTCTCCTCAGAAAGCCCTTATTCCTCCCTCAGTGAGCCCAGTCTTCTCCGATTGCCTGCTACCTCTCACCCTTCTTACTGCCTTTCCGTAATCTGCAACGATCCTAATTATCTGTTTACCATCTTGCCCCTGCTCATAAACATAAATCCTATGAGGAACGGGGCCAACTAGTCCACGGTCTGTGCTCTCTAGAATCTAGTATAGTATCTGGTCTGTAAAAAAAATACTCAGCTGGGCGTGGTGGCGCACGCCTTTAATCCCAGCACTCGGGAGGCAGAGGTAGAGGATTGCCATGAGTTCAAGGCCACCCTGAGATGACAGAGTTAATTCCAGGTCAGCCTGGACCAGAGTGAGACCCTACCTCAAAAACAAAAACAAAAACAAACAAACAAATACTCAGAAAGTATGTTGAAAGAGAACATTCTTCCATGATGCATACGATCTGTATTTGTTACTTTTCTTGTCAGTATGAAAAAATAGCTGATGAAAGCAACTTAAAGGAGGAAGGTTTTTTCCTCCCCCCAGCTCACAGTTTAGAGATGCATCACAGTGGGGAAAGCATGGCAGCCCAAGCACGAGGTGGCTGCTCATCTTGCCTCATACTCAGGAAGAACTAGAGAGATGAATGCTGGTTCTCAGCTCACTTGCTCCTATTTTTGAAATTACTATTATTATTTTGTATTAAGTAGAAACTTTGCATGGACGTATCATATGTTGGTACCATCCTTCTTTTCTGCCTCCACCCTACTGAGGGCTGTCCTTAGTGGGCTTGCTGGTATTCCCCATGTAGTTGTAGGTTATGAGTTTTATTGTGTTGCAGACCCCAGCCCACAGGATGGTGCGGGCCACATCCAGAGTGGGTCTTCTCTCCTCAGTTAAACCTTCCTGGAAATGCCCATACAGACATGCCTGGTGTGGGCGGGGGTGGGGGGTGCGTGTTTCCTAGGTTATTCTAAATCCAGTCATGTTGATAAGAAGATGCACCCTCGGAGGAGGAGGTCTTCTCACTCACTACCCCCTCAGTTGGCTCTCTGGAAAACTGTGGGTCCCAGGTGAGGAGTTTGGGCATTCCAGTGGATCTCCAATGGGCTCAGGTGTGGACGAGGCTGGGCCATGTGGAATCTACTGGTGGGGCAGTGGTAGAAGCTAAAGTGTGGAAATCAAGCAGGGCATGATCCTCAGCAAGCATCCCTTGAGATTCTGCCCTTGGGGAGAGCTGGGCACAGCTTGGTGCCTGAGATCAACCTGACACTGGGATCCCTGGGCATGAAATTCTTCCTCTTGTCTCCTTCAGTCTTTGATGGGGCATCTCAGATCCCTTGCTGGTGGTGAGCCTGCTTTCAGCGGTAAGCCTGCCTCATTCCCTGGACAGTGTCCCCTCATGTACGTTGCAGCAAGTGGTGGAAGTCTCATGAGCAGCTTCCACATGGCCTGACCTCACCAACACCCTGAGCTCTACCTGAGAAAGTGACCCTGACCCTGCTGTAGAGATGGATACCCACTCACCTGCCTGTCCCCAATGGAGACCAAGCCCAGACAAACCACCCCACAAATTAGTGGACCATGTCTGTGTTGACACATCTCTTCTCACCCTAATGATATGTTTGTTTAACTGATGACTGCTGTCCTCATTAGGGACTCATTGTTGAGCCTAGAATAGTGATTATTTTTGCTGATACTCCTTTTCTGCAAAGATGATATTTTTTTTTTTTATAAAAGCACTCTTTGGATGTGCTATGAATCCTTAATGAGGATAGTTAAATTTAAAAGAAACCCCCAAACCACCCTTCAGGTTGAAAATAGAAATGTCCGCACAAGTAGGCCCTTAATTTGCTGATTATTGATGGACAGGACAGTGACACGCCCACCACCTTCAATGAGGCGCGCGTGGTAGCCACCGGGCCTAAGGGACAGCTGGACCAATGGGAAGCGAGTGCTCTGGTTTCCAGAACATCCTCTTCTCTCTACGTAGAAAAAGCCATTGTTCTGACACTTGGATATTGATAATAGCTTCCAGATTAGACCCAAAACTGTGTGGCTCTTGGGGAAGGATAGAGAAAGATGTTTGTGAAAGTTTGCCAGCCAGATACCCAGAGAGTTAATTAATGAACCTGGTAACCCCCTCCCCCCCACACAAACCTACCTTTCTTCTGTGGATTTTTAAACAAGTTCTTGCACCGAAGGTTAAGTATTAATATCCCGTTTTTGAGACAAAGATGTTAAGATCTCCAAAAAGAGTGCCATTTTGGTGACGCTGGGCAAAGGTGTCAGTTTAGGATCCATGGCAGGTAGCTCACAAAGCGCTTCTGACCCTCGGTCTTCTCATTGGTCTTATGCCTGTGGACCTGTCCCCCTTTAATAGGGGTAGTTGAGGAGGTAAGGTCTGTGACAGTACCCACGTATTATTCATGATGATATGCCAACAGCCTTACTAGCCCTTACAGGGGTCTGTCTGTCCCACATCCGGAGCTGGGGCAGGTGAGAGGTGAGGAAGGCGCAGGGACCTTGACAGTCTCAAAGAAGGTCAGGCCAAGCTTGGAGGAGTTGGCATGAGGAGGGATGGAGGTCACGCCAAGGACCTGATGATCGATCACTTCTGACACTGCTGCACGCCAGCCGTGAAACGTGCGATAGGTCCTTTCACCTCTTTGACGTCTTTTTTTTGTCACCACTGTCACAGGGCTTTTAAGGACGCACGTAAAATAATGATGCCCCTAAGGGGGCAAGTGGAGGAGCTGAGGCCGAGCTTGTTTCCAGCCAGATGTGCGGCCTACCCTGCTTCACAAGTGCAGCGTCTCTATAGAGCATTGCGCCGGCTATGTGCTAAACAAGTGACGGGTTATGTAGTCGGCAGCAGGCCATCCAAGCTGCTCCTGAACCTGAGCCCCTTGCCAGCGCCTGACTCCCCCCCTCAGCCCCACTTAGCCTTGTGGCTCCTGCTCTGGGGCCGTCTTTCTCCCTCAGCTCATGCACGATGATGAGAAGCTGGAGAGGCTACTTCCTGCATGACCGCCGGTCTGCTCGCACTTCTATGTCTACTCAGCCTCGGAGCTTAGGTTAGACGGGCTGCTCCTACCTGTGGGTCAACAGAGAGCTGTGCAGCAGCTCCTGAGGATCAAGAGGTGGGGTAGAACCTAACAAGGGGTGACTCTGGCCAAACTGATCACCCTCACTCAGCAAGTCTCACCTCGGAGGCAGAAATGTGGATGGACTAGGAGAAGGGACACCACATCGAACCAGCATTTGTCCTGTGTATGTGTATAAGGCAAGACCCTGCCCACAGGGAACTTAAAATCTAGCTGAAAAGACCTAGTGCATATGTGTAATAGTAGTGTCTGTCACCGGATTTCTAGACGTCATCCTCTGAGTGGGCAGCGACACGTCTGATCTGAGTAAATGAATGAATGAATGGGATACCCATGCAGGGGATGCTGATGGGATTTGAAAGCTACAAACATGGGGCATCATGTGGCACCTTGCCACAGGGAGCATGAGCAATTGCTTTGGAAATCCACAAGTTCATGGAGGCCCCTTCAGCTCTGAGCCACAGAAGAAGATATCTTGGAATCTTAGGAAAGCCTCTTCAAATAGACCTCCTTCTTCCTCCTCCTCCTCCTCCTTCTTCTTCTTTGTATATTTTTTTGAGGTAGGG
Organism: Jaculus jaculus; assembly: GCF_020740685.1. Lineage (NCBI taxonomy): Eukaryota > Metazoa > Chordata > Mammalia > Rodentia > Dipodidae > Jaculus > Jaculus jaculus. Next base: position 6,870,232 of record NC_059108.1, on the reverse strand, counting down.
TCTCAGTCTAGCCCAGGATGAGCTGAAATTCACTATGTAGTCTCAGGCTGGTCTTAAACTCATGGCGATCCTCCTACCTCTACCTCCCGAGTGCCGGGATTAAAGATGCGTGCCACCACTCCTGGCTAAACTCTTAAAGAACATTTCATTTAGTTATTTATGAGAGACACAGAGAGAGAAAAACCCAAAGCCTCCAGCCACTATAGATGAACTCCAGATGCATGTGGCATCTCGTGTTCTGGTCTTTCTTGGGTCCTGGGGAACTGCACCTGGGTTCTTTGGCTTTGCAGCAAGTGCCTTAACTGCTAAGCCATCTCTCCAGCCCTGGGTGTTTACTTTATTTTTATTTCTAAGAAGGGTCTTGCTAAGTAGTACAAGCTGGCCCTGAACTTGCCCTTTCCCTGCCTTTCCTGCTGCCTGTCCTTCCCAGTGCTGGGGTTGCCCGTGGGCACCTCCAATCTCGTTCAGGTGGCTCTTCAGCACCTGAGAGGGGGGACGGGCGTGCCTGGAGGGTGGAGTGGGAAAAGGTAAGGCCTGGAGGTAGGACTGTGGAAGGTGTGTCTGAAAGCGCCGGGGACCATCTCAGAGAGGCTGGCAGAGGCCAGCATGTGTGGCCGAAGCTGGAGACTTTAGCTGCGACCCTCGATGTTATTTTAAGGTGGTGGCTTCTTCATATTTAATTATGAATGAAATTGCATTTGAGGATGGCAGCTGATGATGGTGTGTGGTTAGGCTTGTGTGGGCTGCTTTCAAAATAGCTCTCACCCCAAACTTCATTAGCGATTACTTCGAGGGACGTGCAGCCTGACCCACCAGCATTTTCCTATTGTGGGCATTGAGACTGTGCCCACACAGGGAAGGGGTAGCTGGTGGCTTTTCAGGCCCCCGGAGACACGGACCATGTTGTCCAGGTCTTGCTGTTGGAGGCCCACCCCTGAGGACCTGCAGTTGCACGATGGTGGCTAGCCTCCCCTTGTCCTCCACTCGGTCCTCTTTCCTCTTGTTCCACTGTGGTGGCTCTGCATGCCCAAAGAGGACAGGGCCGGCTGGCACTGCACACTCCCAGCTGGGCTGCCTGGCTCAAGGAATCAGGTTGCTGAGCCCAGTGGCAGGCGTCCTCAATCCCCCAACTTCTCTGAAATAGCAGCCAGTGTTTGCAGTAGCCCCAGCGCTGCCCGCATCCACATAGACTGTGGATTTCAGCTTGGCCACCCTGACCCGGGCCTTTCCTGGCCACCCTGCCTTTGCGAGACTTAAGATAAACCCTCTTTATCAACGAGCTTAGTCTCAGCAAGAAGTACACATGAGCTGGCAGCCATGGCACCCAGAGCTGTGCTGGGCATGGCATGCAGTGTGTGTTCCAGTCCCCTGGCGAGCCCACGGCAGCCCTGATACTGGCCAGAGATGGTCTGTGGCCAGAGTGAGTCCCTGATGTCATATTCTTCATCTCCCTTGCAGAGCCAGAGGCGTGGCTGCTTAGAGAAGGCTGCTTCGGCCTGCTTTCAGCTCTGCAGCTATTGCCTGACCTCCCTCCCTCCTCTCCCTCCTCTCCCTCCTCTCCTCTCCCCTTCCCTCCTCTTCCCGTCTCTCCCCTTCCCTCCTCTTCCATTCCTTCCCTCCCCTTTCCTCTTCCATTCTCTCCCGCCCTCTTCTTCCTTTCTCTTCCTCCCCTCCCCTTTCCTCCTCTTCCTTTTTCTCTTCTTCCCCTCCCTTCCTCTTCCTTTCTCTCCCTCTTTCCACTTCCCTTCTCTTTCCTTTTCTCCCTTCCTCCTTTCCTTCCTTCTTCCCTTCCCTTCCCTTCCCTTCCCTTCCCTTCCCTTCCCTTCCCTTCCCTTCCCTTCCCTTCCCTTCCCTTCCCTTCCCTTCCCTTCCCTTCCCTTCTTCCCTTCCCTTCCCTTCCCTTCCCTTCTTCCCTTCCCTTCCCTTCCCTTCCCTTCCCTTCCCTTCCCTTCCCTTCCCTTCCCTTCCCTTCCCTTCCCTTCCCTTCCCTTCCCTTCCCTTCCCTTCCCTTCCCTTCCCTTCCCTTCCCTTCCCTTCCCTTCCCTTCCCTTCCCTTCCCTTCCCTTCCCTTCCCTTCCCTTCCCTTCCCTTCCCTTCCCTTTCTTCCTCCCCAGACTGGCCTTAACTTTGTGTTTTACTGCTTCTGCCTCACAAGTGCTGGAGTTACAGGTGTGTATCACCATGTCCAGCTTCTGTCTGAGCTTCAGTAAGCGGCCTTACCTCTCTGAGCCTATTTCCCTGTGTCTGTACACTGGGGTGGGGGTGGGGGTTAACATGAGTAATAGCAATGCATGCAGGACTATGTGACGTTGGAAGAGCTCAGCAGCCGGCCGGGCTTTTCGGCAGGAGTTTGTTAAGTATTGGCTGCACTTCTCTATCATGATGGTGGGGATGAGGAGGACGGTGATGATGATGATGGTGGGAGATGATAGACCATGTGGCACAGTGGCTCAGAGTGGAGCCAGAGAGTCTGGAATTGAATCCTGGGGCTCCACTGCCTGGTGGTTTAACCTTGGGCAGATGACCTGACCTTGCTTTGCTCAAATGTCTCCTATCTGTAAAGGTGTCAACTCACGGCACAGACAGGGGAGACTGGCCATGGGAAGCGCGACTTAACATGCTTGCTGGAGACAACTGGTTCGTGTTTGTCTTGTTGAATTAATTTTCCTAGTGGCTGTGTGACATTGGCCATGTTTGAGTCACCTGGTGCCTCAGTTTCCCTGCTGATGAAGTGAGGACACAGTGCCTGCTCTGGGAGGCTGGTTCTGCACCCCTGGAAGGTGCAGTACCTCAAGGGCAGCGGGAGGGCCACGCTGCTGCTCTGCCCCCCCCCCCGGGGTCCCGCCCCCTCCCTCCCTGCCTGGACCGTGGAGTTCTGTAGCTAGGTAACCCTGGCTGATGTGCGGGGAGGCCGCCTGTACTGCCTCTCCCTTTGGGTGACAGCTGTTTCCAGGCAGATACCTCCCCCATGTTTTGGAGCAGTGAAAAATGGGGAGAATGTCTCAGATTTAAATTTGGAATGTGGTAGATCATGCCAGCCTGCCTGGGGGCTCCCAGGGGCAACTGCTACTCCGTACACCGAGACACTGGTCCCACGGTGAGGTCTGGGTTGGGTCACTGAAGCCCTGAGGACAGGAGCAATCCAAGCATGGCTTGTGAGGAGCAGCTACTGACCCCCGTCTGAGGGGTATCTTGCTCGTCTGTGGCAGGAGGGTGAGGGGGGCGCGGTCGTGCAGGTGTGAAATATGGCCGGGAAGTGTGTGTCCACGGAGGGGTCTGCGGGGACAGGGTCTCACTCACCCTGGGGCCGAGATCTGCTCCCTGGCAGGCTGCTTGGGTCCGGGCTAGCCGTCCGTGCTGAGCTGTTGTTCTTATGCCAGTGATGGGGACAATTCAAGGCTGACACACTCGCACTCCAAGGTGACGGGGAACCGTTGCAGCCCTGGGATGGAGAGGGAGGCTTGGGAGAGATGAGGGTGAGGCCACCTAGGTAGACTGGTGGATTGGCTGCTTCTGCAGGAAGGCGGGCTCCTCTGCCGTCCCCAGCCCTAAGTGTTCTTCCTCTTCTTGGACAAACTTTCAGCCTCTGGAGCATCCTGTGGGACTGAGCTGGGAAGGCCTACTGGGGAGCTCCCACGGAGATTTGTCACCCTGGGGAGGGCAGGCAGACGCCCCCACCAGCCCTGCCACACGCCCTGTAGGCTGCCACTGGCTGTCCCAGCTCCAGCCGAGTGAGCCTGCCGTGTGGAGAGGAATGATGGGAACGGGGAGAGCCTGGTTGGGCTCCACCTTGGGGGTAGACCTGAGGTCTCCCTCACTCTGAGCCCCTTCTAGGAGAGTCAGGCAGCATCTGCCCTACTATGTGCCTATGAGGCCAGGGGTTGGCCCAGGTCGTTTAAACCAAATGGTCACACTGGCTGTTAGTCCGAGTCATTGGTCTCAGGGGCAAGATGATGAGTGTCACCGGTCACCTGAGGAGGACCCCAAGCACACCTTCTAGGCAGGTAGGGATAACCTAAGGCCCCAAGCCCTGCCCCATGACTTCTGCAGCTGTCACTCTTCTGGGTGACAGCCAGCTTTGAGCACAGGACTGCAGGAGATGCACTGTCCCCCTGTGGGCCCTGTCCTTCCCACTGTCCTTTCTGAATCTTGTAGGCTGGTCACACCTCCCCACATGGGGCCCACAGAGCTCAGCCTTGTGAAACACTCCCAAGGTGGGCCAGGAGCACCTACAAATATCTGGGGAGGAGGGGAACATTGAAGATTATGGTTGCCCCCAGAGTCCACTTTGCTTCTAGAAGCAGCCCCCGAGTCCATCCACAATGGTCAGTCCATTATTTTTTTCTGGTTCTTTGCAGTGTCTTTTCACCTGCCCAGGTCCAGGGCCGGGGGAAGGGGCAGAGGAGGAGAGTCGGCAGGTTCTAAAACGATCCCTGTCTCCCACCTGCGTGTGTACACAAAAATAAGCTCCGGACGCTTTCTCTTAGTGTGCAATTTGCTGTCTATTTTTAACTTGTACAGAAAGGGCCAAAAAAGAAAAAAATTCTGTGGGGAAGTCAAAGCGGATGGAGGTTGCAGGTATCCAGTCACCAAAGGACCTGAAATAATTGCCGACATGACATCGTTTAGACAATGCGAGTCTCCCAGAGAGGGGCTGCCCCTTGCAACAGGCTTCACGGCCCTCTCCTCTGCCGCTGTGCACTTAATTCCATCCCAGCCATGTCAGGAAGACTTGAGGAACAGAAAAAAAGATCCCAGCATTAAAGACATGCTCTTTGTTTTTTCAATCTGTGACCCCAGCAATCTCTTTAGCAAGCCACGGTTCAGTGAACTGGCACACAGCAGCCGTTCGGCGGTGGAAAAATCATAAAACAGATGGAAGCTTTACATTTTTGTTTAGTTTTTAAGAGCAGTTTTTATAACATCGCTTAAAACCATTCTGATGCATCATACTGTTTACGCTCAAAGCTTTGTAGCTAAGATGTTTACAGTATAGAGAATGTTTTAAGATATTTTATAGTTATGATATTTGGATAATTGGCAAGGAAAAAATAGTTTGTTAAGATTGTAGTGATGTTGGTAACTGTGAAGGAACTTAGGAGTCTCAATAAATATGTCCAGTTCGGTGGAAAGTACAAACTCAGTTAAAACAAAACAACACAAGAGGGAATATCTTTTTAGTGAAATCATTTCCTTTTCTTAATCAAAAGATGACAGGCAGGCCCTTAGAAGTCCCATCTGTGCGGCACCATGCCATGGCTCTGTGCTTGAAACTTCTCAAGACTAATATACATGGACCCATCCCTATGCCACATGAGCCCAGGGAAACCCAGTGAAGCGAGTTCTGTTTTAGGGGACCACCTTAAGAGAAGTCCAGGGCAGCCCCCTGCATCATTTTGTGCAGTGAGCTTACACAGATTTTTTTTTTTCAATGTTGAAGAATTTATGCAGAGCTAGGATTTGGACCTCCCCCACTTTTTTTCTAAACTGCCCCAAAATGACATTAATCAAAAACAATAACTCCTTTTAACTTCTCTAAAGTGCTCTAAAGGAAATAATGTGTGTGTGTGGGCCACAAATGCAGAGAATGCAAACATTTCACAATAAACACGCTTAAATGAAAGTCCCTGGCAAGATAGCCTGAAAGATAGGACATGCTGGGTTAATTAATGCATACTCATAAAAATAAACCTCACTTTTAAGATTCAACCAATAAAAATCATTAGCATATTTGTGCCGGATGACGCTTTGTATATGCTGAACTTCTCCATGGTGCGCTGTCCTCCGAGCCTGCAAGAGAGCTGATCTTCAGGCCACACGCCCTTTCTGTTGGCCAGTACAGTGTTTCCAGTACAGTGATATGATGATTTATTCTGGTTTTATCTGTAATACCTGAAATTGATCTACTGAGGATGGGATTAAATTTATCATTTTAGATATATAAATCATAGTTAGATAGCCAGAAAAATGTTTAGTTGCATAAAAATTCCTATTGTTTGCTTACGACACACAGTGTTTGATTTTCACTATAATCAAATTACTATAGTGCATAATTTTCACCCCAAGATGTTTATTTTTTTTATCTTAAATTGAATCACTTCATCCTACTCACAAATGCTATCTTTAAAAAAATATTTTTCCAAAATCATGTAGTCTAACAACAGTTGACATTGGGTTGTGGACTATGCCATGTTTTGGGGTTCTGCTAAATTAGAAATCATATAATTTTCTAAGTTTAACTACAGCATGGAAGATTCTGGTTTTATGCCGTGCTTTCTGTACAGGAAAAGACACTTCCATAGGAAGCAAACAGTAAAACCTAACTCATTTTAAAAGAACTGAAATTAGAATTCATAAACTCACTTGAAGTTGTAACTACCTAGATGGTGAAATTCTCAACCTACGATGATGCCACATTTCAAATCCTTATGAAAATAAAAACAACCTTGGAAAAATTATTGAGGGAAAAAACTCTAGCCTGAGTTTAATTTTATCCAACTTTATTGGCAGCTTATTTTGAACTAATGTGCAATAAAGTTGCCATGCAGAACAATTGAAAGAAATGAGAAAAAACATTTTTTGTTGTTTTCTTACACTGTTTGCTTTAATAAAGACCAAGGAGGAGTAAATACCTGAATAAATAATTTGGGGCTTTTTGCACAATCATGGGTGGCGAGAGAGTTTCGGGCCTTGCTGATGGCGCTGTTACTGGCCTGTTCTATGGACGGCCAGGCCTTGGCCCGTCCACGCTGGGCCTTCCCAGGGGCTGCCGTGGGTGTCCCTTCCCTCTCCCTGACCCCCACTAGGACAGACTAGTGCCCATGGAATCCCTTGTACAGTTAATATCATCCAGGGGAGCAGACAAGCACCTAAGAAAGAAACACAAGTTCCTAAGAAAGAGCCTTTCACACGAATGTTTCTGGAACAAGCATTTGCAAGTTTGAGGGTTCCAACGGATTATAAACAGTGTCGGCTCATACCCTCATTTTGTGCCAGAGACTCAACATTGCCTATTTCAGAGACCATGTGTTTACGCCTACAAAACAAATGTCGGCATTTGTGTATATTTGTCCAGAAGCCACACCCAGTGGCTCCTAGGGTGGGAGCATCTCTTCATACCAGCAGCCGAGATCTCCGTAGTGACCTTCCTAGCCCTGCGCCTCATCCCTGGTCCACCCGGGCTTGACTTGGGTGTGGCTGTGACTTAAGTGGGGCTTGCAGGAAAGCCTTCATTCCAGGCAGACTCTGTTCCCAGCCCAGCCGCTGTCAGGAGTACCAGGACAATCCAGGGCCCCACGTAGCAGCCGTCAAACTGCCTGGGTTTTTATCATAGTTCCCGTCAGGCGTTTGAGGGAGTTCCTCTCTTGTTTGTGGCTGAGAAATGGGTAGGTTTTTGTGACCAGGTCTTTTGAGGTATAAAACAGGATGCCTTTAATCCCAGCACTCAGGAGACAGAGGTAGGAGGATCGCCATGAGTTTGAGGCCACCTTGGGACTCCATAGTGAATTCTAGGTCGGGCTGGGCTAGAGCGAGACCCTACCTTGAAACTGCATACCCCCCTAAAAAAATACCCAGGAGGTGGTTACCTGACATGGTTTGAGTATTTGCCCCCAAGCATTCATGTACTGGGAACTTGATTCCCCCATATGCACACAGAGAGATGAAGGGATCCTTAAGAGGCGGGGCCTTCGTGGGGGTGCCTTTGGAGGAGATCTCGGTGGTTGTCGTGGACCACTGAGCTCTCAAGATGGAAAGGAGTGGAAGAGTGAGCTTGAAGCGCGAAGGATGTGGCTAAGGGACAGATGGCTTGTCTGTTGTGCACACGGCCCTGGGCTCAACGCTCCCGTTCCTCACACTGCAAAATGAACGAACAAGCAAACAGCAGCTCCAGCCTGGGATCCGTGGAATCCTGCCTCACAAACAAAAAACAAAAACAAAAACAAGCCCAAGCAAAGAAGGAGTAAGCTTGACCTTTGACCTCTCTGGTGTCCCATTTAGGGACGTGACCTATTCCTTTTGCATGCATTTCTGTCACCTGCTATGTGGGCCTTACCAGAGCTCAATGAACACCATCATTATGCCCAGGAATCTCCAGAAATCGTAGCAAAAAATATGCTCCTTTTTTCTTTCTAACGGTCGCCAGCTTCAGGCATTTTGTTATAATCATGACAGACTAATGCATGCCTGTCCTTGGTGAAGCTAGGTGTTTGTTACTTCCTGACAAGGATTCAAACTTCTGTGCCCGAGACAGTCTCAACCTCAGAATGTTGGGCTGGCTCTGGGGAAGCATCAAGAGGGTGGCTTCCAGAGCATGTCATACTGCTATGGGCTCAGTATCTTTAAGGTAGTAGTTGAGGATGGTCACAAGCTGAAAGGGTGGGTGTGGTGGCACACACCTTTGATCCCAGGCCTTGGGAGGTGAAGGTAGGAGGGTCACTGAGTTCGAGGCCATCCTGACACTATGTAGTCAATTCCAGGTCAGCTTGTGAGACCCTACATCGAAAAACCAATGTGTGTGTGTGTGTGTGTGTGTGTATGCAGGAAGGGTTGGAGGAAGCAGGCCAGAGACCAGGGCTGAGTGTCAGAGGAAAGAGTACAGGGGTTTCTCTGCAGGGGTCCTGGAAGGACCCTATGCTGGGGTGTCTCCAGCCAGGTGTCAAGAACACTGTCACGGCCCATCTTGGCCTCCATGCTGGGGGCTCCACATGCTGGCCCCATCCTCGGTGCCAACAGTGGACCTGTGTTCTGGGAATTGTCAGCCTTGCAGCTCACTTCCTGCGCGTGGCCATGCCTTAGGAGCCATTGCTGAGCAAGGCCCCTGCTGGACCAGGACAGAGTGGGCAAAGCCATTGGTTCGCTAAGGCTGGGCCTGTGGGTACCGTCAGAAGGTCAAGCTCCGCACAGCTCGATGTTTCCCCGCGACACCCTGCCACTGAGCAGCCGGGAGCCGAGAGTGCGGCTCTCCGGGTGTCAGGTGGTGAGCTCGCGGCAGATTCGGTGGGCGACACGGAGTCGACGGGCCACTCAGGGACGTGTCCTCCTCCTGCCTTACTGCTTTTATCCAAGAACGTCGATGGCAGTAGCAGCTGCCAGCCGTATGCTTTGAATGAGCTGATTCCTGACTCACTTTACTTCCTTCTCATAACAACCTTATGACGTAAGTGTCACCATTACCACCGTCTCACAGAGAAGGACGCTGGGGCGCAGGGAGGCTGTTGCGTGTTCAGGGCTCATCAGTCAGTAGCAGCCACATTTCTTTGCTCCCCTCAAAGTTGATTCCTGGTCCATCCACTGCTGGGCTGCACACTGCCCTGTCCCTAGCTCCCATATATATGTCTGAGTGTGGTCTTCTCTGATATTGTTTCATAGCTGCTATGCTCACATAGCTAGGGACTGCATTTTTAAGAAATTGTTTATTTATTTATTATTTACTTAGTTATGAGAAAGAGAGAATGGGCGTGCCAGGGTCCAGCAACTGCAAATGAACTCCAGACGCCATGTGTCACCTTGTACATCTGGTTTACGTGGGTCCTGGGGAATCAAACCTGGGTCCTTAGGCTTAGCAGGCAAGTGCCTTAACCACTAAACAATCTCTCCAGCCCTGCATATTTTCAAAAAAAAATATTTTGTTTAAGAGAGATAGAAAGAGGGAGCAAGAAAGAGAAAGAGAGAGAGAGAGAGAGAGAGAATGGGTGCATCAGGGACTGTAGCCACTGCAAACGAACTCCAGATGCTGGCACTGCCTTGTACATCTGGCTTTATGTACGTACTTGGAATTGAACCTGATTCATTAAGCTTTCCAGGAAAGCACCTTAACCTTGAGCCATCTCTCCAGCCTCTTGGTTTTTGTTTCTGGTACTTCTATGAACAAACTGCCTTCAGGAAGTCTGTGAGCCAACTGAAGCAAGACCTTAACTAGTCTTTGGTGCAGGTGGGAGGAACTACGGCCACAAGGCCAAGGTGGTGTACAAATGGCCACACTGTCCCAGGTCCAGGTGAGATGGGAGGAGAGGGGCACATGGTGTCAGGATGTGGAGGAATTTCAGGCGGGTTCTTATCTCACCCCGCGAACCGGCCTGTTGACCGCGAGGTAGGAGCACTGTGCTAGGGTAGAGTACTGAGTGTCTGCTCTTCCCCAAGTGCGTCTAGGGCAGAAGCTCTTTACCTGCCAACTGGAACAGCAAAGTGAGAAAGTTTCCCATCTGTTTCAGTGTCTGGAGCCAAGGTGGGCCTGCCTCAGGGAGACTGGCCTCCACCGGGGAGCCAATGGGAGAAGAAAGAGAAGAAAGGAGTGGCCAGAGTGTGGGTTGGAGGACTGTCAGTGTGGGAGGGCACAGACGAGCTCATCTGAGCTCCCGTAAAGTTACACTGCACGGCCCGGGGTTAATGACATAGTGCTGACTGTGTTACAGCCGGGGACACCGTTCTTCCAACCGATGTCCCTCCATGCCCCTATGGCCACTGCCACAAAATGAGAGTCACCAACTACGAGATGGGTCCCAGTGGTTCACAAACTGCATCCATAGCATCACAAAGGTTCCAAGGAAAGGCCTTGGGGGTTGCGAGAAGGGGAAGACTTAGGGTCCCCCCTGCAAAGGAAGTGTCCCTCAACACCTCCTTGTGGGCAGACATCCCTGGGGAAAGTGTTCTGCTATGAGAAGATGCTGAGAACTCACACATGTAGATCAGGGTGTTGATTCTACAAGTGGAAAAATGAGCCCCGCAGTAGATCAAAGGGTTACAAAAGTGCACATTGCAGTCATGTTCAATGACAGTGTCTCAGGGCTGGGGAGGTGGCTCCGTTAAGAAAATGTTTGCCTCACAAGAATGAAGGCCTGAGCTGGATCCCCAAAATCCACATAAAATGCCTGGTGTGGTGAACACCTGTAATCTCACAGCCGGGGAGAAAAAGAAAAAAGACAGGTGGCTCTCTGGCCAATCAGTCTAGCTTATGTGGTGAGTTCCGGACCAGTGAGAGACCCCATCATAAAACAAACAAACAAGCAAACACAAAACAGAAGGATATCACCTGAGGAATGACATTGGAGGTTGTTCTTTGGCCTTCACATGTATGTGCACCCTCCACATGAACACACATGCATACATATGTCTTCACACACATGTGTGTACACATACACACATACACAAAAAGGAGACATGAGTGTTTCTGTGGTCCAGTCCCCTTCTTCAGGTAACCTGGCAAACACAGCATTTGGAAGAGATGTATGTCGACTTGGGACTAAACTCCCCGTGGACAGGGGAACCAGAGTCCCGAGGACAGAACTCTGTGCTCATAATGGTAGCTTATAGTTGAATAGTTTCTGGGTGCAGACCATAAGCCAAGTGCTTTCAAATATCTTACCTCCTTTCTATTTTTAATTTAATTAATTAGCTTTGTGGTAGGAATTGAAGCTAGAAACTGCTATTTGCTAAGCAAGCACTCCACAGCACTGAGGCACACACCCAGCCCCTCACTGTGGATTCTAGACAAGTGCTCTACCACTGAGCCATGCCCCCAGCCCCTCACTGTGGATCCTGGAAAAGTGCTCTGCTACTGAGCCACGCCCCCAGCCCCTCACTGTGGATTCTAGACAAGTGCTCTACCGCTGAGCTGTGTCCCCATTATCTCCATCCTAAATATGAAGACATGGAAGTGGCTATGTGATTCAGTACTGGGCTGTTGTCTGGGAAAAGTGTTGCCCTCGCTTTGATTCCTCTGACCCAGGAAAGGCATCCCCCTCCCAGGGTCCAGCAGGATTTCCCTAGCGTGCACTGGGCCGGAGAGTCCACCATGAGAAAACCTGGATTGAGCTCTCTTCTCTTGGAGACTCACATGGAGCAGGCCTATTCCTGTCTTCCTTTTTATTCTACCAGGATTTGTAGGGAATTGTATTGCATGAAGGCAAGGATAGATACCAGACTCCTTGACAGGAGCTCAGCGAGGGCCAGGACAGGTCCTGATTCATCATATGTTCTTATGTATTTCACATAGACTCATGGGAAGACATACTAGGTATCTATGTGCTTAAGTATGCATTTGTTGATGATCAGCCCGTCGATAGGGGTCTCAGTGGTAGAGTGCATGCCTCATATGTGTACGATCCCAACTTTCACCTTCAGCCATTGAAAAAGGAAAAAAGAGTCCATCAATCCATTGGTACTTTTTTATTCATTCATAAGACACTTTTTAATTTGCATACGCATTTACCCATAATTCATGTACTGATTACTTTTTAATTCCTTCCATCATCATTTTATCTCTCTATACATGTCCTTAGGCATGCATTCACTCATTCACATATGGGGTCATGTATGCGTTTATTGCTTGATTCATTCATTCATACAAACATTCATTCATTCCACTTTGTAAAGGCTCTGAAAGAATGGGTAACAGTTAAACAGAGAGTAGACTCTTGGCACTTCTCATCACTATAGAGGATGTGGAGGCATGCAAAGTTGAACAGAGAGTGCTAGGGACTTGGAAACAAATTTTGGCATCTAATGGGTGCAGCCTAATCTCATTGACTGTGAAACGTTGAAACCTTTAAAGCCTCCCTCCCCAGTTTTCTACATGATTGAAAATTTGTCACTCCACACTGATAAATCTTCTTTTGATCCTGACCCCATCTTTGGATTTTGCTCTGGAAGTTGAGAACTGGCAGAATTCCTCACAGGGAAACAATGGATAGCTGAGTCTAGGATGGTGATGGATGGGTGGGAAGAAGGATGGTGTTAGCTTCATGAGCGGCGTGCATGGAGGGTCAGGAAAGTCAGTGAAAGGCATACTTGGGATAAAGGAAGCACATGTAGGATTTGAATTCCTCTCCTCTTTCACTATAGAGCTCCATCCAGTCACCATGTTTTGAAGTTCATATTGGCTCTGGAGGTCACAGGGGTACTGGTCACATAGAATTAATTCTACCATGCCTGAGACCTGCATTTGAAATCACAGAGACAATACAACATAGCTCAAAGATGCGGTGACATTTCGAGCAACAGCAATAGTGATGACTGCCAGGTAGAGAATAAGATAGACATAAGATAATTGGAGCAGGGCCTTCTGCCTCCATCAAATGGATGAGCATAAGAAAGGTCCTTTGTGTCAAGTTCTGAGTTATTGTCATTGTTTTAGTTACTTTTATGTCCGTGTGGCCACAATACCTGACGGAGGCAACCTAGGGGAAGAAAGATTTAGTTTGCCTCGTGGTTTTGGAGGGTTCAGCCTGTTGTGATGGAAGGATATGGTAGAGCTGCTCAGTTCACAGAGGCCAGAGCATAGGGCTGAGGCTGCTCACATCATGGCAGACCAGGAAGCAGAGGGTCCAGGCTTTGTGATGGGAGAACATGGTAGACTGACTCAGCCTATGGTGGCAAGAGTGTATGGCAAAGGCTGTTCATATCATGACAGACCCAGAAGCAGAGGGTTCAGTCTGTTGTAATGGGAAGACATGGTAGAGCTGCTCTGTTCATGGTGGCAGGAGCGTTTGGCAGACCAGGAAGCAGAGGGCAAGCTGGAACCAGAGGGTATGTATAATCTTCAGCGGCCTGCTTCTAGGGACTTATCTCCACTAAGCAGACCCCACCTCCTAAGGACTCAGGGACCTTCTAAAATAGTGCCACCGGCTGGACCACGCTCCCACAGGTGTGCCTGTGAGAAACACTTCAGATTCATGACCTAGTAGTCATGGAGATAGGCTGCTTGTTGAGGGGGCCAGAGCATGAGCCTCCTCAGCCTTGTCTCGGTGGGAGATGGGTATGGGGGAGTGAGCCTAGGACCCTGTGCACGCTCAGCAAGTGCTCTACCACCGAGTCACACCGCCAGCCCTGTTTATTTTCAGACAGTGTCTTGCTAAATTGCTCAGGAGTCTGTGCATGTGCTCTGTAGCTCACCTGGGCCTTGAACTTGTGATCCTTCTATCTCAGTCTCCCAAGTAGTGGAGAGTATAGGCCTGTGTCCCTCCCCACTCCCCCAGGACCAACTAGGGTTATTGAGGTGCTACCAGATCTCCCGCTCAGCGGGCCATCACTCACGTGTGCCTCTCCTGCTTTCACGACTGATGGCAAGGATTCTGTGGAATGAGCAGTGCCTCGGCTGATGGCTGTCCACGTGGCACGAGGTCTCAGCTGGTTCCAGAAGGTGCCTTTCATCTTTACCTCTCTGTAAATGCAGTGGGCCAGTCAGAAAATCGTCCTGACCCTCAGACTATAGTTGACCGCCCCCCCAGGTGCTCTCTACTCCACAGGCAGGAACTCAGAGAGCCTTACCCCATAAAGTCAAGCTCAGGTGGCCTGTTTCACCTGTGTATCAGAACCCTGCCCACCTTGACTCTCAACTCATGGCCAATGGAAAGAGTTCTTACTGCATGCTGGTTCCCTAGGTAACCAGAGTGCACACTGGAGAAGGACTGTGGGAAAAGGAAGAAATCACAGGAGCATGCACATTACTCCATCCGTATCAGCCCCCACTCCTGCTCTCAACAGCCGGCCATGGTTTCAGCCTATTCCTCTATTCTGGTTTAAAGCATACAGCCATAAACACTCGTGGCAGCCAGCAGCATGGCCGGATGTGATATTAATTTCTTCTCCTGGTTTATTTGTGGAGGAGTGAAGCATATAAATTACTGTAAGCCACTGGTATCTCCAAATGGAGGAGTGTGGTGTGTCCTCCATCAGAACCTAAGTAAAATGTGTGAGTGACCGGAGGGTCTCCATGGGAGCGTGGCTTTAGATTATGTGCACTGCTCAGAAAGTTTTCCCTCTGTTTTAGTGCAGAGCCCTGGTACCCGTCCCTGCATATCACTGGCAAGCCTGGTGTCGGTTGGACAGTCTCCCTGCAATGCCATTTTTCATGACTTGTTTAATTAACAGCCATTTTTTTGACCTCGACTTGTTATGAAAGTGTTGCTATTCTCTCCTGCTAAATTATGTCTAATGAACATATTTGCATGTTATCAGATATAGCAATATATCATTTCAAATTTGAGCGTTTAAGCCTGCATCTCTCAAAACAGCTTTTGTGGATTAGTAAGCAGGTGAAATCAAAAATCTCATTTCATATCTGACATTAATAACTTTCGGAGGAGTGAGCATTGACATTCATGTCTGGACCAGAATCGAGCCCAATGTCCTAGAAGCACAAGGGCAGCACACAAACCTACTCTCCAGATAGGAAAATAAATCATACATAATGCAGAATTTCTACCTTACATGTTAATTAATGTGTGCAATCAATTACTGATGTTACAATATGAGAGAGAAGCTGGTGGGGAAAGGGGTAATAAAAAATACCTATAGATTTATCTGCTTCTTTTTTTTCTATTTAAACAAATAGTCTTCAAGCCTGTGAATGCTGTGTTGAGGCATGCTCTGAATAATAAGCATCATAAAATCTAATCAGATTTATAAGAGGAATTGATTGTTGTGGCAGGAGGAGAGGGTGGAAAATAAGCTGAAATTTAAGTGTTAATTTTTATGCTAATCCACAGTGGCTTCATATGAAGCAATTTTGTTCTGTGCCACAAATATAAAATTGTCCCTTGCAGAGAAATGTCAGCTTGCTAGACCTGAAAGCAGTAATTTATTAGGTATGTTTCTATTAGTATGTGTCACAGTTGTTAGCAGGCTATACACACAATGGTGCTTTCTACTTATCCTCCAAGTCTAGAATGTTTCAGCTCAGTGGCTGGAACGTGGGGCATTAATACATTATCATATGCGGGGTGGTCTGTGCCCTGTGGACAAAAGGCTATTTAATACAATTTAATGTCATTCTGAGAAGAAGTGGAAAAATAAAGACGGGGAATAAAATGGCATCTGTGTGTTTCACAGAGCACTCATGCACAAACCCTCAGTTTAAGAGGTATGACATTTCTGCCAAGAAAAAGAATAAAACTGGGGCATTTTTTTTTATAACCTGTTCACCGCTGCAGTATTTCCTAAATGCTATTAAGTGATCGATTTACACGGCCACATGATGATGTCACCCATAAGAAGGGGAATGCAGATGACAGCAAAATACTAGTGACAGTGACCTTGTTTCAGAATCCTTGGAACCCTGTCAGCTTTGCTTCCAGTATATGGTTTCAAAGAATGTACTTTTTGGACAATATCTAGTTACTGGGTAGTGAATTAATAGAGTTAAGGGTTCTGATGCAATTCACATATAGGTCAATTACATGCGCCAACATCTGCTCTGTCACTATCATTTGCATATAGCATTCATATGTTAATGATGCCTCTTTTTACTCAAGTAATATATTTAAAAAAACAAGATTTGCATATCAGTTTGGATCAGTATATTACAAGCAATTTATCATTTTCTCCTTCTTGTTATGATTTTAAGAACAATATCTTGAGCGATGGCTGCTATATTTGAGCACGGCTCTGATTTATACAAGGAACCCCTCAGTGGGAAAGCTTCCATTCTAAAGCTGCTTAAAGCCTTATAAATCAATAATGACACAGATGGACTGGTGATAATCTATTTAGAATGCCTGATAGCAAATATTGTTGTACAGATGATTAGAGTAGTAACCATTTTAAAAGAGTCCTCTCCTCTCCTCTTCTCTTTCTCTTTCTCTCTCTCTCTCTCTCTCTTTGCAAATGGCAAGTTTGAACAAAAAAAAAGTGCTTGCACAGACTAGTGTCAGGAATTCTTCTTGCGGGGTCTGGCTTGCAAAGGGGAAGACGTGGGGAGAACAAAGGCACTTCCCGCTCCTGCCAATATAATCATATCAATCCCCGTTTCTTTAACAAAACAGGACCTCTTAATGGAATTGTGTCTTCAGGTGTAAATAGCATTAAAAGCGGCTTCTCCTCTCCTCTTTGCCCTGATACAGCGCAAGGAGTGAGAAAATAAAGTGGAGGTTGTCAGAAGTGGCAGCTGCTTGGAATCCTGATAAATATAAGCTTTTATTGATCGGATGAAAATGAAAGATCCCAGTGCTAGGCAGTGTTTAGCTTCTTGTCTCCAGCGCGTCACCGGTGGCCTTGCGTGGGGATGGATTTCCATTCTCATACCCCGGATTTGATTTCATCTTTAACCTTTTCAGTTGGATTTCCTTGACCTCGGCATAGTGCTGTGATTTTGTGAATTTGTTACATTTTGCCTGACATTGCTTTCTTTTCTCTATTTCCTTTTGTGACAGGGAGCGGGGACGCCCCTCTGGTCATCTTGCAGTGCCTGCGTCTGTTTGCATCTTTTTCTGGGGTCTTTTCTCACCAGCCTGACAGTCTTTAAGACAAGTATGCAGTGAAGCTGCTAAGGTAAGTCTTACAACGTTGGAACTCTTTTCCCAGTCACCCCTCAGTTCCTCCTGCTTTGTGCTTGACCTGACACAAATCCAGCCCAAGAGGTCCTCTCGGCATGGCGCCCACAGCCAGGCCTCTCCCTGACGCAGCTCAGGGGTCCTGCACCTGTTCAGTAAGCCCTGGGGGCTTGCCACTTGAGGACAGGCGTTCCTTTCTGGCTGGGAAGTTTGGGGGGACATGAGACAAAAGGATGGCAGAAAACAGCGCTATGTTTTCTCACCATGTTTAGTTCCTACATTGTGTCTCGAACTCTATGTCTTAGCCCCTTTCTGAAGTTCCCTGAGGTGCCTCTCACATATTCGGTTCCAAGAAAGTGCTGCTAGTTTTTTTTTTTTTTTTTTTTTTTTTTTAGTAGTTTTGATACAACCAAATCAAAGTGAAGATTTGAAATGGCTTTTCTGAAAGCCCGAGCTGAAGTCATAAATTATTCTGCTCCTCGATTCTTTCTGATAGTAAAACCATACCTCTTTGCCTGACATTGCTGAAATGTGGAAAAGTGAAAGTTAAAAATAAAATGAAACATTTAAACCTCTGCTGTTGAGAACCACAGATAGACATCAAGGCCAGTCGATAGAGGCTCCTATCAATTAGACTTCCACAGTTATCATTCGATATTGGTTTATTAGCAATCACACAGGTTCAGGGTCCTGGGATTAAGAATGTGAGGGACCAGGGGGGAAAAACGCAAGGAGATAGCAGACTTGAAAGCCAGGTCTGGGAGTTCCACGGAGGCAAGCTGATTGTGTCATTACAGCCTTGTATGATCTTGCAGGAGAAAATAAAAATGGCTACAGCAAGAAGGTTGGAAGTTTTCCCTGGTTTACCCCTCTCATTTGAGTTAGAAAGTGTCGATTTCACACCATGGTGAGTGTTTTCCCGCAGCTTCTTGGTGGGTGTATTCCATGTTAAAAAGGAGCAGCGATCACTA
This sequence comes from Jaculus jaculus, assembly GCF_020740685.1. NCBI lineage: Eukaryota > Metazoa > Chordata > Mammalia > Rodentia > Dipodidae > Jaculus > Jaculus jaculus. The sequence continues at coordinate 6,851,994 of NC_059108.1, read as the reverse complement.
GCGACAGTGGCTGCCATCAGAAGGCCAGGCCTGGGCAGGACTTTGCAGGAAGTCCCAGGTCTTCTCCAGGAACAGCGACAACCCTGTGGCTCTGGGCTGTGGGCTAGCCCCGCCGAGCCGCTTGGCTAGGTCCCTCTCCTCGGCATATCGCAGGCGGGAACAATTTTTGGTTCCATCGCTGCTGGGTTGGGAAAACAAGCCTTTGGTTGCCAGTAAGGTTTAGAATCTGCCTGCCAGATAAGGGAATGTCTGTGAAGACTGTTTTCCCTCTTGGGAGGCAAAACACAGATGGGGGAGTTCGGAGCCTTACAGCACTCGGCTGCTACGTTGATGGCAGGGTTTCTGCATCGTGGAAGCACACAGAAGTACCCCCAAACCCCGTTTAGCATCACTGCCCAGGGCCTTCTCAGGTAGAGAGAAGGCGGGACTGGCTGGGCGAGAGGGTGGGTGAAGGTGGGAACATGCTGGCTTATTCTGGAACATTCCATTCTCTGTGCCGTTTGAATGGGGAGAAGGAGACATTGTCACCATGCACATGGCTGTCTCTCGCATGGGCAGGTGGGATACTGTAGGACAGAATGACTCCCGCCTCACCAGGTTCCCTGTTTAATTTTGCGGTTAATCACGGGGACAAGCTATGGGTTTCAGTTTATCCAAAGAGGACTGGGCCCCAAACCAGGGATAACACCAATTCCAACATACATGCTGTTTTTCCTACATTTATTTTTGATTTATAAGCTAGGCCCAGGGAGAGACTGACAGCAGTAACTAGTAGTAAAATGGAATGATGATAACAATATATGTTCAAAAAAGTGTTATGCAAAATGTGGTCTCTCGTGATGAAAGTCAAGATCCATGTTAGTATTTTGGGGTCCTGATTGATCTTGAGTAAAGGTCCAGTAAAACTGTGGCTAGAGATCTGCTGTGTGAGGGGTCTCCTGGCTTTGCCAGCAGCAGGCAGGGAGAGTTTTCTGCACAGGATATATACACCTAGGGATAATTTGGGGTTCTGTTGATCCAAGAGCAAATTCTTTTCCTCCAGAGATTGTTAAGGGGGCAGGTCTCAAGAGGAGCTCGAGACTATGTGGGCACCTCTCTCCCAGTCTCCTGATGACTTTCAACCCCAGAACACAGGCTTCCCAGGCCTTAGAATCAGAGCCCTTCCCAGGGGTCTACACTGAACAGATGGGTAGAAAGGGCTTTATTTTGTACAGTGAGTCACTTCTGGGCTTCTGGGGAGACATGATGGGGGACCTTGCCCTCACTCATGTCTTTGCAGCTCTTTAAAAAGGACACTTGACTTTCTGAAGTGTTATGTAAAGTGCCATATAGGCCAGAAGTGGTGGTGAATATTTGTAATCACAGCACTCAGGAGGCTGAGGCAGGAAGACCATGAGTTCAAGGCCAGCCTGGGCAACTGAGAAAGACTGTCTCTCACAAATTTAAAAAGTAGATAAGTAAATAATCAACAGGTGAGGAAGCATAGCCCAGTGATGGAAGGCTTACCTAAAAAGCACCCAGTCCTCAGCATTACAAAAATTATAACAAGAAAATCAAGTCAGGCCGAGGCCAAACTGTCACCCGCAAGCACCGCCTGCATGGAACCTGAGGAGGCACTGTGGGCTGGATCCCCCGGGCACCTCGTAAAGTGACTCTGGGTCCTCCCACAGCACGCGCTTCCGGAGAATTCCAGGCAAAGAGTGGAGGCCGAGCCCCGCGGCGTGTCCATCTCTCCTTCCGTAGCGCTGTCCTTCAGGAAAGGCCTGCGGTTGGGCCGTGGAACCATGGATGAAATGGCACCACCGACGCGGTGTGACCCCACCATGCCCTTGGCGCCTGCAGGGCTCTGGGCACCCTGGTCCCATCCCGCTGCAGCTGTGCCTCCCGTTGTCCTCACGCAGACCTGTGGGTCGGCGGCCTTCCCACAGCAGTAGGGGCCTTAGCCCAGCGTTGTAGAGGAGCAAACGGTTGCAGTTTCTCCGGAATAATGATGATCAGATATACAAAGAGAAGGAGGCCTTTGCGTCCTACTGGGTCTTCTCCAGGAGACCTCGAAGCTCAGAGGTAGAGACCCCTGGGGACTCCTCCGTCGACACGGGTGAGGTGCCCACGGCGGCTCCTGTACTCCCACCCGTGTGGGAAGAAAAGCCAACCCCAGCCTCCATTCCAGACGGAAGACGAGTGCGGCTCGATGAAGTCTGGGGATTGCCCCAGTTAATCCTCCCAGATCTCCGGGCAGGTAGATATTATCATTTCGTTCCATTTCTCCCGACATGGAAACCGAGGTCGAAGCTTGTTCTGTCTCGGGTTCTGCAGCTGGTGGGTGTGTTAGTACGTGACAGAGTCAGCCTGCCTCGTTGGCGTGACCAAAATGCCTGCCATGGCGCCAGGGAGGAAGGGCATCTGGGCTCATGGTTTCAGAGGGTGGAGCCCATGGTCACTTGGGCATCATGGAGACGGGAGAGTGTGTCCTCTTCATGGTGGGCAGCAGGCACAGAGAACAAAAGAGGAAGAGGCCAGGACAAGGTACTCCCAAGGGTCTGATCCCAGTGACCCACTTCTTCCAGCCACGTCCACCTCCTACTTTCCACCATCCCCCCAGACTAGCTGGGGGGCAGCCAGGGAACACATGGGCCTGGGCAGACATTCTGTGTTCAGAACATAGCAGGGGAGGAGGCCAATATCTCAGTGTGGTTCTTGCTGGTTTTAAAGCCTGATCTCTTAGCAAGGTAGCAGGCTAGGGGCATAGCACGGGACAAGACTGTCCAAGACCTGACTCACAGGGAGCTTCTATTGTGGAAGTTGAGAGTGGGATGCAAATAAAATAAAATAAAATAAAATAAAATAAAATAAAATAAAATAAAATAAAATAAAAAAAAAAAATAAAATCAAGGGAACTGATGTACAACATGGCATCAGATGGTGATGATGCCACGAGAAAATGAAAGCAGCATGGCCAGCGTGGTGGCGCACGCCTTTAATGCCAGCACTTGGGAGGCAGAGGTGGGAGGATCGCCATGAGTTCAAGGCCACTCTGAGATGACATAGTCCAGGTCATCCTGGACTAGAGTGATAACTTACCTAAAAAAAAAAAAATCACGGGCTGGAGAGATGGCTTAGCGGTTAAGGTATTTGCCTGCCAAGCCAAAGGATCTGGGTTCAACTTTCCGGGAACCAAGTAAGCCAGATGCGCGAGGGGTCGCACGCATCTGGAGTTCCTTTGAAATGGCTGGAGTCCCTGGCACACCCATTCTCTCTCTCTCTCTCTCAATTTCTGCTTCTTTTTCTTTCTCAAATAAATAAATAAATAATATTTTTAAAAAATAAAGCAGGGAATTGTGTGGGGGTGAGGGAAGATCTGTACTTGGGTGGGTGTGGATGGTCAGGAACAGCCCCCCCCCCCAGGAAGGCACGGTGGGAGGGAGCGGCGTGAAGGAAGGAGAGTGGTCTAGAAAAGGCACTTCTGACAGAAGAAACAGCTGCACAGAGGCCCTTTGGTAAGAAGGACTCGGAGACAAGAAAGGTGACTGGGTGGGGATGCTTGGCTCAGACACGGCTTCGTAGGCCTTGGTGAGTTTCGGCTTTCGTTTTGTTCTTGTTTTGTTTTGCGTTGGTGCGGATGAAACCCTAGGGTCCTGCACGTGCGAAGCACTCCACTGAGCTACACCCTAGCCTGTTTCCTGCTTTTGTCACTTTTAACTAAAAGATGTATCTGGAGAAACATGCCTTCCCAGGAGTGGGGATGTTCCTAGCTGACAGAAGTTTTTAGCCTGTCAATGGCTTTTGGTGGCATGGTTATCGTGGCCCTTATCTTCCCCTCCAGATGGGTGTCCCTGCAGCTGATCCAAGCTGGGATTTGGGCCTGGTGGGGTTTGGGGTTGCTTGGAGGTGGTGGGCAGCTGAGGTTACCACATGTATAGCGTCAAGACCAGCGTGTCCTGAGTATCAGTGAGAGGTGGGTAGTAATTGACTAGGGGGCTCCCTCTGACTCTAGGTCCTTAATTTGGCTAAGTCCTCGGGGAGCTGAAAGTGGTCCACAGAGCTGTACAGACATCTCACACTCGCCGCAGGGGAAACCAAGGCACTCCAGGCCATCCAGTACAGAGCAGAATGAGTTCATGAGTAAGGAGTTTTGATCATGGCTGTGTATAGTGGTAAACAGCTGCTAACCCAGCATGTGGGAGGCAGAGATGGGACGTTGAGTTTGGGCCTCTCCACGTCGATCTCACTTCCTTGGGCCGCACACGGCCAGCTGTCTCGCAGGGCTCCCAGTCTGAGGAGCTCACTCACAGGCCCATGGAACCCTGAGGCTGGCAGAAACCTCTGAAGTCCAAGCCACCTTCATTGCGTCTGTGAGGTGTCGCAGACTCAGGGAAGGTAAAGGGACTTTGAGGGTCACATGTCCATGAGGCACGGGCCGAGCTGCAAGCCCCAAACGTTGGTGTCTTGTTCCAGCCTGAGCACAGCAGGCTGTCCCTTATGCAGCTCCAGATGGACTGAAAATCACTCTTGGCTGCAGGGAGGCATTGGTTTGGGGGAAGGACTTGTGTCTTTCTTACCATAGCTCCCATAGGTCCTAGCCGAGTCCCGGTACCCTTGGGAGTGGTGAGTGGTCACTGGTGATATTTTTTTAGGGACCAAAGCTCTGAATTAGCACTTGCTGTCATTGGCATTTGTTGTATTTGGTCTAAGCAAAACCGATACAGGGAACATCTCCCTTTTTTATTTTCTCTTCCCCACATTTCCTGGACTGCATGGACTAGGAGAGCGGAGGCCTGCCCGGGTCTGATTCTGCTAACCTCAGGATGTGTTTCCTAATTCCTGTGCATATGATGTGAGGGTATGTGGCCCCCGGGTGCCCAAGACGCTCTGTTTTAGGGCCACAGTGCTGAGAGCTGTGGGTGAGGATCGTCAGTACATACCGATGCCGGCTCAGCAAGGGAAGACCGTGCTCTGGGGAGGGAGGGCAGGAGGCTCAGCCCAACCTGACGTGGCGGGTCCTATGTGGGTCTTGTCCCCACGTGATACTGCGTGACACTGCCTGTGAGAGCCATTTTGAGGGGGTATGAGTGACTGTCCCTGGATGCTTTGGGGGTGTGGGTAGAGTCTGTCCAGTTTGGCAGAGGTTTTAAAGTAACGTTGGAGAAATCTGTTTTTTTTTTTTCCTCTTCCCTCACTATTGCTAGCAACCAAACTGTCTAGGAAGGAGGCAATGTGGTGCATTCTGGTCCTCAGGCAGACAGATGCAGGGTTTCCTAGCAAGACTGTGTTTCAAAAGGCAAGTAAGCAAGCAGGAAAAAACGTTCTGCAAACAGAGCGTGACTCTAGACCGGATGGGGCTACTGCTGTACTCAGCGCTGAGCACCGGGCTTCACCCGCAGAGGGTTCCGGGACTGGTCAGAACGGACCTGACCACCGGCCAGGATGGCCCAGATCTAGAAGCATGGACAGTTCGAGGGGAGACAGTCTGCTCAGGTGGCTTCACACGGATAGGTGAATGTGTGTGTGTGTTACAGCCCCAGCCTCTGTAGAGGAAGGGTGGCCATGGGAAGTGTGCCTTTTCTAGGGAAGGTGGTCAGATGACCCTGGGCAAGCCTTCTGGATGCCAGCTTCCTCCGTGCCATCCCAGGTGACTGAGTCACGGAGTGTTTACATGTCACTGTATGCAAGGCAAGAGGTGAAGTTTGGTTCCCACCCCTGGGGAGCAGGCCGTGGGAGGACCCCTTCCGGCAGCCTACGGGAGGAACTGCTGGGGCAAACACTCCCGCTCGGTCCGTGGAGCTGCGAGGTCTCTGTGCAAGGCCAATCCCTCACCTTCCTCACCAGTGCTTGCAAGCCATGTTCAGACCCCCCATCAGGAAGACCTGAAGCTTCCTCCGCATCTTGCCAGGCAGCGGTGACGCTTGTTAACCTTGGAATAAGGCTGTAGGGGGACAAGACACTTTATGTCCTTTGGCCCGTTCCTTCCTGGCCCCTCTGCTCGTCTCCTTCCTTCAAAAGGGCCTGATGTCTTTAGCTTCTCTGGGATGAGGGATCAAGGGTCAAAGAGACAGGGAAGTGAGCAGCGCATAAGGGTTCAGGAAGAAGTGGCTGTCCCCTACACAGCCGCTGAATACTTTCTGGCCTGCAGGCGGGGTTCCACGAAAAGTGGCATCCAGCACTTCTGAGGACGGGGTTGGCTCCCGTCTATCCCTCACTTCCTGTTGGCCTCTCACCTGCTCCATTCATCTCTACATGCGGTCTTGTACATCCGGTCCACATGCGACACGGAGTTTCTGTATGTGTAATATTATTTGTTTTTATTTCTGTAATCCCTTTATTGTTTGCACAACTGCTGTCAGACTGTTGCCTGAAAGTATCACAGGATAATTGCTGAACGCCTGCATAAGTAATTTCTTATGAAATCGGGCCTTGTCTGCATATAAAATTGTTTTTTGTTGCTGCATACACGGACTTCATTATATACAGAGGCTGTTTACCAGGGCACACCTTCCCCGCAGACCCTTCAGATGGGAGAGGCTGGCACTTTGGAATAATTAAATGCAATCATAATTCTTTTTTTCAGGGGGGTTGTGAGACATTTCTAGAAGGTGACAGGCAGAGGCAGTCCGAGGGAGCTTGCCCTAGGTAGGAGGGAAGCACTGGCCCAGATGAGAGTGTACGGCTGACTCTCTGGACTGGTACTATTGGGGAAAGGCTGCTTGCCCCTCCCAGCTTGCACTGGGCATCTCTTCTGACCACATTTCTGCGATATTAATGGTGTGTGGTAGTGAAAGAAATGTGTTTTATTCTTGAGTCTCACCCTGCTGCTATCAAAGTAACTTCCAGCTTATTAGCGACAAAGGACTTTTCTCCTCTCGGCTGCCCTGTTCGCCAGGGCTTCCTGAATTAAACTGCTGTTTCCTGTCCTTTATATGCACGGCCACATCTGGGTAGCCTGCTCACAGCCCCGCTGCTTAATAACAATCACCTTCCCTTTCAGTCTGTGCTGATTGTTTCTAATTCACTCTGACAGATAGTGCCTGACAACTTGCCGGCTTTTCCCTCCCTCCGTGACCTGAAGTTACTCACAGCACTTATATAGTCTGTCATTTTTAATATTTGATTTCATTTTAAGTTATGTGTTTTACTGAGAAGATGAAACTAAAAAAAAAAAAAAAGAAAGAAAGAAAGGAAAGGAAAGGAGGGGGACTTCTCACGGAACATAAATTTAACCCTTTTTGTCATTTGGCCCCAGGCTGAAGGCCTGTCCCCATGTGAGCAGGCCGCTGTTTCTCCATTCATGTCTTGCTGGGGGCAGCAGGGGCAGAAGCGTGCTTTCTATTTTTTTTTTCTTTAAATCATTTTTTAAACTTATTTTTCTTTTTGGGGGGTGGGTATTGTTTTGTTTGGCTTTTTGTAAAGCAGAGTCTTGCTCTGCAGCCCCGGTTGGCCTCAAATATACAATCCTCCTGTCTCAGCCTCCCAAGCGCTGGGAGTTCAGGTCTGTCATACCCCAGGAAGCTTCATGTCATACCCTTTCCTTTCAGCGGTGTTCCGTGTGCCTGTGGCTCTCATGGTGACTTGTTGTGGCTAGAGCTCCTACCCTGTGTGTGGCGGGGGGGGGGGGTGCGGGTGTTGCTGTTTAGTGACAGTGAACAGGCAAAGTTGGGGCAAGCACAAGCAACCTTCTTCTAGAACATGTCCAAGCACGCGGCGACCATTGTTTTTGGAAATGTTTCTCTTTGCACAGCTGATGGGACAGAGAAATGCCAACTCCTCCTGGCTTTGGAATGAGCCACTTGGCATGGGGTCTTCCAACAAGTGGGACCAGGTGGGCAGCAGAGTTGAGACTGGACACAGAATTTCTCCTGACACACTCTTTCTGAACCTGTCCCTGCCACGGCTCTGTGGGGTAAGCGCACTCGGGGGCGGGATGGGCGCCCCACATCACTTCGGTATCCACCCCACCCGTGACTCTGCTTTGTTTGCCAAAAGACAAAGACTCCTGTGTCCCTCTTGGCTCTTCAGATGTCGAGAGCTGTGAGGCTGTGCATTAGGTCATCAGCTCTACAAATGGCCACCACCAAATAAAGAGGCCTGTTTAACCCACAAGGCCTGGCTTCTGCTGCTGGATATCTGTCTGTCCGCCCCCACGGCAGGACAGTGGAAGGAGCTCAGAGAGGAAATCTGGCTTGTACTTCGATTAAAGTACTGATAGTTGCCCTTCGTGGGCCTCCCCGTGAGCTAGTCGCCCGGAAGTTGTCACCGACACGGGCCCGTTCTACCATTCCACTTGGGTGCCTATCTGGCAGCATGGAGCAGGGAAGGGACCCCTAACACCGAGGCAGGAGGTTTTCCTGGGGACCTCAGGGAGATGGGGCTTCCAGCCCTGGGCTGTTAAGGAAACCTGAAGGTAGTAGGGAATGCAGCTCATGCCTGGTCCTCAGAGATGCTTCTTGGAGGGAGTACCAGACTCCTACACCGAAGAGGCCAAAGAATTCAAGTTAGGACCGGGCCCTGTGTCCAGACTGAACACTTCCCAGCTGTTCCCTAGGGATGTGGCCAGTCCCCGCTGGACCTGAGGCGTGAAGCCCCGGCCACTCACCCCCTGGCAAGCCGCCCTTTCTGCAGCTTGCCGTTCTTCTCTCTGGGCATGGACAGTAAGCTGAGTCGCTGGTTGCTAAATGAAGCCTTTCTTCACCATTCCTCTTCCTGTCTTCTAGATGGACACAAAAAGCCAAGACAGGGCCGGAGAGATGGCTCAGCGGTTAAGGCACTGGCCCGTCAAGCCTAATGACCTGAGTTCAATTCCCCAGTACCCATGTAAAGCCAGGTGCACAAAGTGGCACATGCATCTGGAATTCATTTGCAGTGGCTAGAGGCCTTGGCATGACCATTCTCTCTCTCTCTCTGTCTCTCTGTCTGTTTCTACCAGGTGTAGTGGCACACACCTTTAATCCTAGCACTCTAGAGGTGGAGGTAGGAGGAGACATGGTGAATTAGAGGCCAGCCTGAGACTACATAGTGAATTCCACATCAGCCTGGGCTAGAATGAGACCCTACCTCAAAATTTAAAAAAAAAAAAAAAGCCAAGACAATGATGTATTTTAAATGGTTTTGTGATGATGCCTGGATACTTGCAAATTATGGTCTCACTTTTGAGACACAGTAATTAAAATCACATAGGAGGGTTATCCACAAGAAGTCAGGTAAGCATAAATTGTAGCATTTCAGCTGTCTTCAGGGAATGAAGTCCTGTGTGTGCAGTAGAGTGAGTTACCTATTAGATGCAGAAAGGATGGCGTCTCTCCTTCGCTGAGCTGGGCGGTCTTTATGGGAAAGGAAATAGGCAGGGAGAAAAAGGAGAAAATGAGAAGAAGAATGCACTTCCTCCATACCTGAAACCTCCTGTCTTTTTTTTTTAAAGATTTAAAAATATATATATTTATTTATTAATTTATTTGACAGAGGGAAAGAGGCAGAGAGAGAGTGAGGGAGAGAATGGGCGCACCAGGGCTTCCAGCCACTGCAAATGAACTCCAGATGCATGCACCCCCTTGTGCATCTGACTTATGTGGGTCCTGGGGAATCGAACTTGGGTCCTTAGGCTTTGCAGGTAAGCACCTTAACCACTGTGCCATCCCTCCAAGTCTTTCTTGATGTGTACATGGGACACAGACTGCTAGGAAGCCTTGGCAGAGGTGTTGAGTCTTACTAGCAAGGCCCAGTCCTCAACATTTACCTCAGCTCAGTGAGATGTGATGCCAGGACCTTCTCACTGCTCCTTCTGTGTTTTTATAGTACTTTTTCTCAATTTTTATTAACATTTACCATAATTATAAAAAGTATCCCATGGTAATACCCTCCCTCCCCCACTTTCCCCTTGAAATTCCATTCTCCATCATATCCCCTTCCCATCTCGATCAGTCTCTCTTTTAATTTGATATCATGGTCTTTTCCTCCTCTTATGATGGTCTTGTGCAGGTAGTGTTAGGCACTGTGAGGTCATGGATATCCAGGCCATTTTATGTCTGGAGGGAGCACGTTGTAAGGAGTCCTACCCTTTCTTTGGCTTTAATAGTCTTTCTGCCTCCTGTTCCGCATTAGACCCTAAGCCTTGGAAGGTATGATTGAGATATTTCTCAGTAGTCCAGTCACTTCTTTCCAGCACTATGATACCTTCTGAGTCATCCCAAAGTCATAATATTTTTAATTATTTATTTATTATTTATTTGCAAGGAGAGAGAGAGAAGACAGAGACAGACAGAGTGAATAGGTACACCAGGGCCTCCAGCCACTGCAAACTGACTCCAGATGCATGTGCCACTTAGCTCATCTGGCTTTACGTGGGTACTGGAGAATTGAACTCAGGTCGTTAGGTTTTATAGGCAAGCGCTTTAACCACTGAGCAATCTTGCCAGCCCTGCTCCTTCTGTTTTTAAGAGGGCCTTTAATATAGGACTCGAGGGAAAGGTCTGCATTGGAAGTTAACCTCCAGCAAAAGCTTTTAAACATCATACAAATCATGCTTTTGTACCTCTCACCCCCAAAATGACAGTAGGGCTATCGGTGGTTATTGGAGAGGAGCAAGAAATTGAGGGTTGAAATCAAGCCAAGACTTTGACTTGGCTGTGACTCAGCAGGCCTCCGTATTACTTGATAAGCTGGGGTAAAAGCCTCACATTCTAGGCTGACAGCTGGAGGCGGCAGCCTATGTATTAGTTACTTTTCTCACCACGTGACACAATATTGACAGAAATGGCTTCAAGGAGGAAGGGGTTAATTTTTTTTTTTTTTTAAGTAGTGAAGGAGAATATAGAAAAACAACTTTTTTTGTTGTTTTTATTTTTATTTCTTTATTTGAGAGCGACAGAGAGAGAGAGAGAATGGACGTGCCAGGGCCTCCAGCCACTGCAAACAAACTCCAGACGTGTGTGCCCCCTTGTGCATCTGGCTAACGTGGGTCCTGGGGAATCGAGCCTTGAACTGGGGTCCTTAGGCTTCCCAGGCAGGCGCTTAACCACTGAGCCGTCTCTCCAGCCCATTTTACTTTTTCTGTAGAAGGATATTGTTCTTCATTCAAGGGAGGCAGGACAGCTGGCTTGCCAGAGTCCAGGTAGTGAGGGCTTACTGCTCCACCAGACAGGAAGCAGAGATTGGGGCTGGAACTGGGGCAGGCTATAGCTCTCAAGCTCAGTCCTAGGAGTCTGTACCCCAGCGATATCTCATGTCTAAAAGGCTCTACCATCTCCCAGCAGAGCCATGAGCTGAGGACCAAGTATTCAAATCCGTGAGCCTATGAGGGGCTCCTTCACACTCAAGCCATGACCTCACATTTCCTGTTGTATCCTCCATCAGCCTGGAGACCCCATAATCTTGATTTTCCATGGAGCTTACATGTCTATACTCAGTTAGGATTGAGGTCCACAGGACTCATAGTGGTATCATTTCCAGGTACATTCCATGACCATGACATGGCCCCATGGCTGTTCCTAGGGGTTCCTGGACAAGTGGGCACCTTAGAGGTGGTTGCCTGTAGAGACACACAGCAGGTACCTTCCTGCACAGAAACGCACGGAGCCCTGCTACTCTTCCTGGCCCCACCTTAGGCAAACAAATAAAAGGAAGCTACCCATGACAAAGGAAAAGAGGTGCAGAAAGCTATGTTGTGGAGATAGATGTGACTGGTGTCACCCCGGTCATGGAAACGGGAGCCGTGAATTCAGAGGCAAGCGGGGAGCTGAGTAGTATCTTGAAGAATGCCAAATGAAGCCAGCCGACCCTGTGGTCTGTTCTGTGCCACACTATGCAGCCACTTAAAGATGAAGGACGTGGTAATTGTCCCGCTCAGCAAGAACCACATGGGAGCAGCCCACACTGGAGCCGAACCTTCGGGCCAGGAAGCATCTCATATGTAGACGGGGGAAAGTGCGAGAAAGATGTTGTTGAAAAAGGCAGGAGTTTCATCAGATTTTTTTTTTTTTTTTTCCTGCACGATAGGGTCTCATTCTACCCCAGGCTGATCTGGAATCCATTCTGTAGTGTCAGGATGGTCTCAAACTCACAGCGATCCTCCTACCCCAGCCTCTTAAGTGCTGGGATTAAAGGCATGCACCCCCACGCTGGGCACAGAAAATGCTTTTACATGTGGGAGAAGAGGTGCTTGCCTCAGTTAGAGGCGATAGCTGGGGAACCGGCAAGTGCTGGGGTCTAGGTTGGCATATGGGGCAAAGATAGCAGCGATGTTGCTCTTTTGGGATACAGGAAGCAGGAGAGCTGACCTGAGTGGGCGTGTGGGTGGGTTGTCCGGTGGGCAAGAGGTGTGCGCAGATGGAGGTATCTGTGAGGAACCGGGATGGATTCGAGCACTTGGGAGACCACTGGCTTAACCGGAGCAGGGGAAACAGGAATGGTCTTATGTTACTTGAGTTCATAGTTACTTCAGGAAAAAAAAAAAAGAGAGAGAGAGAGACAAAGGTACCAGAGCAAGGGTGAAGGAGAGAGACACAGAGAACACTCAACTCCTACCAAACCAGAGACCCAGAGACCCAGAGGCTCCCAAGACCTCATCACTGAAGTGGACCTAAAATGAACCCAACATAGCTCAGGGAAATTCATGGAAGAGGGGGTAGGAAGATCGTTAGAGGCACAAGTTGGGGCATTATGCACAGAGACATTACCTCTTACCCATCACTGGTAGCTACCCTCACAGTACACGACCCACAATCCCCAGTGAGGGGGGGTTCCTCCGGAGGGGGGGGATGGGGAGGAGGCTGACGATGGTACTAACATGGCTGTCTATACACTGCACTTATAACTGATAAAAATAAAAAGAGGCAAAGGACCATGCTAGCTTTGGGGTGGCCGGCCTGTCCCCGGGGTTTGGTCTCAGGCAGTCTTCCGCTGTTCTCAGGCCAGGGATGTGAACTGCATACAGCAACTGGATTTTTTAAAATGGTAAGAATAAAGTGACTGCTCTTTAGCAAACAAAAACGCGTTTATATGCGCCAGGGCCTACGTGCTTCTCTTGCCGTGCACGTATAGAAGATGCGCTTGGGTGACAACAAGGAGCCAATGTGGGCCCATGTCGGAGCAGGCAAGGGCGACGGGGCAGTTGGCAGATTCATCCCTCCTGCTCACCCTTCAGTTCCAAGAGTGGAATGTTGGTCTGCTCATCTCGCTGTGGCCTGCCTTGATCACAGTGTGAGTGTGTTGACTAAGCCTGGCTTCCTGGTTGGAGGGTCAAGACCCGTGGCTTTTAAACATGCTTATATGAAATCCAAACATTCATGGTCACTGGCCATCTGAAGTCAAGGCACAACTTATGAAACGAACATGTAATTATCTTGTTTATTCAGGGTATAAATAGCATTCATGCATTTTAAAATTTTTCTTCCTGATAAGGACTTTCGCCAGCTTTGGGTCTTTATATAGTCTCTCTCCCTCTCTCTGTCTCTCTCTCTCTCTCTATCAATCCCCTACACTTATTTTTGTTGTTGTTATTTTCTTTCTTGTGACATGGTCTCTTGGTAGCCAGGCTGGCTTTGAACTCATAACCCTCCTGCCTCAGTCTCCAGAGTGCTGAGGTTTATAAGTGTACACTACTTTAATAGCTCCCTCATTTTTCTTCTCTCCTCTTTCTTACTCTTCTCCGTTTTCTCCCTTACACTCTTTCCCTTCTGTTGTCTACCTCTTTCCCTCCTCCTTTCTCTCCCTCTCCTCCACAAGAGGAGGGGCTTGCTGAAGCCACCATTGCCACTCCCTGTCACCCTTTCTTGCCCACCTGCTTTGGTGGAGGGAGCCGCCAGCCCAGCGAGGGCGTGCTGTGTGTTTGGATATAACCTTGCTACCTCAACAAGCCCGAGGTAACCCGTAAAGCCCCTGTCGTCTCAGAGAGCTCGCTGAAGGCCGGACCCAGCCATGCAGGCCCCTGTGGGTGAGACCTCCCGACGCTCCGTGCAGGGAAGGCCTTCACATCATGCTGCAGCGTCCGCTCTGCGCCGGGGGTACTCTTCCTCTCACCCCGCCTTTCTGATTTTTTTTTTTGAGGTAGGGTCTCACTCTAGCCCAGGCTGACTTGTATTCTCAGGGTGGCCTCGAACTCATGGCGATCCTCCTACCTCTGCCTCCCGAGTGCCGGGATTAAAGGCATGCGTCACCATGCCCAGCTCCTTTCTGATTTTTACCATGACAACTACCACCTGCTCTTAGACTTAATTTATTTATTTATTTTTTTCAAGATAGGGTCTTAGACTGGTCCAGGCTGATCTGGAATTCACTATGGAGTTTCAGGGTGGCCTCGAACTCTTGGCAATCCTCCTACCTCTCTGCCTCCCAAGTGCGGGGATTAAAGGCATGCACCACCATGCCGGCTAGACTTAATTTTTTTAGGTATAAATATTTCTTTTAAGTAAATATTGTATATAGCTTTATCCCGAATAATAATATCTATGAGGTCTCTGGCTTGACATGCCAGATATGCGTTTCTCAGATTAAACATTAGCATAGCATGTATTAATTTTGTTTTTGTCTGTGTATCACCTGAAACTATCACGATGTCTAAGTGGTCAGGCATGAGCCTTAGGGCTCACTGTGTGGCCCTGTCTGGAATGTCTGGAGGGAGCCAGCACCTCCTCTTGCTTGCCACCGGTCCTGGCAAGCTTGCTTCTCTTCTCACGGCTCTTTGATTGCAGTCCCAAGTGGTCACTGATTCATGTCCTCATGCCTCATTTCTAGATTGAAAGCGTCCTGGGTTTGTATTGTTTTATTTTACTTTTTCAATGTCTTATTTATGTATTAGAGAGATAGTGAGAGAGAAACCATGGGCACACCAGGGCCTCCTGACACTGTAAAGGAACTCCAGATGCATGTGCCACTTAGTGCATCTGGCTTTATGTGGGTACTGGGGAATTGAACCTAGGTCATCAAGCTTTCCAAGCAAGCACCTTTCACCACTAAGCTGTCTCCCCTGCCCCCGCCTCCTGAGTGCTCAGGTTACACACGTGTGCTGCCATGCCTGGCTGGATTGCAAGATTCTTGACAGTAGGTATCCTGCTCTTCTGTGTCTGCCAAAGTGCCTTATTGACTAAGCCAGTTGTCAGCCAGTCAGTCTGTCTGTCTGTTATCCATCTGTTCTCTCTATGTATGCATCTGTCAATCACCTGTGTATCTACATATCTACATTTCCCATCTGTACATCTGTCTAGCTGTAGATGTGCCTCTCTATCCATCTGTCTATTTATCAATCACCTATCTACTGTCTATCATCCATCCATCCATCCATCCATCCATTTAGCTACCTATCATCCATCCGTCATCTATCTCTACCCATCTATCAATCATCTATCTACTACCTGCCATCTATCTATCTATCTATCTATCTATCTATCTATCTATCTATCTATCTATCTATCCATTTATTAATCATCCATCTGTCATCTATCGAATATCTATCAGCAATCTGCATATCTATGCTCTCTGAACCATCTATCTACTTCTACCAGCCTACTGATCACCTCGCCTGTCCATCCGTCTGTTCCCTGGATGCCCCAATACTGTAGTGAGCAGAGGCAGGTGGCAGACCTGTAGATGGTGACGCCATGACGCCATCAGTAGAGGTAGATAGATGTTCTAGGAACTTTAAAATGGGAGTTTCGAAGCAGAGGCGAGGCGGAAGGTCTCAAAGTAACCTCCAGGAAAGTGACCTTGGGTCTGCATGCCCCGTGAGAGTGGGACCATGGCTGGCCAGAAGACACAGCTCATGGGAAGGCCTGGAGTCAGGCCCGGGCTGGACGAGCTTGAGGGCAGAAAGGAAGTTCACATAAGAGGAGGAAATTTGTTTGTAATGTTGACAAGCCTCACTTTCCCTGTTTCACACTTCCTCGGGGTCTTTTCTTTTCTAAATTTTTTTGTTTATTATTTTTATTTATTTGAGTGTGACAGAGAAAGAGAGAGGGAAAGAGAGAGAGAGAGAGAGAGAGAGAGAGAGAGAGAGAGAGAGAGAGAGAGAATGGGTGCACCAGGGCCTCCAACCACTGTAAACGAACTCCAGGCGTGTGCGCCCCCTTGTGCATCTGGCTAACGTGGGTCCTGGGGAATCGAGCCTCGAACCGGGGTCCTTAGGCTTCACAGGCAAGTGCTCTTAACCGCCAAGCCATCTCTCCAGCCCTTGGGGTCTTTTCTTGTAAGAAAGCGTGACCTCTCCCCTCTGAAAGTCCTCATAGCAAATGCCTTCTGCTGGGGAAATTAAAAAACACCTCCCTGGCATTCCCCAGCAAGGTTGAAGGGCTACTAAGGCAAGTGCTCCAGGCTTAGAGGCCAGGGCTGACATGCTAATATTGCATTTTAATCTTGAGTGCCAGGTTACTTTCCAAATGAAGTGTCTCAGGCAAGACTGTAACCTACATGAAATAAAAGAGCCTAATGCTAATTAAATATGATGGCCTGGAAGAAAAGCGTCAAGGTGGGCAGACTCGGGGTGGGCCTCCACTACCAATGCGCTTTCCACCCTTCAGGTCACACAAGTGTGCCACACACATGATGAAGTCACGGGCACGTGAAGGCACGAACCTGCAAGATTGCTCCTGCTTTCTCTACCAGGGCACAGATTGGCATTGTGCATGTGCATTTGATTCAGGAGGTCTGGGTGGAGCCCAAGTGGCAGCTCTGTGTAACCAGCCCCGGGGAAGCATGGGTGATGGTAGATAGTGGAGTGTGGAATGGATTGTGTGGACAAATTCTGACCCGGCTGCTCATAGCACTGACCACGCAGTGGCCTGTGCTGCTGTGAGGAGCTCTCCAAGATAACTTTCGACCCCCACCTCCTCCTTCCTCTTCCCCCTTTCCTTATTCCACGCCCTGCCTGTGGCTCTCGCCTGTCTCAGTCTTGGGGATCGTATTCCCCCCGGGCAAAGAACGACGCTCCCCACAGTTGCGAAAGCCTTCACGCTGGTCTGAACCCTCCATCTTTCTCCAGGGCCCTCTTCTCAGCTTGTCCGAGGCGTCCCTGACCTCCTGACCTAGACTTGGAGCAACCCCAGCACAGTGTCTCTTTTCTCTCTCTGCCCCCCGGGACCCACAGTTGCTTCCCGCAGTGCTGAGGAGGGGGTGCGTGGGCCCCCTCACTCTCTGGGGGGAGGGTCTCCCTAGGGCAGGCCTGGCCTGAGCAGCCACGAGTGTGGAGCGGAGTGTGCTAGAAACTGAAGGAGGAAGTCGCATTCCCCTTGACCCTCCAGCTTCCTCTTGGGGTGGCTTCTCTTGACCATATTCATTTTCCTGTTATCGCCGTCAGTCTCCAAGTGGTGTCGCTTAGGGCTGTTACTCTGTAGCGGGCCCAGGGAGAAGAGCGTTCCCATCCGGGAATGGGCTCTGACAA
This sequence comes from Jaculus jaculus, assembly GCF_020740685.1. NCBI lineage: Eukaryota > Metazoa > Chordata > Mammalia > Rodentia > Dipodidae > Jaculus > Jaculus jaculus. Next base: position 6,834,638 of record NC_059108.1, on the reverse strand, counting down.
AGCAGGGACTTCATTATGGTGGTTTTCCATGACAGCACAGGTCCAATGTGGTCGCAGCTTCTGATTTTTTCTTTCACAAGGAATTTCACAAGTTAATGACTTGTCTGTATTTTTCCCCATGAGTTCAACTGAGCACGTGTGTTCACGGGACGCTGCAAGTGGCTTCCAGGTGCAGATTGTGGCTCTCGCCCACCGTAGGGACGAGGCCAAGGGCCCTGCCGGAGAGAGGGCGGTAGAGTTGGAAGGAGGAAGCACTGGTTGAAATGGGGTCCCCGATGCCTCCCCTTGTTGGGGGAGGACAGTCATGTGTGGGAGACGTTGAGGACCTGGAACCAGTCTGCAAGAGCGGGCCCTGACGTAGTGCTCAGCCTTCAGGAAAATACATTTTCCAGGCCAGCCTGTCTGCATCCCACCTATAATTAGCATCTGAAATTTCTAAATGAACTGCCTAATGGAGTAAATTTAGCAAACTTATTGTGAAGTGTTAGCAAACCCTCTTCCCTCCAACTGTCCATGCAGACGTCCGCACTACCTTGCTAGCGTTTGCAACCAAAACCTCCTCTGCAAGCTGCCTGGCAGCCGCGCGCACCTCCCATGTATGCGATCCGTAATGAGTGTATTAGCGTCTCGCTGCCTTGTTGCTATTAAGTTTTATCAGTTTCAGATTCAAGAGCACAAGGTTACATTTTCAATAGAGTTTTCGCAAAGTTTAAGTGGGATTAAGATTGTTAAAAATAAGTCCAAATGGTGGAACCACGTCTCCAGTTCGGCAGTGTCGTTTTCCTCGCACTAAAGGGTTTTGATCTCTTATTTATAAATTTAACACTCTTCTGATACGCAGGATGGTAGCACAGGCCCCGCATTTTATTTTTACCAGCGAAATGTGCATGTGTTAGTGTAAGGCTCAAGCGAGAGCTGTGTCCACGTAGACTAGCCCATACGTGATTAGACGGAGCTGGGTGCTATCGCTGTCCCAGGGTATGGGTGAGACTGGTTGCTGCTTTGACCTGGGAAAGAAACAATTTGAAGGAAGAGGAAAAATGTGCCCACACATTACAAAGGAATGAGTTATGATTTTATTTTCTCCCCGGTTCCTGAAGATAAGCAGGTTGTCCTATGAAAATATGTGTGCATGTAATTGAATATTATTTACCTAGATCCCTTCTATAATTCTTAAGCAATTTTTTTATTTTATTTTAGGAGAAAACCAATTCAGGAGTTTCTCCAGTGGCTGCAATCACAATAAAGTGGCTCCACTTTTAGGTTAAGAGAAAAAAAAAAAAAAAACTAGTAATGGGCTGAGCTGCTATTATGGAAAGTTTATTATTATTGGTTATATAAGCTGGCTGGGGGGCTTAAGCACAGAGCTGCTGGATAATTTAGCTAGCTCCTGGATCCAATTAAAAAAAATCTATGTTGTGTCCACAGTGGGGGGACAGCCATAGCTGAGGAAGCTCTCTAGCATCAACGGTGACACACCTGTGGCATTCTCTTGGTGAGAAAGACGCAGTTTGGGATGTGGGATGTTCTAAATCCTCTCATTACTGCCTTCCAGAAGACAGACACTTCGAGCAGCTCCCCATTTATCAGAGATTACCAGTTAAACTCGATGAACAGCAGCTCGGCCCCTCTCACTCAGTTGTCTGAGGGGAAGGCTTGCCTGCTCTTTCGTAATGGTGACAGTGTGGCTTTGATTAGGGGAATGCTCCACTTTGGGGGGAAATATCTTTTCTAATTTGATTTATGACTCTGGCTGAATGGCGTCTGGGCTGGGGCATTACGTATTTCCCCAAACGTTGTACCTGGTGTCAATAAAGATGCATTTAAGGAAATCTGAAATAAAACTCCAGGGTGTTTTTGTTCTTTGGGGAAGCAATGCACCACAAACATTTTGACTATGAGCCAACAGCGTTCCCCAACTGTGATTGCAAATTACTGTAGTATGTATAGATTGCTGGTGGGACACTATTTGAGGAAACCTGTATTTTTTAGAATGTCACTTTTATACATAATCTAGGCAAGAGAGAGAGGGAGAGAGAGAGTGAGAGAGAGACTAATTTAGACAGCAGACAGTATTCTCTTGAATGTGGATTATGAAAAAATATATTTACAAAGACCCCAGCTCTGAATATGGCATTTTATTTAATCATTATTACATCAATCATTAATATCAATACTTAATAGCAAGCTGATAATGTAGCCAGTAGGTGAAACAGCTATTAAAAAGTGTAAAAATATGATTAATCAGGTACAGGGGGTATTAATGCTCTCCAATTATTTAATGATAAGTACATATTTTTGAAAGTGTTTGTTTTTAATAATCGACTGGAATATTAGTTTGCAAAAATGTAATTGCTTCTTAATTTCGTATCTTCGCTCCTCAGTGCTGGGTACAAAGGTAGTATATTTCTGTAGTTATTGTTTGTAGCACTCCGTGTAAAAAATCACGTTCATTTCAAGAAGCTGTTATGGTATTGATTTTGGTAAAGACTTCCATTAACTGACCAATCTAAATCTCATAAGTGATGTCAGGATAGTTATGCATTCGCCTGGTTCAAGTATCCAGCCATTATGTTAGAATGCAGGCAGTGTCTGAATATGGCTGTTAAATTATTTCTAAATACCGAACCAGAACAGCCTAGCAGTTCCGCAGTTTGAGACTGACACAAAAATGACAATCTGCCACCTCTTTGTTTTTTAAATATTAACGTTGTATTGGGATAGTATTTTTGGAGTAAAAACCTGTGGCACGAGAGGATAAGTGATATAAACAAAGGCAGCTGGGCTTCATGAAATAATGGAACAATAAGGCCCTTGCAGCCGCTCTCATCACTCCAGTATGTTAATTAGCATTCTGTTGTGGCCGCAACACTGAAAACATGTAATCTGTATTGGTGTACAGTACAGCTGTGAACACGCATTCTTTTTTGTGAGTCCCTGGAGTTAGCCTTGCCATTGGCATATGCGTTTGGGCCAAAAGTCAAGCCATCGCCACTAAAATAGCACACTATTGCAGCAAAATGTCATTTGTCTTCTCTTATTTTTTTTTTCTTTCCCTCAATGCCACATGCTCTCCAGTGATGTAATGCAGTCTCACTGCATCTGCCGCCTTGCTCTATTTTTGTAGGAGGATGAGAAAGAGAGAGAGAAAGAGAGAGAGAGAGAGAGAGAGAGGCAGGGCAAGGGGGGTGGTGGATGTCAGAAAGCAGGACAGTTTAAAAAGACCATGGCCCCCAAAGGCCCAAGTTGAAAATCAATGCTTTCTCTTTGCACTGTTTAAGTGTGTGTGTGTGTGTGTGTGTGTGTGTGTGTGTGCATGTATGTGTGTGTGTGTAAATTCTGTAAATGCATGGCATCTGCTTTGAGTGTGGCAGTGCATGCTGGAGGAGAGAAGAATCGTGAATTCCTAACATCAAGGCTCACAGAAAAGGAGTCCTAAGGGACGGGACCTGAGTGCACCATCCTCATGCATAGAATGCCCATTTGGGGGTCCACTCTTTTCTTCCCACTCCACAGCTGGAGAAACTGAGGCTGAAGCATGGCCCACACATGGGTCTTGCCTTACAGACAGATGTGGCCAGCCAGAGTGAATGAAAACAGCTGGTCATTTTCAGGGACAAGGCAGGCCTCAGTTGAGAGAGGCATCGAGGGTTGGGATGGGGACCCAGGAAGGCCCTTTTGCTCACAGGTAGCTGGCTGGGAGCCACTTCCGGAACCACAGGGACCTGGTGCTGGGGCTTCTCTGATGCCAGCTTGGAACAGAGGTGGGAGGGCAGGGCACAAGTCTGAGGAAGCTAATTTTAGCATCACAGTCAGATGGGCTGGACTAGGTAGCCAGTGCCTTGCTAGTGTTTGGTGTAAAGAATGAAGGCGTGCAAATATGCAGTCTCCCCCAGTGTGTGCACACACGCACACACACACTTGCTCACAAAGTCCATATCCTTTTGCAGATAATTTTTGATCAATGATTAGATTCTCTAACTCTTTAAATTTATTTCCTATTGGGGGGGGTTGTCATCTGTAGTTAAAATCTTTTCTCATAGAGCAGCTTCTCTTCGCTCTTCCTTACCTGACCTGACATCAAAAGAGATGAAAGCAAAGCTAAAAGAAAAAGAAAGAAAATCATAAACAATACAAAAACCCAAACACAAAAACAAACAAACAAAAGCAAAAAGCACCTGCGCTTGAAGTCATTTTGAGACTCTGGGTGCCTCCTCCGTTCTCTTTCTGGAAGATGAGACTGGGAATTCCCCGGACCACGCAAAGCAAAGCCGGCATGGGGATCATCACGCGCTGGTCCAGTTTGGTCCTGTGTCTTGTTTGTGGAGAGCTGAGGTGGTCAGGTGAATTGGTGACATGGTGGGTATCACTGGGGAGCAGCTAGGTTGAAGGTGAATAGCACTTGCTTTGTTTTTTGAACTTTTTTAAAAAAATTTTTATTTATTTATTTGAGAGTGACAGACACAGAGAGAAAGACAGATAGAGGGAGAGAGAGAGAATGGGCGCGCCAGGGCTTCCAGCCTCTGTAAACGAACTCCAGACGCGTGCACCCCCTTGTGCATCTGGCTAACGTTGAACTTTGTTTTCAATGGACAACCTCCATTCATACACACAGTACATCTTGATCATAAATCATAATCCCTTCCCTATCACCCCCCTTTGTTCTCTCCTCCCCATCCCTTTTCCACTGAACCCCTCTTCTTTCCAAGTAGTCCCTCTTCTATTTTGGTGTCATCATCCATCCATTCTTCCTTCCTTCCTTCCTCCCTTCTTCCCTTCCTTCCTTCCTTTCTCTCTCTCTTTCCTCTCCTATTATTCAGGTCTGCTGTAGGTAGCATCAGCCACTGTGAGGTCACAAATGCCATGGCCACTTAACGTTTGGATAATAGTGTTCCAAAGCGTTCCTCCCCATCCTTTGGCTGTTAGATTCTCACTTTTGGTTAGAGGAACTCCTCTTTCTTTCACTGCCCCCCCCCCCCCGCCCCCAGCAGAACTCTTGCTCACTTTCCAGGCCCCTGGTCCTTCAAAGACATCTCAGTTGCTATCATTTCCTTGGCCTGGCCTGCTGAGGTTGACACTGAAATTTTAGATTCTGTGGTTTCTTTCTTTTCTTTTATTTTCTATCTTTTTTTCTTTTTTTTTGTCCTAGAGATTCACACACCCTCCATTGGTTAATGGCTCTTTAAATATTGAAACGCCTGGAAAAGAACAAAACAAAATAAAATAAAGCGCAGCCTGTCAAAAAAAAGAAAGAAAGAAAGAAACACAACAACAAAAAATGTTGGTATCTTTTAGAATTTGTCTTCCTGGTGGTAAAAGTATATAATTAATAGGAGAATTTTCCTCCAGATGTGGCTATACTATAATAGAGCCTTATAGACACTACAGAAAGAAAAAAAATTGCTGGGAAGGAAGGCGTCCTCAATGAGAGCACACCTGGGCCCGACAAAGATTGCATTTAGGGATTGCAGCGCTCTCACAGCGCACAGAAAGACCAAGTCCAGGGAGCAGCTGGAGAGAGAGCCCGCAAATCTGCATGCAAATAGCAGCACATTGTTAACTTAATCAGATGCCGGGAAAAGATGTGCCAGAACGCGAGGGATGATCTACGCAAGGGAGGGAGAGCTCCAAGCTGCGATCACAGGCTGCCGTGGGCTGGGCACAGGGCTGGCCAGGGCTGAGCAAGGTGCCTACATGCCACCCAGCCCCCAGCTGCCACCCTCCGCCAGGCCTTTAAGCCGCCCACATTCCGCACAGGGCCCCATCGCTGTTTGGAAACACAGAAGCCTCCAGTCTAGTTCATCGGGTGGCAGCCTCATCATTATTGTTTTTTATTGTGATATAGGTATGGGCATTATTTTGCCTGACTCCATAACTCCAATTAAATAATATTTCTGCTTAAGTATCCGGCTGCATGAAGATAAGAAATACTGCCCTGGAGTGTATAAAGAAAGATTTTTTTTTTCATTTAAAGAAAAAACAAAGAGTAGCTGTCTATAGATCGAAGTGCTGGGCATAAATTGTACTTGAGAACAAGTGGAAGACACCTGTTATTTATATTTCATATTAGTAGTAATGGAAGAATATATTTTAAATCTCTTCCATCTTTTAGTCTAGCCCCATAAAAAAATAAAAAGTAATACTATTTAATCACCCACAGCTTAATAGTGCCTTAGTTGTTTACTGCCATTGTACTAATTGCTCCGTACTAATGTGTTTTTCTGTGATATCCAGTAGTGCTAAGAGAACAGAGATCTATAACCAATTAAATATAGTGTTTTTTTATGTTAAAAATATATCTGGGGAGGTTAGAAAAGGAGCAGAAGCCGCCCTCCAGCAAGGCGCGTAGACACCGCGGTGGCGCCCAGCAGAAGGTGTCCGCGCGGTCTCCTCTGCGCAGAGACAAAGGGGGTGTTTTTTTTTTTTTTTTTTTTTTTGGCAAGGAAACAAACTCCAAGAAAACACCACAAACGGACTGTTTCCTATCTGTCCTCCCCCACTCTCTTCCAGCAACTACCGTCCAGCGGGGCGAGATGGGTCTCAGAAAGCTAGGCCGGTTGGGGAGGGGGTTGGGGGGGACGGGGTGGGGTGCGAGCGAGCGGCCAAGGCCACCCCGGAGCCCCTGCAGGTCTGGCCAAGGGAGGCCGGCTGGCCCCAGGCCCGGCTGGGCGCCGCGGCCGCGAGCCGGAAGAGCGTCCCCATTCACGCGCAGGCGGCCCCTTGGCACAGGGTTAATTGAGGATCAGTGTCGCTTCCAAAAGGAGATGAGAGCCTAGAGGTGGTGGGGATGGGAGTGAAGGTGGGGAGAGAGAGAGAGGTGGGGGGACCGGGCCGCGCTCTCGCAGGGGAGCGAGGTGAGCAGAGAAATGGAATATGACAGCATCCATCACCAAAGACCTTTGGAGTGACCAGAGACTGCGCCAGGAAGACGCAGTCCCGGCCTGCGATGTTTTATTTATTTATTTATTTATTTTTGGCGGGGGGGTGGGGGAGCGAGATCACAGTGCACACACTGACACCGGCGCGCGTGCGCGCGCGCGCGCACACACACACACACACACACACACACACACGAAGCACGCCCGCCGCCCGCGTTCGTTGGCTCGGCGCCCGGGGTCTGAGCGGGGACCCCCTCTGCGCTGACCCCCGCCCGCCCGCCCGCTCGCCCGCCAGCCTGCCAGCCTGCCAGCAGGCCCCGGCCCGCGCCCCGGCCCCGCCGAGCCACCGCACTTCACCTTACGGAGGGGGAGATAATGAGATCAATTAGAGGCGCCGTCACCGCGCGGAGACAGCTGCTGGCGCATAGTAATCACCGCGGGGCTGGGTGCGTGTGTGCGCGGGGCTCCCCGCTACCTGCGCGCCGCCGCCGCCCGGGCTTAGGGGGGCTCCCTCCTCCCACGCTGGCGCGCAGCGGGGCATCCCGGACCCTCCTGGCACCTCTGTGGCAGCGCGCGCCCCTGGGTCTTACCCAAGGGCTTTGCCAATGCGCGCGCGCGCGCGCGCGCGCACACACACACACACACACACACACACACACACCTGCCTGGCCCCTGTTGGGGGGAACTGTGTCAGCACGTGCTTGTAGTGTGACCCCGTGGGCAGGAAGGTGCACGCGTGTGTGGGCACGAGAGAGGAGTGTGCATTCATTGCCTCTGGGATTGTGGGTGTGGGCGTAGGTGCAAAAGAGCATGCCTGCTCGTGTGCCCCTGATGTCTGCTCATGTAGGTGATATATGAGAGGAGCTTATGTGTCTGTGCAAGGAGAGAACTTGTGCCATGAGTGAGTGCATGTTGCTTATATGTATATGCGTGGAGGTGTGTGCCCAGGCTCTTGTGCATGCTGGATGTGGACCCTGTCCCTCTTCCTCCAGCAACTCCCTGGCGCTCCTGTTTTTTTTTTTTTTGAGGGGGCAATCCTTGTACCAAGTGCCAGATCTCCATGACCACAACTTGGCATACTGTCCCGTCCCCAACCACTGCCAAGCACACCTATTTGTTGATGGTCATGGTGACTCTTGACTTCCCCTACTCTGGCCTGTTCACGAGGGCCCGGCCTCAGAGGTGGTGGGGGTCTCCCACTGGAGCGCTGCGTGTCCCCTCCCCACCAAGCACCAGAAGAGCCTGCGGGCTGGGAAGGGCCAGCAATTTAGATGCTGGCCAGTGCGTCCTCTCTCACTTCAGGTTTTACCTACAAGGTGTTCAGACTGGACATTAAGAGTGCTTTTCCGCCGGGCGTGGTGGCGCACGCCTTTAATCCCAGCACTCGGGAGGCAGAGGCAGGAGGATTGCTGTGAGTTCCAGGCCACCCTGAGACTCCATAGTGAATTCCAGATCAGCTTGGGCTAGAGTGAGACCCTATCTCAAAAAAACCAAAATAATAATAATAATAATAATAATAATGAGTGCTTTTCCTTCTCAGAAGTGGTTAAGCAAGCTGCGTGCTCAAACTGATACACAGTATTAGTGAGAGCTGAGAGAGGAAGGTCGATCTACAACAACTCTGAGGGGATGCATTCCATGATGCCCCACTTGATACCTGAAACTGGGCACTACCCAACCTTGTACATTCTTCTTTCCTTATTTACACACCTGTGAGGTTTAGTTTGCAAGTAAGGCACAATAAGATATTGACAAGAATAAGCTAATGATAAATAGAACAATTAAACAGCATACTATAGGAAAAGTTGGGTGACTATATAGTCTCTTCAAAGCATAGCGGATGATCACCATTTTGCTTTCAAGCACACTCTTCTCTTAGGTTACCAGTATTACTGCTCCCATGCTTTGGGCCGTGGACACGATTGAGCAAACTAAGGGTCGCCTGTGATACCCTGACCGTCAACCTAACGACTGAGCCACTCTGAAGTGACCGACGGGCAGACAGCACACGCAGTGTGGGAACTCTGGGTGAAGGAGAATTCAGGGCCCAGGTGGGGGTGGTGTGGGATGGAGCAAGAGTTCATTATGCTACTCATAGAGGAGATTACAAACTAATAAATTGTTTGTCTCGGAAATCCCACATTTAATATTTTCAGGCTATTTTTGGACTGTGGGTAACAGAAATCTTGGAAAGCAAAGCAAGCAGCATGGTGAACCCCATCAGCAGCGAACTCCGCTTTGGGATGCGTTGTTTCCCTGCCCAGAACCCTCTGCTTCCAGCTCAGTTGCCCTTTGCTCAGGAAGTCCCGTTGACACTCTGCCTGTCAACTCTGACGCAGTGTCCCCTTGATGTCATCCTCACGTTGTCCGGGTGCATTTCTTCACGGCACTCACTGGAGACATGGTCGTTTTCACCTGCTCATCCGACTACTGCTACCGCCCACCCCAGCGCATGCGCACTGGATATACCTCTGCTGTCATGGTCACTGTGGTGACCAGGGCCAGGTGTGATGCTTAGTATTATGGGATTGCTGGGCAAATGAGTACCACGTGATTGAGGCATCCACTACCTAGCTGCTGCCCCAGTAGCTCCCAGTCTTGGAGGGCAGCACAGGGAGCATAGCCCCACGTGGGCGGTGAGACCCAGGAGAGGCGTGGGAGGGTCCCTGAGAAACTGTCACCAAGGGACATGGCCTGCCACCAAGCAGAGACGTGAAGGGAGGACTCAGTGGTGGGACACAGGCCCAGGCAGGGAGGCGGCGCCCGATTGATTGCTGACTTTCCTGCCGGGCTGCAGGCTCCACGCAAGCAGGGGACAGCTTGTGACCCCTCAGTCAGCATCTCCAGATGATGCGGTGGGGTTCTGGATGTTTCCTGGCTGGGTTCTATTTACAGGCCTGGTGGTGTGGAGTTTTCAACAGTATTTTTATTTATTTATTTGCAAGGAGAGACAGAGAAAGAGGACAGAGAGAGAATGGGCACGCCGGGGGCCTCTAGCCACTGCAAACAAATTCCAGGTGCATGCGCCACCCTGTGCCTCTGGCTTTACGTGGGCACTGGGGAATTGATCTCCCACCGTCAGGTATTTTTTTTTTTAAGTTTCTAAACTTTTATATATATTTTATTTATTTGTTCATTTGAGAGAGAGAAAGAGGGAAAGAGAACGAGAGAGAAAGAAAGAGGGAGAGAGAGAGAGAGAGGGAGAGAATGGGCATGCTAGGGCCTCCAGCCATGGCCAGCGAACTCCAGATGCATGTGCATCTGGCTTACGTGGGTCTTGGAGAGTTAAACCAGACTCCTTTGGATTTGCAGGCAAGCTCCTTAACTGCGAAGTCATCTCTCCAGCCACCCTGCCCCCCCCCCCATCAGCAGGTTTGCAGGCAAGTGTCTTAACCATGGAGTCACATCTCTGGCCTGTTGGCATGTGGAGTTTTTGGTGTCCAACAGGCTCCCACAGGCACCTCTCTGACTGCTGCCACGGAGAGCCCGGAGTCTGACTGCAGCCTGGACTCAAACTCTGAGGTCTCCTTGAGCAAGCGGTGTGGCCTTGCGGGGGTTTCGCCCTCGTCTCTGAGACGCTCTGAGGGGCCAGGGCAGAATTGGCTATTGGTCGACGCTTGCCAACCCCAGTCTGATCCCAGCCCCGGCGTCGCTCCGCCTTCCGCGTCTCCGACAAGGCTTGGGACGGTTTGGCTGTGTCCCAGATGGGACACAGATCTCAGCAATTCTTCGAAGCTTCCTGGAGATCCAATTGCTTTTCTTTGAGATCTCTGCCTTCCTCTTCCTCTTCCTGTGTCCTTCATTGTCCTGGCCTGGACAAGGAGCAATGAGGAGGCAGGTGAGGAGATGGGGACAGGAGTGAAGACCCCAAGCTGACCGGCCTTCTTACGGGAAAGACAAGACAATGTGCCAGCTGGGGCACTTGTGCGGCCCATTCTGGACTTTCCCTGGAGCAGAACTCCCACTGGGAAGTCATTTGCTGCAAGTCTCCTGACCTCCCAAGGGCCTGGTGTCTACCACATGCTGCTCGTGCCTGGAGGGTAACAAATCTGGGCCCTTTCCCCATGTCTCCCAGTGTGATCTTGAAGTGTAGACTTTTCAGAGTGTTGGGAGTAAGGAGAGACAGCGGGAGGGAGGCTCCAATCTGGACTATAGGAAGAGCAGCTGGAGATAAGGTACAAGCAGCTCCTCTGGGACCCTCCTGTAAATACTTCTAGAGATATGAAAACATTGCTTTCATTTAAATTTCCCAAACCTGATGCTTTTGTGAAGTTTATGCATTCTTCCCGGTGGAACTCACATGACAGTAGCAACCCCTTCCTCCTCCATATGGGAGGCTGCACCTGGTCATGTCCACTCCGTGAGTGTCCCAGGCCAGGGACGGAAGGGCTAGTGTCCCTGAGTCGGGGCCAGGTGGCATCGTTGCAGGGTTTGACTCTGACAGTCAGCCCTGGGCCCCACGCCTGGTGAGGTAGATTCTTGGCTTAGACCTCTCCCCGGAGCCCACTGTGGCATAGAGGACCCAGGGGTGGGCTAACACCATCTTGGAGTTCACTCTTGCTTGATTGCCGAGCAAGGAAGAGAAGGTAGGGACCCACCATCACCAACAGGTCTGCATGCTGCAAAGAGCGAGGGATGGATGGGGTTGTGGATGAGGACCAGAAAGGAGGGGACAGGGGCTTGCGGAGAGAGGAGGAGAGGACTGGAGGGCTGGGGACAGCAGGTGGAGGAGACCCAGTTGGCGAGGGAGGAATGCTCTGGAGGCTGTGGGGTGGGTGGGGACACAGTCCTACAATGACCTGTAACATAAATGGCTGATCCACACTCGTACACCTTGCTTGCCCGATTCACATCTCCTCTGGCAGCCCTGAGGAGGATGTTATAAGCTATTACACTTAAAGTTATAAGTTATAAAGCACGGATAAGCCAGTTCCACCCTGGAGGAAAAACTGTGGCCCTATGGTTGTCACAGAGCTGGTCAGCAGGACCTTTAGAAAGGTGCAGACCAGGGGACTGAAGCAGTGGCTTAGCAGTTACGGCATTTGTGTGCGAAACCTAAGGACCTGGATATGATTCCCTAGGACCCATGTAAGCCAGATGCCCAAGGGGGCACGTGTGTCTGGAGTTTGTATGTGGTGGCTAGAGCCCTGGCGTGCCCATTTTCTCCTTCTCTCTATCTGTCTCTTTCTCTCTCATAAATAAACAAACAAATAAAATATTTAAAAAAGGAAAGGAAAAAAAGTGCAGGCCAACGCTGAGCACAGAGCGACTCCGGTAGGGAGTTGTGCAATAGAGCCCAAAAGACAGTGTAAACCCAAATACAGCCCCCAGGTGTGAGGTCGCTGTTCAGGGAAGGACATTTTCTGCAAACAGTAGTATTTTCTGCCAGTAGTCGGCCTTTTGTTGGTCTTTGTGGGGACCCATTAGGGGAGCGTGCCCCTAATTAGCCAGCCTGAGGCAGTACTTGTCGCCTGCATGGAAATTCACACATGGAGTTAAGTGTCGCTGTGGTGTGTCTCAGCCCTGGAGATGGGCCACCCTGGAAAGCCTGAGGAGAAGCTGGGAACACCCTGGCGAGGCCTGTTCACTGCTAAGAAAGTGGTAGCTGGGCCCAGGGATGCTGGGAAGTCACTAGAATAGTGCCCAAAAGGAGGTGGGGCTTGGAAGAGTCATGAATATTCATTCTTTTAGCACTCTATCATTCAAGAGTTGACTGAAGTGGTTTGTTTCACATTCAGAAGGAAAGGGTGTGAACAGTGTCAACCCAGAGGGCATCTCCTGTCCTGGGAGGTTCGGCCTTAAGTCACGGAGGAGGGGCCCCAGTGTTGTAACTTCCTTGGGAATGAAGGCTGGAAGTGGAGGATTTTCCAGAAGGTTCACACCTGGCTGCTTCCTACCAGGGGACAGTTTCTTGTCTAATCAGGTGCCCAATTTATGTTCCTAGCATTCAGCACAAATCACATCTCCAGAGTCTCCAAAGTGAGCCCATGTCTCTAGATTATATTAATGCTTTTTTTGTTGTTTATTTTTACTTATTTATTTGAGAGTGACAGACAGAGAGAGAAAGAGGCAGAGAGACAGAGAATGGGCACGCCAGGGCTTCCAGCCACTGCAAACGAATTCCAGATGTGTGCGCCCTTGTGCATCTGGCTAATGTGGGTCCTGGGGAATCAAGCCTTGAATCAGGGTCCTTAGGCTTCACAGGCAAGCGCTTAACCACTGAGCCATCTCTCCAGCCCAGATTAATGCTTTCTAAAAATATTTTTATTTATTTATTTAATCGAGAAAGAGGGAGGGAGGGAGAGAGAATGGGCACACCAGGGCCTCCAGCCACTGCAAATGAACTCCAGACCCATGCTCCCCCTGGTACATCTGGCTCACTTGGGTCCTGGGGAATTGAACCTGAGTCCTTTTGCTTTGCAGGCAAATGCCTTAACTGCTAAGCCATCCCTCCAGCACTAATGCTTTTTTTTTTTTTTTTTTTAAAAAAGAAGGTAATTTTAAATTCAATTTTATTTTTATTTATTTGAGAGTTGAAGACGTAGCAAGAAAGAAAGAGAGAGAGAGAGAGAGAGAGAGAGAGTGAGAGCGAGAGAGAGACAGAGAATGGGCATGCCAGGGCCTCCAGCCGCTCAAGATGCATGCACCACTTTGGCTTACGTGGGTCCCGGGGAATTGAGCTGAGGTCCTTTGGCTTTACAGGCAGGCACCTTAACTGCTAAGCTCTTCCTCCAGCCCTAGGTCAGCGCTTTCTGCGTTCCTATTTATTGTTTTGTAGCTCGGTTGCCTGGTTCTTAGTTTGAGGGCTGGGGCCTTGGTGTGCTTATGGGTATGTGGAGGCCAGAGGTTGATCCAATCTCTCTCCACCTTCTGCGTCTCTTACTGAACCTGGAGCTCATGAATTCAGCTAGCTAGCTCATGAGCCTCGGGGGTTCCCTGTCTCTGGCTCCTCGATACTGGGATTATAGGCATAGGCCACCATGCCCTTTTACATGGGTGTTGGGGATTTGAACTCACACCCTCATGCTCGTGTCCTGGTCAGCGCTATTCTGCGTCTCCTATGTGCCAGGTGCTGTCCTAAGGACTGGGCATGGAGAGGTATATGGGACAAAATATTTCCCGTGGGGAAGTGTGAGCTGACATGGGTTGCGGGTGATACCCAATTCAGATGGGGTGACCTTAGGTAACCTCCCTTAGGAAGTCAGCTAGGATTTGCATCATAGAAGGGGATCTGACTGGGGTCTGAGTCCTTAGCTTGGAATTAAGCTGGTGGGCACCAGGGGCCAGGGAGGAGGGCTGTGGAGGGCTTCACAAGCTGGATAGGCCTTGGGTGGGGGAAGCCTCGAGGAGTCACGACATGTCCGTGCTGTTCACAGTCCTCTGGAAGAAGAAGAGGTGATGGGGAGAGAGGCAGGGGGCTGTGGAAGGCAGATCTGGCCTGGCCCATGGATATCTCTCCAGCCCCTCTGCCTCTAGCCAAATAGCTTCCAAGCATCCAAGCACCACGAAATAAATTCACTACAGGCTCACACAAGGGAACCCAGCAAATATTTCTTCATTTAATTCCGTTTGTTGGAAAAAACGCAGTCAGGGAGAGCCCCGGCTCGCTTCCTGCCTCCACTTCGATCTCATCCAAGTGGCAGGGGAGACAGCTTGGGCCAACTGGACCTTCTTTGGTTTTACTTTCTGCTGATGTGTTTGCTTGGCTCTTCCGGGGACTTCTCCCGCCTATGTCCGTCTCCACAGACACAGCTCTGTGCCCAAGTCCCATTTCCTGTGTTATGGCTACCAGCAGACACAGTTATGAACAGAAAGTGGTCCGATGCAGATTAAGCATAAACATGTCATCTCAGCCCCCCTCTGCGGCTGTCCTGAAGATCCCGCAGCAGCTAGGATCCCAGTGAGCGGCCCGTCATTCTTTCCCTCCAAGACATTTGGGTGGAAAATCCACAAAACAATAATAGATCAATACATTTAAATTAGAACTTTCAAAAATTCAATAATGGTATTTACAAATTAATAAAGCACTGTAAAGAAAATATCTGCCCTTCTTTATTTAGGGTTACAGTTAATTTTTTCATTGATTAAGCATTCTTTTGGTGCAGGGGGTGTGGGCAGGGATTTTTTTTTTTTCCTGTTGTTGTTGTTTGTTTGCTAAGAAGCAAGGTGTGGGGGAGAGCTCCCCCTACCATCAGTGTGGCTGGCTGTGGTCCCCACCTGTAGCTCCTCCCATGTTATCAGGCAGAGGTCAATAGAACAGGCAGGAAGCGTGGCAGTCCGAGGGAGGGGGCTTCATTGGCAAAATCCAATGTGTCCTGGGGACACATGTGTGAGGTGAAGGTAAGGACAGGCCAGTGTGTCCCCCAAGCAGGTGTTGCTGACTTCAGGTCACACGGGAAAGGAATTTGATATAGGAAGTTGTCACTTCATGAACGCCAGCCAGGAGGCCCATCTTTTAGGTTGGAGATCGTGAAAGCTGTCTGGATGCAATGCAATGTGGCCCCTTGTTCATGACTCCTGTAGGCAACGTTGTCCGGAGGTTGCACATTGCCTCGGGCACGAGGTCTTGGAACTGGAGGCCGTGGGATGCTGCGCCCTTGTGGGCAGCTCTGCCGAGAGGATGAGCGGAGCCTTAGCCGTGTGCACAGCAGTCGCCCCCACCCACCTTGCTCCCTTTACTTTGCACAATATTGATTGAGGCCCATGGTAGACTACAGAATGCCAGCTGCGGGCACGGTGGTGATCAGAGGTGAGGCCCTTCACCTTCTCGTGCATGCACTGCCCAGCGAGACAGCAGAAGGTGGATGCCATCCTCACCACCCCACCCCGCCATGCTTTGTCTTAATTTTTAATTTTAATTTTGCTTTTTTTTTTTGAGGTAAGGTCTCATTCTAGCCCACATTGACCTGGATTTCACTATGTAGTCTCAGGCTGGCCTTGAACTCACAGCAGTCCTCCTACCTCTGCCTCCCAAGTGCTGGGATTACAGGTGTGCACCACCACGCCCGGCTCTCTGCCATGCTTTTTCTTGAGTGAGATTCTAAGAGCAGTGGGACACCGGCGTGGGTGTGGATGTGGGTTCTGGTGCCATGAGAGAGCTCCCTGTGGAGTGTACAGGTGGCAGGTCACCGGGTCATGTGGTGTTTGAAGTAAGGTGAGGGGACCTGGCCCTTGGAAGGGGGCAGGGAGGAATGTTTAGAAGATGAGGGCTTCCCAGCAGGAGGAAGGAGGAGGAGAAAAGGGCTTCTGGGGGGTGTGGAGGGGAGTCGGGTGGAGACCGCTTAGAGTGGAAGGAGGCTTGGAGCTGGTGGGATCGCAGTGGGTAGTGAGGAAGCAGGCCCGGCCAGCTGCAGAGCTCACCTGCTCCAGCTCCCCTCCTCCCTTCTCAGCTTCTCCGCCAGCTGTTTGCCAGTTCCCCGTGTGGCCCTGGCTCCTTGTTAACCACAAGATAAAGTCCTACTGCCTGGACTTGGCATTCAAGGCCTCTCTGCTCCAGTCCCCCAGCCATCCTTAGCCTCCTTCCAGGCCTCTGTGTGACAAGCTGCTTCCTCCCTGGACGGGAGCAGAATACACAGTCCCGCCCCTGCGCCGCCCTGGAGCACGCTGTGCCTTCTGCCAGTATTTCCTTTCCTCTCTCCAACTTTCTTGAGAGCGATTGTTCAGGCTCCGATGAAATTCCTCCCGCAACCATGAGCTCTCTGTGCCTTCTGAGCTCAGCATTGGCTGGGGACTTCCTGGGGACCCCTTCTGTGTGGGCGCTCCGCCGGGGGTGTGGAGCTATGGACCTTCCTGGTAGGCCTGGGACCTCAGTGGAGAGGTCTCAGTGAGTGGCAAGGAGCTTTCTGGGGCAGAGCTGCCAGGTGGTTTTGAGAGTGTGGAATGAATTGTCCATCCGACTCACTCCTCCCTGTTCATAGTCTAGAGCGTTCTGCGGCCAGTTGGTACCCACCGAGTCCCTTGACTTTCCAGCCACACTGTCTCTTCCCAACCGCCTTTCCCACAGAGTCCTTCCAGGTCTCAGTCTCTCTTTCCCCGTTGTCATCTGTGTCATCTGGCCCTTGACTTGTGCACACGCTATCTCCTTGACATAGAAAACCTCCCATGGACGCTTCTCCCTAGCCTGCACCTGCCTGCTCCAGGAAACCCTTTTTTGTTGTTGTTTGTTTTTGTTTTTCAAGGTAGGGTTTCACTCTAGCCCAGGCTGACCTGGAATTAACTCTGTAGTCTCAGGGTGGCCTCGAACTCATGGCGATCCTTCTGCCTCTGCCTCCCGAGTGCTGGGATGAAAGGCGTGCGCCACCACGCCCGGCTCCAGGAGACTCTTGCTCATGCATTGCAACCCAATGGAAAGGCCACCTCACTCTAGGAGCCATTACTCACTCTCTTGGGCCATGTAAACTCTGTTCCTGCCTCCTTACCTTCACATCTCTGCCATCTGTGGTGGCTGAGATCATTCTCGTACATCTCCAGGTGAGTGTCCGTCCCCTTGCCAACCTTGTCTCTTCCGACTTCAGTAGGTCCTTGTCAACACTTGTGGCTCCTGGAGCAGCCAGAGCTAGAAGGATTGGGTAGCTCACTTGCAAATCCTCAGGAGTGGGTTCTGGGTGCAGAATGCGAGCGTCTGGTCTGGCCTCTCTCAGAGCCCAGTATCTCACAGTGGGATCTTCATCCGTGCAGCTTGCCTTTGTGCTCCTGGAAAGTACCACGGGGAACTGCTTCTGAGGGCTTCTCCACAGTCACAGGAAGCCAGTTTTAAGGTAACAGACGGCAGCTACCTGTCTCAGATTTCATTAAAAGGATGTCAGAAGAGGCGATGTGTAGACAAAGGTCTGTCTGCCCCCCATGCAGCAGAAGCTTCCTGGAGACACGCATGGAAAGAGCAGTTGGCGGGAGGAGGGCCCCCCGCTTCGGTTCCTGGTGGGGGTGACCCCGTGGTCAGAGCCCTTCTGAGCCCAACAATGGTAGCAAAGGGTGGCCAAGCAGGGCAAGGGCTAAGGGAAGGCCGAAATGGAAGCAGACTGCTCTGCAAAGGAAGAGCCCCGAGCAGGTCACGGGTCACAGCCGGACTTTACATCCAAGGCTTGAGACTCCTGCCGCCCCCTCCCCATCCCCCACTGCAGCAGCCTGGGCCCGGAAGACCCCGGTTCATGAGGCTAGTTAGCGGAGTTGATGCCCAAGAGCTGCCCTAAACCTGCCCTCCAGGGCTTCCAGCCATGCAGGGCCCACAGCCCCTTTCCAAGCCATTTATTGCCACTTTCCGCTGGCTTGGTTTACATCTGCTGCCGAGAGTGGAGAGATCCCAATTTGGAAGCTGTTTTTCACCCACACTGACAGAAACCATGACTCTTGAAGTTGATGACACACTCGAGATAAGGTCAAATGCTCCACAGAAAGGGACATTTGTTGCTCCGTGCCTTAATCCCTGTTCACCGAGAAGCGGCAGACACTAATGGCTGCAGGCGCGGGCAGTGCGGTCCCCAGGGGCTGCGGGTGTCTCCACATGTGCTTGCACGGGCAGCGCTCCTCTGATAATGCCTGTCACCTCGGGTGACTGTCAGGGTGTCAGGGCAGAGGCTCAAGGCTAGCCAGGAGCTGGCACTTACGTCCGACTCGAGGCGGCGGAGTTTCTGGAACCCTGGAGCTCCCCGGTCGGGTCGGGGGGCCTCCGGGGCCTGGAATGGCTACGGGGTGACGTCTGGTTGCATGTCTGGGGACTGCCGTGGTCTGCGGGCCAGGCCTCTTGGGGTCCCCGTTCTCTACTTGTGCCACCCCGTGTGGCTCTCAGTGTCAAGGCTGACTCGGCCAGGAAGTAGACGTGAGCCTCTGCAGTGGGGAAAACATCCCCCGGGGTGTCTGGGGGAGCAAACTGGAGCCACCCGCAGCCGCGTCTTTAAGCCCAGTCCAGACGGGGAGACAGTGAACCCAGGCTTCCACAGCCGGGCCCCAGTGGGGACTTGCGTCTCCTCCCAGGGGTGGATGGACGCGTGGGATGAGGCTCGATCTGCATCCGGTTAGATAGCCCCGCTCTTAGGGTCCTCGAGCTCGCTACCTGTCACCCTCTTTCTCCTCACGCTTGGCCATGCTCACCCAGGGCCACTGGGACTGCCTCCTGGTATGCTAATTGGACCTACCTCTGGGCGAGGAGGAGGGAAGGACACCTCTGCCCAGCCCCGTATCTCTGCGCGCCCCCCAAGGCCCCTCCTATGCAGGCCAGTCTCTTTCCTCCCCATCAAACCTTCTCTCGGCCTCACTCCCTCGCTTCCGGCTCTCGTGGTCTCGGTGCGAGCACCCCTTTATCTTACCTTCTATTCCCCTCTGTCTGGCACATGCTCTCTCTCTCTCTCTCTTTCCCTCTCCTCCTTGTCTTCTTCTTTCTCCCCTCCTTCCACTATAATAAAGTCTCAGATCCAAGAAACTGCCTCTCTTCGTCCTCCACCTGCAGCTATGGGCGTTTGGTGGTGTTTCACAAGTGCTCAAGGGACATTTGTCAGAAGGCTGGGTGGGGGCGTTCATAGGCCCCTGGACATTTGGGCCACCACTGTAGTGATGACTGCCCGAGTCCACACGGTACACTCCCAGAGAGGCTTCTGCTGCTTTACGGGGATCCGTTGTGGCCCCCAGGTGTAGCCCCTCGATGTCTGACCATCGACCGACCCACCCCAGTGCTATAGGAGGGGAGGCAGCCTTTGACTCGCATGACGGCTCTGAGATCACGGCCTCCCTGCCATGCTTAGTCTGGCTGCTGTATGCGCGCCATTTCCCGGACCCTCCTAGAGCAATCCTGCATAGCAGGCCTGCGCTCTGATGGGGTTTGCTTGCACCATGAGGCCGTTGTCGTCATACATCATCGGGTCTGCAGCAGTAGGGGAAGGTTGGAGATATTCCCTCCTGGTTCACCCCTTGCAGCAATGGGAAGACAGAGAGAGTCCTTGGTGGTCAATGTCAAGAGAGACCCATTTCTGGATTCTTGTGGCATTGGGCTTGTCATCTGGTGCTGGGCCCTTTCAGACTTCATCTGCTCAGCTGGTGAGCGGAAATCCATGAGGGGCAACATCCTTGTCTCTGGGGAGCCCTCCCTAAGTGAGTTCCCTTTGAAGCCAAGGTGAGATCTTCAGTAGGTGTGAGTCTGGAAGGCCTGCGGGAAAGGAGAGAGTCCCATATCCTGCCGAGGCTCCTCCTACCGTTAGCCAAGAGCCAAACTAAGACTGACTGTGAGTCCTCTGACTCTGGGAACCCTCTGGGATAATGGGTGAGGTTCCAGCCTGGCCTCACTATTCTCAAGGCTGGTCTATCACTCTCCACCCCAAAGGGGGCTTTTGGACAGTCCTCCCCATGGTTGGCAGTGCAGCAGGCGTGCGACGCAAGGGAGAGCTGCTTCGGAGATGAGCAGTTGCTCAGAGGGACACTGCAAGACTCAGGCTGAGTTTGCAGCTGTGGGTGGGACCTTGCCTCTCTTCCTCTCCAGGAAAAGATCATTGTTAAAAAAAAAAAAAAAAAAAAAGGCAGACATGGTGGCACACGCCTTTAATCCCAGCACTCGAGAGGCAGAGGTAGGAGGATCATCATGAGTTCGAGGCTACCCTGAGAATACATGGTGAATTCCAGGTCAGCCTGGACCAGAGTGAGAAAACCTCAGAAAACCAATAATGATAATAATAATAATAATAATAATAATAATAATAACAATAAAAATAAATAAATAAAAACAAATAAATACAATAAAAAATTAAAAAAGTCCTTGCCTCAAAGCAAAATATGCTTCCCACTGATATTATTTTTCCTTTGTTTGTTTGCTTTTGTTGGCAAAGTGCTGGGATGGAACTCCAGCCTTGAGCTGAACTACACCCCAGCCCTTTTTTTTTGTTGTTGTTGTTATTAGTTAGCCCAGGCTGGGTTTGAACTCACAATCCTCCTGCCTGAGGCTCCTGAGTGCTGAGATTATAGGAGCGCACCCCCGCGCCTGTCCTCCCACAGATGGTTTTTAGAATCTTTTGCAGGCTTCCCAGAGATACAGATAGGTTAAGTCAGGATTTGTCCCAACGGGCTGTATAATTCTTCGCGGAATCCTCTGTGCCTTCCTTATCAAGTGGAGAGCACTAGAAGGGGCGAAGCTGGGCATGAGAGTGGCGTGCCAAAGTTGCTGCTGGCTCGTCACCGTCTTCTAGGTGGACAGGCGATGGTCTCCTGAGCTGTGGATGTGGCCCACACTCGTACCGCCTCACACTTCTGCCCTGCTCCTGGGTTCTTACGACACAGGCAGGAGTAGCTTCTGTACGCTGTGCCTTCCAGAGGGAGCTCTGGGCTGCCGAGTGTGTCATTGTGACATTGTCCAGGATGAGCTGTAAAAGTCTCTAGGAAAAGAAGATGTTTCCAGAAGAATTAGGAATGGAGGTGGGCCAGACTCTTCTTGTGATCTACTGCTCCTCCGTGTTCTCGCTGGGGTTTCTCCTCCTCCAAGGGGACAGCCTGAGGGCCTCCACAGCTCCAGACTTCAGAGATAGTAGGGGAAGGGCCCCATGGAGCCCCCTTCTTGTGTGGGCAGCCATCATCCCTCACTGGGCATTGTTGGAAGAATCTACTTCCCAGGGGATAGCGAGTTAGGGGCTGAGGAGAAAATGGATAGAATTGCTTTTCTTCTTTACTGTGACTATTCAACAATCCTTCACACCAAGTGCAAGTTATAAAACTAAAAAAAAAATGCTAGGGTCTGTTTTGTCTTTTAATATGTTGTCACACTAAAAAAAGGGGTGTGCTAGGTGAGAAGAAGGGGGCTTGAGAGTGAGAGCTGTCAATGATGCCCTGCAGGGGCCAGCACACCTGGCATCTGGCCATGCTAGAAGCAGAACGCAGGGGTTTCACTTTGCAAGGCTGGCTTAGCACCCAGATACCCACAGAAGCTACACATCCCCTAGCCCTGCTCTGGTGCCCGCTCCCCCTGCCCATCCTGGTGAGACAGAAACTGTAGCCCACATTCCTGGGGAGAGAGGGGCTTTTATTCCCACCACAGCAGATGCTGGAGTGCTTGGACACAGCTCGTGTCAAGTCAAGGTCCCATGAACATGCCAGGAAGCAGGTGGGGCTGGGTACTCTCTGGAGGACCCTAATCAAAGTGCAGGGACCCTATAGCTCTTGTCCCTTAACACCTGCAGGTGCTTTGGAACCAAGTGGTTCCTGGGAGCAGCCATCTTGATGTCAGGATGACCCAAAGTCCCCTCGTAAGAGCTTCCTTGGTCTTCTGAAACGTGTTATGAAGTTTGGCCACTCTGTGCACCATGGTGTTAATAGTTATCCACTCGGGAATGCATTTCCCACTCAGGAAGCTCTTGCTGGGCCAGGGAATGCTTCCTGGATAAAGGCAGATGCAGAATCCCCTGAGATTACCTTTGCAGGTTACCTGGGCAGGTGTTCAGGAGTGGGACCCCAAATCTCCCCACCTCTGCAGCTTGTCTCTGCCATGTATTCCCCCCTGAGAAGTTCCAAAGAGGAAGCCACCGGGAATGCCACCCACTCCTGTGTCCCAGGCATGAGAGACAGCACCTTGGCCTTATCTTCACCTCAGCACCCATTCCAGAACATTCGGCTTTAACATGCTTTGGTTCCAGATGCACCTTGTTCTCAGTGGGAAAAGAAGGCCAAGCCCCTCCCCTGCCCCCCCAACAGCCCCAGAGGATGATCTGAGAAAGATGGAGAAAGAGGGCATGTGAAAGAACACAGAAGGAAAGCGTCCTCACCCAACCCTGTGCATCCTCCCCCCCCCCCCCCGTGTTCGGTTCAGACTGCAGCTCTGTGACGGGCGCCCTTAGCTGGCTGTCTTATAATGATAAACACCCTTGCTCCCAAACTCACACCCTGTAACCTTACTCCTTGGCACTGTGCCCCAGGGCACATCCATATTCATCTAGCTGAAGTGGCACCTCTCATGTCCAGCCCATGTCCCCCTTCAGCATCTACTTTGGGCAAGGAGCCCCCCCCCCAAAAGCGTGCACCCGAAGGGCTGGCAGAAGCGTGCTGGATTCTTGGCTGTGGTCCTCAGCTGGTCGGGGAAGGCTGGAGAAGGGAGTCTGAGAAGACACGCAGCCTTTGCACTTCCAAGAAGCAGGGGGCTTCTGCGCTGGCGCAGCCCTGGGCTGGGGGGTTGTGTGTGTTGGGGGGAACAAGAGGCATCTCTCCAGACCTTTGCTCTTGGGAATCCTCCCTAGCGGAGCCCAAAGCTCTGATGGGTGACATCCAGAACATTCCGGAAACCAGAAGTAAACCGCAAACCCACTGGGGCTGGGGAGGTGGGGACAGAAAGATTTTGTGGTTGAATGAATCTCAAGCACGAAGGAGGGAAAGGAGCTGCTGCCCAGGGATTTCATTAGGAGACCGTGGAGTGCGGAAGTTCACGTCCACGCTCTCACAGCACAGGCGTCATCTCCAGGGAGGCGGAGAAGGGTGGGGAGGCCCAGGTGCGAGAGTCATGCCTGAACCTCGGCTTGGGGACAGTCACCTGCCCTGCATGCTGTTCCTTCCCGAGGGAACCTCAGACATGCCATTTCCCAAGACACTCCTTGGGCTTTCTCTGTGAGTTCCGGTTTTTCCAGGATGTCTCTGTTCTTACATCAGATGACTGCTCTTAAGCAAGCTAAAATTATGCTCCCAAACAAAGAGTTCTAAGTGCTGTTTTATTTCTAGAGATGGAAATTACACTAGAGTAACTTCTTTATTTGACTACATTCCATTACAGTAGAAGGAAGGAGAGAGAAGACTGCGGTACAAAATAGTAATTAACTGTTTTTTTCTCTGTCCTGGAAATTAGCGCATAGTTAGATCAAAATATGACAGGGCGCATGCTCATTTAATTTTTAAATTGCTTGGTAACTTCAAACAAAACTACCACAGTGGATGTGTAAGATTGTATGCATGCTAAGCACTCAGAGGCATCTTGGAAACTTCTGTGTCATCTGAACATCGCCGTGTGGTCACCAAGATCTGCTCACCTGGTCAGCAAGTCTCTACGCCACCTGCTATGTGACGTTGTCTCTGGGCAGCAGTCACACATGAGAGAATCACGTGGTTCTTAGATGTTGGGCAACAGGAATAGTTCAGAAGTCAACCTGAGGGTCTCAACAGATCACTTACTATCCATTCTCCCCTTCCTTCCTTCCTTCCTTCCTTCCTTCCTTCCTTCCTTCCTTCCTTCCTTCCTTCCTTCCTTCTTTCCTTCCTTCCTTCCTTCCTCTCTCCCTCCCTCCTTCCCCCCTCTTTTCTTTCTTTCCTTCCTTCCCTCCCTTCCTTCTTTCCTTCCTTCCTTCCCTCCCTTCTTTCCATCTTTTCCTTTCCTTCCCTCTCTCCCTTCTTTCCTTCCTCCCTCTTTCCTTCCCTTCCTCCTTTTTTCCCTCCCTCCTTCCATACTTCCCTCCCTCACTTCCTTCCTTCCCTCCCTTCTTCCCTCCCTCTCTCCCTTCCTTCCTCCCTCCCTTTCCTTCCTTCTTTCCTTCCTCCTTCCCTTCCTTCCTCCTTCTCTCCTTCTCTCCTTTCCTTCCTCCTTCCCTTCCTTCCTTCCTCTCTTTCTTCCTTTCTCCTTTTTACCTCCCTCTCTTCCTCCCTCACTCCTTCCTTCTCTTCCTCCCTCGCTCCTTCCCTTCCTCCCTCTTTTCCTTCCTTCTTCAGTCCATAGCTGTGTGTGGAGCTTGGCCTCTGGGGTGAGGTGCATTCTCACCCTTGTTCACCGCTTCTTAGGGCAGGATCATGGAACAGGGGAGACATGACAGCTCCAACAAGGGCTTCATGATGGAGAGTTCAATTAATTTCTTCATTCATGTGCTCGCCCACTAATTCACTCTTCGTGGGTTTCATCAAGGAAAGACCTTCTGTGCACAGGGAGGTGATACTGTGCAAAACCAGCCTTGAGCCCTGTCTTCAGGGAGCTTGTAGCATGGGAAGGACTGTTTGTGGAAATAAGAAATGTGAAACCACAGCTCAGCCTGGAGAGTTTGCTCGGTGGTTAAGGTACACGCCTGCAAAGCCTAAGGACCCGGGTTCTTTCCCCCGGTTCCCACATAAAGTCAGATGCACAAAGGGGCACATGCATCTGAAGTTCATTTGCAGTGGCTGGAAGCCCTGGTGCCCCCATTCTCTCTGTTTGTATCTCTTCTCTCTAGTTATCTCTGCTTGCAAATAAATTTTAAACAAATATTTAATAAAAAAAAAAAAAACCACAGCCCTCACCTTGAGACTACATAGTGAATTCTAAGCCTGGGCTAGAGTGAGACCCTACGTTGAAAAACAAAAAAAGAAAACAAAAAACAAAAAAAAAAGCAAATAAAAATAAAAATAAAAAGCAAAGACCTGGCAAGCGTCTTCGGGAAAGGCATGGGCAGCTCTTGGAGCTTCTCAGCAGGGACTTGGGCCTAGCCAGGTACAATCCCAGCCACCTCAGCAGACAGAGGGGACGCTACCCACAAGGGCCTGCAGCAGGGGAGGTTGGTGGTGCGCAGGGTGAGAGAAGGGGAGCGGCTGGGCGAGAAAGGCTGAGACGAGCCTACGCGAGCCTGGCGCCATGGAGAGGGGTTCTCTCAGCAGAGCGGTGCGCTCCTGAGGGTCGGGCAGGCAGGGAGTTTGGTGGCACTGGAGAGGGTGGCAGCGGAAGACAGGGTGAGTAAACGGACATGGCCCACCTGGGAGGGCAGGAGTCTCGGTGGGGGAAGATGAGAACACGACAGCTGTCCCATCATCCGCCAGCGGGCCTCAGTGACTAACTGGAGGCCAACACAGCACATGCCAAAGGCTTTGGCACAGATGACACCCAACAGTCGCCCGAGTGACTGGCCCAAGTCCTTTCCTTCAAACACTCAAACTTCCTCTGCACTCCGAGGGGATGCTTATATATATTCTGAAGCCAGCACAGCAGGCGTGGTCACCTACTGCCGACACGGCCATTCCAAACCCGTACACACTGGGTAATTGTTTGTGCAAATGTGTAGTTGGGGATCTGTCCACCACAGGGGTGCGGGAGGGTGTGGAATTACTTGACTTGCAGCTGAAAGTCAGGGTTTCCTTAAACCATTTCTTCTCCCCCCCCCTTCTCTCGCATCCAAGAACTAACTAGGCCTCACCTCTTTCAGCTTCCCAGATCGGAACGATCCCTTCTCTCACCCTGGGCACCGGCCCTGCAGCCACCCGCTGGCCCTTGTGGTCAGCAACCTCCCCTGCTGCAGGGCCTTTGTGGGTAGTGTCCCTCTGTCTGGAGGCCCTGGCCCATCCATTCTCTCTCAAATAAATTAATAAGTAAAATTTAAAAAAAAAAAAGAAATGAAGACAGGAGGGAGACTCCCCCCTTCTCTATCTATGGGTAACTGCTCTATCTGTAAAGTATACTGTCTGGAAATCATACGTGAGAAGTCACTCACCCTTGGCTGTCCGAGACAAGATCTCCAGTGAGGACTTGGACTTCTCTGTGATGTGGGGAAGGAGAATCTGGCTTTGGAGTCACACACATAAATGACTCTATCTCAGATCAGTTGCTCCTGAGCTCTGTTACTCTCCTAATTTGTTTTTAAATATCTATTGATTTGCAAACAGAAGAAAGAGGGAGAGAAAGGGAGAAAAAGAATGGATTTGTCAGGGCCTCTTGCCACTGCAAGTGAACTCGACACATGTACCGCTTTGTGCATCTGGCTTTACACGGGTGCTCTGGGGAACTGAACTCAGGTTGCTAGCCTTTGTAAGCAGTCAACCATCTATCTTTCTGTTGCTCTTAAAAGTACAGGTCATCCAGGTACTGAGCTCAGCCGTGATGCCGAGCTGGGAACAGCGGTGTGGTCAGCCCCATCCGTGCATGTACAGTTCATGCATGGCACTGTAGCAAACGGGGCTCTTGTACTGTGTAAAGAAGGGACAAACCCATGGAGCCACCAATCCATGGCATCATATTAGTACAGTGATTACAAAGGACCAAACATGGGCCATGTACTTCGTGATTCTAGAATCATCTAAAAAGGAAACGATCACCTTAGATAACCAATACATAAATATAAAGAATATGAAGAATATGACGTGAGTAAGGCAGAGAAGGGGTGATTTTGTTTTCAGTTTGCAGCATCTGTCGTAAGACATCCATGACGTGTCTTTTGGTTGCACTGGTCATGGCTGCCATGTTTGCCTATGACTACAGAGCTGAGAGGGATTGGGCAGGAGAATGACCAGAGCTCACTTGCTAGCCAGGAATAAGGGCAGTTCCAGGTTCTGTGAGAGATTCCATCTCAAGGAAATAAAGGGGAATCGAGGTGGAGGTGAACATTCCACGTGCACACAACACACACACACACACACACACACACCATACTCTATGTCAAAAACATTCCTCACAAAAACATAACAACAACAAAAATCACCCAGTCCTACTGGTGTATATCATGTAGGTTTCGAATTTGTCAAGGTGACTGTTTCAAGAGTAGTCTGTCCTTGGGACAGATGGCCTGGGTCACTTGGATGTTTGTTTATCTGCCTTAGGGATCACCAGGAAACCTTTGCCACGGAGAGTTCACATGTTGCGCGAAGGATGTGGGTGCTGGATACTATCACCGTGTTCCTGCCTAGAGCAGGCGTTGCTTCCGCTGACGGCGGTAGAGCCCATCCTTGACGTGTGTCCCCTGCATTTTGCAACGACCCTCCTCCCTCTACCATTTTTGTTTACTATGGGCTTTTCAGTATTTTCATGAAAGTTAAGGTGTGTTTGCAATGCAAGGCTCTTGATAGCTAGGTTGATAACCCTTTTGTTTTCATTATGTTTTTAAAAATCAATACATTTAATAAACATTTTGTTGATTTATTTGAGAGAGAGAGGGGCAGTGAAGAGAGAGAGAGAGATAGAGAGAGTGAGAGAATGGGTGCACCAGGGCCTCTGCAAACAAAATCCAAACATATGCCCATCTTGTGCAACTGACTTTATGTGGGTGCTGGTGAATCAAACTTGAGTCCATAGGCTTGGCAGACAAGCACCCTAACTGCTGAGCCATCTCTCCAGGCCAATGCATTTGATTTGTCACAGCAGTTCTAGGTTCACAGTTAAAGAGAATGGGAAGTACAAAGTTGTCCCCAAGCCTCTCTCTAGTCACTCTCAACATCCCTCGTGGGTAACACCATCGTGACAGATGAGCTTGTGCTGTTTTGCCATCACTCCAAGTCCATGGTGACACGAGAGTCCTTTCTTGGAAGTCACTGCTAGACAAACGTGTGGCGTGTGTCCGGCCTTGGAGTACAGACAGAAGAACAGTCCCTCTGCCCCAAACACTTGCTGTGCTTTATGTTTTGAGAAACAACATCCCATCAAACAAAAACCGCCAGTCAGAAGGAATGCAGATCTTTTATTGTTTGTTTTCAGACAGAGGGTCTTGGGCAACTCTCCCCACCCAAGGACGACTTGGTCGGTGGGGGGGGGGGAAGGGTGAACTGGTGAACAGCTGTCAAACTGGGTGGTTCCCGATTTGTGTTCTAAATTCCACAGAATGTCCAACTTGACCTGCGTCTCCTGGGTCGCTGAGCTCTGGGAGTTCTCGGCGCGCCTCTGCCTTGGGCCGTCTCTCTGGATTTGTCTCCTTTACCCATCTTCGCCCTGGAAGCAGATCTGATCTGTCGTTGGTCGCCAGCGCGGACAGGCAGGGAAGCGGTGGCAGGGGGACCCTGGCACGTGGGCACCTGCGTCAGACGCGCGCCGCTTTTGCTTGACGGCCGGCCACCTTCTCAAGGGTCCTGGGGCCTCGGTGCCCCTGCCTTCCCCGCAGGCTGCTCTGAAACCCAGATTCCTTTCGCACGTAGAGCAGCGGGCGGGCCCTGACCCTCCCCGCGCGCTCCCTAGAAACACTGGGCGGTCCTTGACGGTTGGAAGTTGTTACTTCAGAGAAATGAGACCTGGCTGACAATTATGGCTCGTGACTCATGATAAAAGGGACTTGTCTCTGTCCCCTGGCTTGCCTCCTGAGGCTCATAATTCATTAACACGTGCTCTCCACAGTCTGGAACTTCATACTGACCTGGAAGTGGTTTCGCTGGGGGAAAAGGCAGCCTTGTGAAACTGGCCACATCTGAAAAAAGTGGATGGATTGCATAATGTCACTTTCTTCTCTGTGATAGTGTCCTGAAATATTTACCATTGGGGGAAGCTGAGTGATGGGCACGTTAAAATTTCTCGGCATTGTTTCTTAAAACTTCCCAGAAATCTACAATTATCTCGAGACAAAAAGTGGAAAACAAGCAAAAACAAAGCAAAAACACCCTTACCAAGAAAACAACAACAACAACAACAACAAACCCCCCACAAGAGTAGGAGGGGATAAGTTGGGAAGAAGAGAGGATTCAGTAGGAGTGGGAAGAGATAAGAAAGGGTAATGGATGTGAATATGATCCAAATACATTAGTTATATACATGTGAAGTAAATAAACCCAAACCAGCTTTTAATTCTTTGTTTCACATAGTCATATCCCCCACTATCCCTTAGATTTTGGGTATTGTATGTATTTTTTCTTAGTCTGTAATATTTACTTAGATGTTAATTGGGCTGTGTTAAGTTGATCTAAGCCAAATCAACAATCAAACCTCTTAGTGATTCTAAAATACTAGGGTCTAGGGAAGGTGGTCTGAGAGGATACAAAGAACTGGAGGTGGTGAGGGGAGGGGAAGGAAGTGTAGAGAGGGAGGGAGAGAGAATATGAATGAATATGGGACTCCATGGGACTCAAGAGCTTACAAACTAGACCAGGTGTAGGATGTTAGAAAGCACAAACAAAAAGTAACAGGTGATATAAAAGCTCATTTGCTTTTTCACATTTTTTTTCTTTTCACAATTTTTATTAACATTTTCCATGATTACAAAAAATAATCCCATGGTAATACCCTCCCTTCCGCGCCCCCCCCCCCGCACTTTCCCCTTTGAAATTCCATTCTCCATCATGTTACCTCCCCATTCACTTTTTATTTTGAAATAGTCGTAGATTTCCAGGAAGTTGCAAGACTAATGCTGTTTCAAAGCGTCCCCGGTGGCTCAATGTCCTATGGAATAGGACTTTGAAGTCAAGGCGAGGAAACAGACATTGCTCTGACGTGTGTGAGCATCTCCGTGCCATTTATCTCAACTATCTGTTCTGTAACAGCTCCATTCCTCCCCAGTTCTCCATTCCAACCCCTACCCCCAGTCCCTGGAGTCTGTTATACAAACAGAACCGCACAGCACGTGGCCTTTGACATCCGGCACAGCGCCCTTGAGACCCCTGTGAGCCGAGTCATTGCAGGAGTCCTTCCTTTGGCCCTTCCTTGCTGGCTGGTGGCCCATAGCATGGGCGTACCAGAGGTCCGTTCACCAGGCACTCCTCACGGGACAGTCTGTAGCTCTGGGTTATTGTAAGCCAAGCTGAGACCAACCATGTTACAGGTGTTTGTGTCGGCAGGCGCTTTTATTTCTCCGAGGCTAATCTTCAGAATTGCTAAGTCTCATGTGTGGCAAGTGGGTTTTGTGGCTTCTTGAGAAATTAGCACACTTGCCACAGAGGCTGTAGCATTTAACCTGGGGACCAGTGGTGCAAGCAGGAGCTGGGCATGACAGGGCCTCTTGCCATTGCAGACAAATTCCAGATGCGTGTGCCACCTTGGGCGTCTGGCTTGATGTGGGTACTGGGGAATCAAACCTAGTCTAGCAAGCTTTGCAAGCAAGTGGTTGCACTGAGCCATCTCTCCAGCCCCTTGTTTTCTTCCTGGGGAAAGATCTGATAGTGTCTTTTGTCCATTTTCTAGTTGTAATATTGACGTCACTTGAGAGTTATTTTAGAGTCCTATTTATGTAGAATGATATCTAGTTTAATGAATATATTTAAAGGTATATTTGTTTTCAGAGCTCTTTCTGTACATGCATCTAATATCTGTCATCCATCTGTCTGTTTAATTGTTATTTATCTGTCTATCTATCATCTGAGTGTTTTGTCAGCTGTATAGGTTTCCAGTGTTATCTACCAGTCTATAGTTTGTCTTTTCATCTTTTTGCAGAGCAAATATTTTAATTTAGGTGATATCTAACTTGTCACTTTTTTTCTTTAGTCATTGTGCTTCTGGTGTCACATCTAAAAACTGTTTTCCAAGGGTCCCCATGATTTTCTCCCTCTTATCTTCTGGAAGTTTTGTGCTTTACATTTCAATCTATGATCTTTCTCCCTTCCCTTCCCCTCTCCTCCCTCCCTCCTTTCCTCCCCCCCCCCCCCCCCGCCCCTTGCTTCTGTACTGTAAAAGCCGAGATTTCTTTCGGTTGGGATTCTGCCATTGATGAAGGATATCCACTTGCTCCAGCACTATTTGCTCATTCAAAAAAGCCTCTATCATGCCAGGCATGTTAATACACACCTGTGATCCAGCGTTGGCGAGGAGAATGTAGGAGGATTACTGTGAGTTTGAGGCCAGCCTGGGATACATAGAAAAATCTTGTTTTAACCAACTTTTATAAAGAAATTAGAAATTAGAATTAGTCTTTCCTCCACTGAATTACCTTGCTTCTGTGTCAAAAGCTGGGTAGTCATTCCTGTATGGGGCTACTGCTGTCTGTTCTGCTTCATTCACCTGGACATCGTGATCCGTAGACATGAGGAGGAAGGGCACCCAGGCTTCCAGCAGGCCCCACCACGTGCCTCTGTCTTCCGCTGAGAGCAGACGCTGCAGGGACTTGGCGCTAGGATTCTCTGCTCCTCACAGGAGCACATGTGCGGAGACTCCCCACACTGCTCCTGCCTCTGCGTCCCCAGACGCCACTGGCTCCAGCCTCTCCGTACACCCTTCCCTTGCTTACGCATGTTCTCAGATTAAAGTGGGATTTTCTGAAACAGATTTTTGTATCGCGGGGTAAAAACAGCTTTAAAAACAGAATTATCATAACAATTTAAATAGTAATAAAATATGTTTTTCTGTTTCTATTCAAAGAGTGGGGGAAGGTAACTGGGGAAGAGGAGTGGAAGAGCCAGCTAGATCTGTGGGTGGTAGGTGTGTCGTTTTTTTTTTTTCTTCTTCAAAAATAGGTACAGAGTTTTAGTAAGGGACTTCAAGGCAAAGGAAAAAAATAGCATATACTGTTATGGGGTTATTTTTATCTTTCATTTTTATGACAACTTATTTGTACTTAAGAGAATCTTTCCAAAGAGTTAGAAGCATCATTAAATAAAGACTGTGAAATGTGCAATATGGCTTATTTATTTAAATGTTAATTGGTCCAACGAACACTTCTAATTAGCTCTATATTTGCTTAGCAAAAAGTTTTACAAATTCCAATTGTGAAAAGCAGCTATTTTGAGCTGGTAAGCATGTTGCAGCCTCAGCTATGATTTTTTTCTATAGTTCTCAGCCCTTCAAGGCACAATTTAATTTTTCATGTGTGCATACTAGCAACGGTAAACACTTGCGAGTGTAAAGAACCTTCTTTAATTAGCTGCACAACAATTAAAGGATTCACAAACTAAATTGAACCCTGTCTCGGTGCTTACTAGCTGAATTCTACCACCTGTCACAACAGCACTTTGTTCAATCTGTTATGCAAAATCATTATAGCGATATAGCGGAGGGGGGAAGAAGAGAAAACAGCAATTATTTCTTACTTTTCTCTTGAATGGGTTATTTTGGGTTATGCGGATGTCAGGTTCATTGAAGCTAACCTTTTGAAATCTGTAACAGCATAATACTTCTAAGGCAGTCATAGAATGGCTAGACCATTCTGTTTCACCCCTATCAGAAGATGCCTCACGCATCCCTAAAGTGTACTGGGGTCTCTGATCATTTGAAGCATCCTGTTCTAAGTCTTCGGTTGGTTTTCCCCTCCTTACAGGGGAAGCGGATTCTGCAGGCTCCTGGGTTGCTGAAGCTTGCAGACTCCATCCGTGGGACTTTTGAGATGCAGTTCAGTAACTGCCTTCTCCGGGAACACGCCAACTTGAATCACTCTATCAGCCCAGTTGCTTACTGTAACAATGGGTATCTCCTGTACCCCGCACCCCCCCCCCTGATTTTTTTCAAACTAAATTGTCCTGTCCCATAGACTGGGCTGGAGTGGGGGCCCTGTTCCCCTTGAGATGTGTAGAGACAAAGGCTTTCTTGTGAGACCCCCATCCCGCCCTCCATGGCAGACTTCTCCTTGTACCTAGGGAATAAATGTTTACATTTGGTGCTGCCCTACCCTGGCCTCTGGCAGGAATGCCGGCTGCCCTGGGCTCTTGCATGTGGAGAGGGCCAGAGAGATGCTTCTCAGCCCAAGCACCTCTGCTGGGGAGCTACACTTCCAGGCGCTGGCTGGCGGCTGCTTAAAATGGCATCAATAACATATTGTTAGTGGCAGCCTCGGAGCATATGTGATCTGGGCATTTCAGTCGGTGCAGTGATTACAGACTAACAGCCGGGCTTATTCAGAGGGCCTGGATTTTCCGGCATTACGGTATTATAATGATGATGATGATGATTTTTTTTTAGAAGTTGCTTCTTTACATCATTTCATGAAAATGTGCAAAGAAGACAAGGCAGTCCTTTGAAAATGTGAACTATTTTCCCCAAAAATGCTGGGAGAAGGAAAGTGAGAGCCAAAGGTCAAAGGCCGAGGAAGAAAGTGCGTCTATTCTCCTCGGTCTTCAGTAGAAAGGAGCGCCTCATGGTGCTGGCATTCGACTCTGGCAGACTGTCTTCCCTCAGGCTCTGGGCACGCATGCATCTCTTCCTCCCGTTGAAATGTATGGGACACAGTCAAGCTGACCCAGGCTTAGTGCATGGAAGGTAAAGGTAGCTGCCTCGTGCGGGGGCGCAGCCCCTGACAAGAGCCTTTCCGATGCCTGCGTGTCTGCCCAGCACTCTGCCATGCTGTCGCAAGAGACCCCAGCCCCGAGTGCCTTGGCAGGGGGACCCCCTTGCTCTCAGCGCATCCTGATGGTAGGGTCTGCACTAGGCAATTAGGAGGCTCTTGCAGCCTCTGGCCACAGGATGGTGGCATCCTGGGCTCTCAGTGAACATCTGCTCATGGCGGAACGGAGTCTCCACTTGGCTAAGAAACTCTTGGGATTTCAAAGGTGAATCCAGGCAACTTGGGTCCTTCAGCCTTTCCTTCCATGTGGACTTGGTTTCCATTAATTCATTAATTAGTGCATTCATATTTTTGACTCATCATTTTTAATCTCTTTCCCACTATTTGTTTGTCCTTCTGTCCTTGATCCTAGTCCCAACAAAGAAGAAGAAAAAAAAAAAAACAAAACAGCACACAGAATGGCCCTAACATCACATTGCTTTTTTTGTTTGCTTATGTCACTCTTTTTTTTTTTTTTCTTTTTGCAGTGCTGGGGAGGGAACTCAGGGCCTTGATCGTGTCAGACAAGTGCTCTACTACTGAGCCACACTCCCCCAGCCTCTCCTTAGTGGGCTCTAGGCAGGTGTTGTCTAACCGAGCCATACCCCTCGCTGGTAAGTTCTAGGCAGAACCCAAAGTCAGCACTGTTTTATGAAGTCTGCACTTATTGTATGCACAGACCTGAGCTGAAGCATATAGCAGGCCAGCCTCTCCTCTCTGATCTTGTTGGGAAGCACAGACTTCCTGAAGGGATGTGACTGGCCCAGTGTCGCTCCCTTCCTCACAGGGGCCAGAGGGAGACACAGTTTTTCCACTCCAGCATCACCAGTGCGTCCAGCTCCAATAGGAGCATGGTGCTCGCAGATCAGATAAAATATTTAAAACTGATGCTATGGGGCTGGAGAGATGACTTCGTGGTTGTGGCGCTAGCCTGGGAAGCCTGAGGACCCAGGTTCAATTCCCTATGCACACATGAAGCACATGCATTTGGAGTTCGTTTACAGTGGCTTGAGGCCCTGGTGAGTCCATTCCCTCTCTCTCTTAAATAAACAAATAGATAATTTAAAAAAATTTCTGCTACAAAAAGCTGCTCATGGGGAAAGATCATCTGTACAGCTGTAAGTACCCGAGACAGGAAATACATATTTTAACCTCTGAGCATCTAGGAAACTGGTATGATCTAGCAGTGTTTGGGGCCATTTCCCCCTTCGGGTACCAGTGTTCCTTTTAAGGGCTGAGTGATGCGCCATGCTAGTTCAACTCAATGCCTGGCAAGTGTGTGTGTGTGTGTGTGTGTGTGTGTTGAATGACCTCTTGACTGCAATAAGGAACCATTTCTGCAGAGCACATGTGCCCTCAAACCAGGGGCCACCACAGTAGCCAGTGTTTTCCCCGAAGTCCCTCCCATGTGACAGTCTCTTATGGTGGCGTTGGCCTTCTGATCAACCTGGACAGAGATGCAAGCCATGGGAAGACTCTGAGAATAGACAAGGTCTCTTCGGTGGGCCTTGCCTGTCACCTGTGTGGGGAAGGGTTTGCTTTCCAGAAGCTGTTGCTGTCCTTCCCCAGTCGCCTGGGTCACTTGATACCCTGGGACACTGCAGGTAGCTGGATGAAGAGCCAGCGGAGTCAGGGAGCGAGTAAGACAGCTCTCCTCGCCTCCTGCCTGCCTGGCCTGGCTGTGCGGACAACTCCAGTGTTCCCTCCTCTTCCTTCCACTTACATGTTGCCAGTTTTCCTTCGTTACCTAGAAGCTTATTTCAAACAACTAGGAAGTCGGAAGGAGCGGCAAGAAGGAGATGGAAATTGCTCTATGGTGGTCCTCCCTGCCCCTGCCCTGGGCTTTCCAGACTGTCCACTGCGGATGCCTTTTCTTTACGTGGTTACTGTTCAACAGGTAGATCTTGTACATGCAGTGGGATTGCACTTCACATCTCATCTCACAATTAACTTCAGATGTTCTTGGCGTGGTGTGGTGCTGCATACCTGTCATGCCCGCGCTTGGGAAGCTGAGGCAAGTTTGAGGGCAGCTTAGGCTATCTGAGGGGTCCCTGTCTCAAAGAATAATGAGAAGTCCTCTGGGCGGAAATTTAGATGGATGGGATCCGTTTTTGTTTCTCTATTTTTATGTTTCATTTATATATCTGTTTACTTTATAGCCTTTTCTTTTTTTACTTATTTATTTGCAAGGAAAGAGAGAGAAGCAAATGGGAACACCAGGGCCTCCTGCCGCTGGCAACAAACTTTGGATGCATCTGGCTTTACGTGGGCATGGAGGAACTAAACCTGGGTCGTTAAGCTTTGGGGGCAAATGCCTTAACTGATGAGCTATCTCTCCAGCCCTGTCTCCCTCCTTTAATGTGGGGAGTGGACTCCTTGTATTTACTCACAAAGGACAGCTGAAGATCCCTGTTTAGGAAGGACAGTCATGGTCCTGGGATCTTGTGTTCTCTCTGACACCGTAAGTGAGGGCTGCGAAGGCCTCCCATGGCAGGCCCTTCAGCCCTTCCGCCGGGGTGTCTCGTATCGCCCCTCAGCTTGGAGGTGCATGCGAGAAAGATGGACCTCATCCTCTTCCTGTGAGTGTATGGGGTGCGCACATGCCCAGGTGTGAACAAGGCAGGAGGGGAGGTGCCGCTGCCCTTCACACTAGTTTTTGGGATTGGATCTCACCAACTGTGAGATCCGACGCGTGGGCGCTGCTTGCTGGTTTAAGGGCCTCTCAGGATGTTTGCTGCCTCAACTGTGGAGGTGGTCCACATGAGGACCTCGCATTCTCTGGCCCCACCTCTGGTGGCGGAATGATGCAGAATCACAGAACACCCTGGGTCAGCCAGCCTTTTCTTCCTGCGACTGACCATGTTCCCTCCTCCCCCCCCCCCCACTTCCATCACCAACCATGTCCTCCGAGCTCTTTCCTCCCAGGATTCCCCCCCCCCCCCCCGCCACTTCCATCACCAGCCATGTCCTCCGAGCTCTTTCCTCCCAGGATTCCACTTGAATTCCTTTCCAGACAGATGCCTTTTCTTCAGGGAGAAAGAAGCCATCATCCTCTTTTCAGCTTTTTTTTTGTTTTTTCAGGTGGGGTTCCACTCTAGCTTAGGCTAACCTGGAATTCACTATGTGGTCTCAGGCTGGCCTTGAACTGACAGTGATCCTCCTACCTCTATCTCCCAAGTGCTGGGATCAAAGGCATGCAACATCACGCCCACCCATCATCCTGTCTCAACACCACCAGTCTCTTCTGGCCTCTGCCGGTTTCAGCAGCTGGGAAAGGCAGAAGGACATGAAGGCAACTTCACATCTTACTTTCAACTGCACTTCTGTTTTCCTTTTGTTTGTCATTAATCAGTTATACATCCATTTATCCATCCATCCACCACCCATCCACTCTTCATGGGTATTTTCCTGTCTGGCGATCCATTTCAGGTGATTCCTAGCATAGAGGAGCTGCTCAGTAAATATGTTGAATGGACAAATGAATGAATAAATACCAAATCACATAAAGGTGAGAGGTGAGAGGTGAGAACTCAAAGGGTTTATTTCCTGCCAGTAGACCGCAGCAGGTCTGCCTGTGAGATTCCTACCCGCCCCCCCCCCCGGCATAACTTTTATACCTTGCTCTGCTAAAGGGCACCTCAAGACTTCCTAGTGGTGCAGAGCGCTCATTTCTAATGTAGTTATCCTTGGGAGGCATCCTGCTTAATTTTCTCCTTCCGAATCACGGATCTTGCCCCCCTCCCCTCCTCCCCTTCCCGTGGCAGCAGACAGGGAAGAAGGGCAATCGAGATGTACTTTTTATAAACGATACTTTGATGAACATCATTTCAGTGAAATCTTTGTACACATTCTTAATTATTTCCTTAGGTTTAATTGCTAGAAGTGGAATTGCTGGGTTAAAGAGAAACACATTTAGAGATCTGAATACCTGTTGCCAAATTGCTCCCTGGGCATTTATGTCAGATTATTTCCCCTTTCCATCCCCCACGGTCAAATGATGGTGGCACCTCTTTCCTACAGTTTGCTATAGGAATATATATTGAATACATATACTATATATATGCCTATAGTTTACTAAGATATTGTAAACCTACAGTTTGCAAATATTCTAAAACATTCTCTTATAGTGTATATATATTCCTATATAGTATATACTATATATATATATATATATATATATATATATATATATATTCCTATATGAAATTACATATGTAGCTAATATATAGATATACTATAGGAAACTCTATGGTACTGAGTACTACTTAATAAAATAATATCAATACGATAATGCAAATACTTAGTTCTTAAGCTTAAGTATGCTTGTCATCTGTGTCTGTTTATTTATGCATATGTATATACATTTATGTATGTATTTATGTGTGTATACATACATACACACACACACACACACACACATGCTTGTGTTCATCACCTATGTGTCAGTGTATAGACCAGCCGACCTAGCTGTTCATCTCTCTACCTGGAATGTAGCTATTTCCTTCTTATCCACCTCCATCTCTCTACCTAGCTCCACACAGGTGTAGCTGTAATCTTTTGTCTATCTATCTATCATTGATCTATCTACCTACCTACCTACCTACCTACAACATGTGTACATACATGCATATATATATATGTGTCTAACTTAATGCAGTGTGTGATTATTCTTTGTTGAATTACCTGTCTATAACCATTATCTAATTTTGGTACATATTGACGGAACTGATCTTGCATACATATATATATCATTTATATAGTCGTGTTTGCTATTGTGCATATATATGTGTATATATATATATATATATACATATGTTTTTTTTTTGAGGTAGGGTCTTACACTAGCTCAAGCTAACCTGAAATTCACTATGTAGTCTCAGGGTGGCCTCGAACTCATAGCGATCCTCCTACCTCTGCCTCCCAAATTCTGGGATTAAAGGTGTGCACCACCACACCCATCTTATTATGTATATTTTTAAACTATGCTTTCCAACTGGTGGATAGAATATGGACAACTCCGTTTATTTCTTTTTTTTCCTGTTTTTCTAAAGTTACAAATAAAACAAGCTTTAGAAAATCATATCAGAGAAATATAGACTAAAACGTACAGGTCTCATTTAAGCCTCCTACCTCTATACCCGACTTCTGCACCCACATTCTGCTATGGGTGAGGGTCATCTCTCTGTGCCTGCCTAAATACAGACTAGTTTCAATGTGGCCTTGAGTTTTACACACAGGGGGAGATCCTGTCGACATCCATTTGCCACTGGCGTTTGCACCTTAAGAACATGGAGATCTACTTAATTCTCTTAATGTGGACAGAATTTCATGCCATGCATGTAACATAACTACTTAGGCATTTCCTAATTGATGAGTGGCTTGAATCACCTCCATTCTTTTCCCAATTAGGAAAATGTTTCAGGAGAGCTCCTGGGACTTGTGCCGTGAGTATTTAGTATTTAGTGTACATTCCTACAAGTGATGGCACTAGGGGTGAAGGACTCACACATGCCACGTTATCTGGGGAATTTGGAATGACCTTAGGAAAAAAGGGTGCACAGTTGGCATTTCTGCAGACAGTGTGTGGGATTGGGCAGTATCCCACGCCGTCGCAAACCACACTGTTTGTTTTCTCACATTCTAATGTGGCCAAACCTTTTCATTTTTATGTGGAAGTTCCCATAGCATTTTTATAACAATATATTCCCCACAATTCTTTTTATGGCTTCCTTTTCATATGTCTTCTGTATAATTTGTGTGCATTTTTACTGGATTATTTGTTCTTGGTCTTATGCACTTTTCGTATGTGTGTGGCAAAGAAAAAAATATTTTGCTAATAGTCTTTTGATTTATGACATTTTAGTCCTTTTTACCAGATATTATGGAGACATTCTCCTATGTTTCATCAGTGACTTCTTGTTTTTTTTTTCTACAAGTATTTTATTTTATTTATTTATTTGAGAGAACGAAGGAGAGAGAGAGAGAATGGGCATGGGCATGCCAGGG
The DNA here is from genome assembly GCF_020740685.1 of Jaculus jaculus. Taxonomy (NCBI): domain Eukaryota; kingdom Metazoa; phylum Chordata; class Mammalia; order Rodentia; family Dipodidae; genus Jaculus; species Jaculus jaculus. Next base: position 6,794,923 of record NC_059108.1, on the reverse strand, counting down.
CCTCTAGCTGCTGCAAGCAAACTTCAAACGCATGTGTCATCTTGTGTATCAGGCTTACGTAGGTCTTGGATAATCAAACCTGGGTCCTTTGATTTGTAGCCAAGTGCCTTAAGTGCTAAGGCATCTCTTCAGCCCATTTCTTGGTTTTCAAACCAGTTTTGTGTGAAATGTTTTGTAGAGAGCATTTCTCTACATGGATCACCTGCGTCTCAGTGTGTAGGCAGGTCAGGTTTGATGCCTCTGAGCGCTGCCTTTATCACAAGTCCCTGCTGTGACTTGCTCTCTGGCTTACTCCTGTGTGTGATCATGTCATTTCAGTCATGACAGCTGCACGATATTTGGATTTGGTAGTTGTGGTTTGATTCAGGTGTCCCCCATAAACTTAGGTGTTCTGAATGCTAGGTTCCCAGCTGATGGAGATTTGGGAATTAATGCCTCCTGGAGGCCAAGCATTGTTGGGGGTGGTCTTATGGGTGTTATAGCCAGATTCCTCTTGCTAGTGTTTGGCACATTTTCCTGTTGCTATTGTCCACTTTATGTTGGCCAGGGGGTGATGTCCACCCTCTGCTCATGCCTTCATTTTCCCTTGCCATCTTGGAGTTTCCCCTTGAGTCTGTAAGCCAAAATAAACCACCCCTTTTTTAAAAGCTGGTCTTGGTTGGGTGATTTCTGCCAGCAACGTGAACCTGACTGCAACAGTAATGTTGGTACCAAGGAGTGGTGTCATTTCCTGCTAGACACTTGACTGTGTGGCTTTGGCCTTTTGGAGCTGATTTTCAAGAGGAATGTGGATGAATTTGAAACCTTGGCCTAAAATATGCCTTGAAGTGCTGTAAGTACAGTTTGACGGACTATTCTGGTCAGAGTTGAAAGACTTGAGTGCAGTAAGAACTATGGGCTGTGAGGTTTGGCTTGTAAGGGTAAGAAAGAGCTTTGCCTGGACTGGGCTAGAAGCAGTTTGTGTGAGAGGCTTGCTGTTATGCTCACGTCCTGAGAAGTTGTACAGGGTTGCTTTGTGTAGAAATGGACTGGTGTGAACAGAGGGATATGGCACAGAAACGAAATCTTTGGGCTGAAACTTCTGCCCATTCATCTGCAATTGAGAGATTACAACCTTTGAGATTGTACCGGCTGACCTGCAGTGGGGCAATGGGGTGAATGTAGACTCTTTTGGAGGGGCCTGAGAACTCAAGAAGTGTCCTGTTCTTCCAAGTCTGTCTTATTCCCTCCAGATTAACAAATTGGCACCCCCACCTGATATTGTGGAGTTTAAGAAATGCAGGAAAGAGAGGGTCATTGAATTTGCAACATGGTCTTGTGTTTTGAAAATGGCCATGGGCAGTGTGAAGCAGGTTTGCTGGATGCCTGCATGGAGATCCCATGGAGCCATGAGGATGGACTGTGGATTGCAGTGGAGACCCAGTAGAGAGGCCGGCACCATGAGATGGCTGCTAAGGAGAGCTGCTGGCCCTGGATGAAGTTTTCCAGGACTGTGAGTAGCCTAGTTGGAGGGGTGGAATTGGAATTCTAGAGACTTGTTGCTGGTAAGAATTATCAGACTTGGAGATTTGTCACTGTCTAGAGTTGTTGGACTTGGAGCTACAGAGTTGATGTTTGCCCTGGTTGTTTTAAGTCTTGCATTGGCTGAATATTTCTTTATTATACCCAATGCCATCTTTTGTAGTATGAGTGTTTATTCTGTGCCATTATGGGGTTTTTGCAGATTTTTTGGTATTATGTCTTAGTTAAAGACCTTGTATTGGGCTGGAGGGATGGCTTAACAGTTAAGGCATTTGCCTTCAAAGCCAAAGGACCCAGATTTGGTTCCCCAGGACCTATGTCAGCCAGATGCACAAGGTGGCCCATTCATCTGGAGTTTCTTAGCAATGGCTGGAATCCCTGGCATGCCCATTCTCTCTCTGTGTCTCACTTTCTCCCCTCAAATAAGTAAGTTAAAATAAAATATTTTTTTCCAAGAAGACCTTGGATTATAGGGATGTTTGAACATCATTAGGATTGATAAAAACTCTGGGGACTTTTAATGCTGGACTGAATGCATCATATTTTATATCATGTGTGGATGTCTGTGTATGGCAGCTGGAGGCAGATATGGCAGTTTGTTTCAGGTGTCCCCCATAAATTTACATGTTCTGAATGCTCGGTTTGTAGCTGATGGAGATTTGTGAATTAACGCTTCCCAGAGGCAGTGTATTGTTGGGGGCGGGCTTATGGGTGTCATAGCCAGTTTCCCCTTGCCAGTGTTTGGCACACGCTCCTGTTGCTATTGTCCACCTGATGTTGGCCAGGGCATGATGTCTAGCCTCTGCTCATGCCATCATTTCCCCCTGCCATCAGGGAGCTTCCCTTTGAGTGTTTAAGCCAAAATAAACCCTTTCCTCCAAAAACCTGCTCTTGGTTAGGTGATTTCTGCCGATAATGTGAACCTGACTGCAACAGTAGTGAACAAGCCTTCATTTAACTCTGCTTTTGTAACATTTACTTGGAAATTATCACATTTTTTTCTTATACGTTTTAGATCCCACTGACCAGGTTTGATTGATGATCTCATTGGAAGCTTGCAAAGGACATATAGGTTAATAAGAATTTAAATGTTGATGAGATTGTTCCTCTATCCATGAATATAGAATATCTTTTCATCCATTTATGTCTTTACTACCATTGGTAATTTTTACATTTTGCTTCATATATGTCTTAGCTTTATAATTCTACTTATATCAATATGTATAACATTTCCTCAGATGATTTACAATTGATTTGTTGGTGTATAAGAAACAAGTGTTTTTAATAGTTGATCTTATCTTTGACATCCACTACTAGTAAACAATTTGTTTGTTGTCAACAATCATATTTTGATATTTTTTTTAAAAGTGTTTTTTTATTTATTTGTAAGCAGAGAGAGATAGACAGAAGAGAGTCAAAGAGAGAAAGAGAGCATGGGTACCCCAGGGCCTCTAGCCACTGCAAATGTACTCCAGATGCATGCTACACTGCATCTGGCTTTATATGTATACTGGGGAATTGAACCCGGGTCATTAGGCTTTGCACACAAGCACCTTAACTGCTAAGCCATCTCTCCAATCATCATGTTTTTTTTTTTTTTTTTTGAAATCACATTTTGCAGTAGATGAAATTTTTAGGCCATAGTATACTTTTGTTCACTTTAATAGAAAACTTATATGCTTTACTGTTGCAGTCAGGTTCACATTTCTGGCAGAAAACACCTGACCAAGGGCAGCTTGTGAGGAATAAAGGTTTATTTTGACTTACAGACTCGAAAGGAAGCTCCGTGATGGCAGGGGGAAATGATGGCATGAGCAGAGGGTGGACATCATTTCCTGGCCAACATCATGTAGACAACAGCAACAGAAGGCTGTGCCAAACACTGGCAAGGGGAAACTGGCTATTATACCCATAAGCCTGCCCCCAACAACATTTGGTCTTTAGGAGGCATTGATTTTCAAATTGCCATCAACTGGGGACCTAATATTCAGAACACCTATGTTTATGGGGAACACCTGAATCAAAACACCACATTCTGTCCTTAGCCCCCATAAACTGGTAACTATGCATGATGTAAAAAGTGATGAATGCATCCAACTTCTAAAGTCCCCATAGTTTTTAATCAATCCCAATGATATTTAAACATTCATAGTCTAAGATTTTAAAACTGAACTATGATACCAAAAACCCCATAAAGGCACAGAATAACCATTCGCACTGCAAAAGATGGCATTGGGCATAGCAAAGAAACAGAGTTAAAACAACCAGGACAAACATCAAACGCTTTGGCTCCAAGTCCAATAACTAACCAGTGTGAGGTCTCCAAGTCTGATAATTCTAACCAGCAACAAGTCTCTAGAGTTCTAATTCTGCCTCTCTAGCTAGACTACTCACAGTCCTGGAAGACTTCATTTGGTACAAACAGCTTTCCGTGGCAGCCATCCCATAGTCCTGGCATCTCCATTGGATCTCCACTGCAACCCATGGTTCATTCTCATGGCTCCATTGGATGCCACACAGGCAATCCAACAAGCCTGCTTCACACTGCCCATGGCCATTTCCAAAATACAAAATTGTGTTGGAAATTCAATGACCCTCTCTTCCCTGTATTTCTTATACTCCATAATTCCAGGTAGGCTACTAACTTGTTAATTCATGGGGAATAAAGCAGGCTTTGAAGAATAGGACACTCCTTCAGCATTTAGGCCCCTTCCAAAGACTCTGCATTGTTCCTGTCATTCCAATGCAGGTCAGCTGGCCCAATCTCAATGGTTGTAATCTCTCAATTGCAGCTGAATGGGCAGCAGTTTCAGCCCAGTGATTTCATTTTTATCTGTGCTCTATCCCTCTGCTCACTCCAGTCCATTTCTACGCAATGCAACCCTGTACAAGTTGTCAGGGCATGGGCATAACAGCAAGCCTCTCACACAAATGCTCCTAGCCCAGTCCAGGCAAAGCTCTCTCTCACCCTCAAAGCCAGACCTCACAGTCCATAGTTCTTACTGCATTCAGGTCTTTCAACTCAAACTAGAATAGTCAATTTAACTGTACAGCACTGCAAGGCATCTCTTGAGCCAAGGTTTTCAATCCTCCCACATTCCTCTTCAAGATCAGCACCAAAAGGCCAAAGCCACACAGTCAGGTTTCTAGCAGTAATCATCCCACCTCTCCACACCAACTTTACTGCTGCAGTCAGGTTCACATTGCTGGCAGAATACACCTCACCAAGAGCAGCTTGTTGGAGAAAGAAAAGGTTTATTTTGGTTTTCAGACTGGAGGGGAAGCTCCATGATAGCAGGGGAAAATGATGGCATGAGCAGAGGGTGGACATCACTTCCTGGCCAACATCAGACAAGTAACAGCGATAGGAGAGTGTGCCAAACACTGGCAAGAGGAAACTGGTTATGACACCCATAAGCCCACCCCCAATAATGCTTGGCCTCCAGGAGGCTTTAATTCTCAAATTGCCATCAGCTGGGGACCTAAGCATACAGAACACCTAAGTTTATGGGGGACACCTGAATCAAACCACCACACTTTGCTTTTAAGCATCATGTGTGAGGTATGCCATCTGCCTCTTTTTTTCCCCAAATAGATCCAGAGGTAATTCTGCAGTCCTGTGAGTGCTTTTGAGGTATGTACTCTGACTCTTCTCCCCTTCATTGCTCAGTCAATCTTGAGTTACTGAGGCAAATGCTGGTCATTCTTTGATGCATCGCTGTTCAAACTCCTGCAGCCTTCATGCTACTGTTTCACGGAGTATCTTTATTTGATGTTTATTGACAACAAGGTTGCCTTATAGTTTCTAGAAGAAGTTCTTGTGGTTGTCATGATAGTACTCTCCCCTCTCTTTTTTCTTTTTCCTTTTCTTTTTCCTTTTTTTTCTCTTCTGATGCAATCAAGCATAAATGGCTAATATTTATTGTCAACCTGACAGGAACTAGAATTACCTAGGAGATACATCTCTGACCCATCTGGAAAAGAATATCTAGCTTGTGTTAATTGAGGTGGGCAGACTCACCTTAAGATGAGTGGCCCCATCCCCCATGGGACTTGAAAAAGAGAAAGAGCTGGGCAAAGGACTTTTACAAAACCTAAAATCTCCTCTTATGACTATCTAGGGAAATGGGATATTTCCTATGAGGAATGTGTAAGTTGTGTGTCAGATTATTCCAGTGTTTTTATTTCAAGTTTTTTTCCCCTAAGTGCATAGAAGTTTATGGCTCTGATAGTTCTTTCTGACTTAAAATATATATATTAGTTTTTAAGAGTGAGAGACAGAGAGAATGGGCATGAAAGAGCCTCCAGCAGCTGCAAACATATGCCAGATGCATGTTCCACTTTGTGCATCTGGCTTTACATGGGTACTGGGGAACTGAACCTGGCTCGTTAGGCTTTGCAGGCAAGTGTCTTAATGCTGAGCCATCTCTCCAGCCCTTTTCTGATGTTATAAATTGGTATACCCTGTCCACAGCCATACACCCTGAACATGCAAACCTTGTCTGATAAACTGCACCCTTCTGATGCAGAAATTCCTGTTTAGCTGCTTCATGCTTTGGTTTTGAGTTACATTTTATCCAATAATGACATTGCAATACCTGCCTTCACTTTATTCACGTGGCTTTTCACCTCTCCTTCCCATTCCTTTATTTTCAACCTTGCTTATGTTGGTCTGGAGAGTACAAAACAAGTATAAAGATGGACTTGAGGGATGGCTTAGCAGTTAAGGCGCTTGCCTGCAAAGTCAAAGGACCTCGGTTTGATTCCCCAGGACCCACGTAAACCAGATGCACAATGTGACACATGCGTCTGGAGTTTGTTTGCAGTGGCTGGAAGCCCTGGTGTTCCCATTCTCTCTCTCTCTTTCCCTCTCTCAAATAAATAAGTAAAAATAAAGAAAATATTTTAAAAAGTATAAAGAGTACAAAACTGGAGGATGTGGACATATATTGAGCATTTTTCCATATCTGAACTTCTCCTGTTATATGCACGATCTTAGCCCTCTAAGTTCATTGACAGTCTGGTTTTACACCTGCTTCTTTCCTCTGCTCTCTTGTTTCTTCTTTTCCCCCCTTCCTTCCATCTTCCCCTTCCTCTCTCCTGCCTTCTGTTCTTCTTCCTTTCTTTCTAAAATATCTATTTATTTATTTATATTCATGTGCATGCATGGGTGTGCACATATGTTCACCAGGGTCTCTTGCTACCACTGTGAACGAACACCTGATGCTTGCACCACTTTTTCATCTGGGCTTACATGGGTGTTGGGGAGCTGAACCCAGGCTAGGAGGCTTGAGAGTGCCTTTAACCATTGAGCCATCTCCCCAGTCTCTTGCGCTCTCTCTCTCTCTCTCTCTCTCTCTCTCTCTCTCTCCACTTTGTGCATCTGGCTTTATGTGGGTAGTATGGAATTGAACCTGGGCTGTTAGGCTTTGTAAGGGAGCGCCTTTAACCTTCGGGCCATCTTTCCAGCCTGTCCTACATTTTTTTCTTTTTCTATGTTCATGCCAGTTTACCACGGCGCATCAAGTTTTTAATAGTCTTTTGTTTTCCATTTTATTATATGGGTCAACTTTTCTTTGTTCCATTTCCTTTTCCTATTTGAAAAGGGTCCACTTGACAGTCTGTTCATATAACAGACACATTTTGTTTCTAATGCATACATTTAGACTTGCGTGAATGCAGATTTCTGGGGTCAGCAGCCATATTCCCTCTCAGACAGGAAAAGGGTCTTATCAGATTTTCCCTTACCCTTGCCTTTGTCTCTCACCTGGGCTCATTTTTTTCCTTTCTTTTATATGAAAACAACCCGTGACCTTAATTATGGACCTAAAAATATGTGCTACACATTGTAAACTTAAAATATAAATTTTAACTGACATTTGATTTGCTTTGTGTTAACATTTTTAAAAATCTCTTTCAGTATATAATATGCATATATAATCTGCCTAGTGGCTTTATGAAGCCTCTGTGTGTGTGCATGTGTGTATCTAAAAATATGAAAATATATCATTTTATTCTTGTACTTGATGCTATGTATAGAATTCTGGGTTTAAAATAACTTCCCTCTGCCTTTGGAAGTATGACTTGTGTATTTGTTAATATGAAGTCTGGTGACAATCTGATTCTCATTTCTTTTGGATAAAGGTGTTTTTCTTTCCATTTTCTACACCCCTGGAATATATGATCTCTCTCTGTTTCTTTTTCTTCTTCTTTCCCTCCCCTTCCTGTCTTCAATTCTCTTTCTTTTTAAGATTTTATTTATTTGTAAGCAGAGAGAGAAAGAGAGAGGCAATGGGTATGCCATCTGGGTATGAATTCCAGATGAGTGTGCCACTTTGTGCATCTGGCTTTACGTGGATACCGGGGGAATCAAAACTGGGTCCTCAGGCTTTGCAGGCAATCACCTAAACTGCTGAACTGTATCTCAAGCCCTCTTTCATTTTTTTTTTTAAGAAAAATTTTTAGCACTTAGGGCTTTCCTTCAAGCTGACCTTTTAATTTTTTTCAGTAAAGTCATTTTCTTTTTCTATCATCAATCAATCAATGCATCACATCATTTCTGGATCATCTGTCAGATGCTACGCAACTTCAGCAGGACCTTTACTTTCCTTCATTTTCAGTTTCTTTCTTTTGGTGCGAGCTCCAATATCATCTTCATGTCTAGCTGCCCCCCTTAAAATGAATAAATAAATTGATTAATTTAAAAAATTGTCTTGGTCCATTTCACTTCAGTTTTTCAGATCTTCAATAAAGCTTGAAAGCAAGAAATCAGAAATTAAAACTTCAATTTCTACTGCTTCTTTCTTGGGAAACATATTGGTTAAAATATAGATTTTTATTTTGGTTCTTTCACAGCAGGGTTTCAACTCTAGCCCAGGCTGACCTGAAACTCACTCTGTAGCCCAGGCTGGCCTCATGGAGATCCTCTTACGCTTGGCACTGCCCCGGAGTGCTGGTCTCAAAGCTGTGTGCCACCGCCTCCAACGGAACATGAAAATGCCCTGTCCCTTGAGTTCTGTTTGTTTCATTTAAGTTCAACCTGATTCTTTTCTTTCCTTTCTTTCTTTCTTTCTTTCTTTTTTTTTTTTTTTTTGAGATGAGGTCTTCTTCTAGCTCAGGCTGACCTAGAATTCACTATGTCATTTCAGAGTAGCCTTGATTTGAACTCATGACGATCCTCCTACCTTTGTATCCCGAGTGCTGGGATTAAAGGTGTGCACCACCAGCTCAGACTTCAACCTGATTCTTTTGTGTGTGTGTGTGCATGCGTGTTGTGTGTGTATGTGTGTGTGTGTCTGTGTGTGTGTTTGGCTTCCCCGTATGGCTAGGGAGAGATTTGGTGGAGGGGGTTGTCACTGTATTCATTAAGAGAAGGCGACTGTCTTATATTGGGCAGCTGGAAGAGATTTCTGAGGCTCTGTAGGTTTCCTCAGCCTTCCCCATGACCTGGGTCCTTCCTGGAGGGGTCAGGACCATCAGATTCACTTTAGGGCAGGTCGTGAGGACCACAGCCGCTCATCTCCTTCAGTGGCCTTCCTTTGCCATCGACCCCATCACACCTTCCCCACCTTCCCTGGCCCTTTTCAGGTCTGGTCCTCACTCTAGGACATTTTTGGGGGTCATGTGATTCACATCCTTCCATTGCTTGACTTTGGAGAACACAGTCTTTTGTACCCCTGCAACTTTCATTTGAAGTTTCTATGGGTAAGTTTGTTTCTTTCAAGTTCATTACCCTGAGTGGATTTTGAATCCTAACCCTTTCTTTTTTCTCTACTTATAGCAAACTGCTCCCAGTGATTCTTCCAGAAACATCTCAAAATTTCTGGCATGCTGATAACTCCCTTTCTTGTTGACTCAGGCTGTGAGTCATCTTTTGTAGTGTTTCCCGACTTAAGGGAGGCAGAGGGTAGGTGGGCGCGTTTGCTTTTTCCACTTGAAACCATACACAACTGACTGTCTTTAAACCTGCATTCTCTTGGGTTAGTGCTGCCATTGGACTTTCTAGTAGGTCAAACACACCATTAGAAATGTAATGCTATGGCTGGAGAGATGGCTTAGCAGTTGAGGTGCTTGTCTGTGAAGCCTGAGGACCCTGGTTTGATTCTCCAGTACCCATGTAAGCCAGATGCACAAGGTGGTGCATGCATCTGGAGTTCGTTTGCAGTGGCTAGAGGCCCTGGTATGCCCATTCTCTCTCTCTCTCTCTCTCTCTCTCAAATAAATAAATAAAATTTAAGAAAGAAATGTAATGATAACTTTTATTTATTTCCAGTACTTACAGTTCTTATTTATTTTTCTTTGCTGATTGCATTGGCTATAAGTGTCATAACATGTTGAGAATTCTGTTGATGGCAGCATCTTCACGTTTGCAGTTTGTTTTAATTTTGATGAGAATGTCCCTGGTGTTTTACCCTGGTTGTTTTGAGATAAATGTTTTAATGATCTTGTTTTGCATTACTAAGCATCTTTCCAAAGATCAGAAACAAAATAATCCAATTTTTTTTTCCTTGACCTTTTTGGCCTCTGTCAGAAGGATCCTGGGGTTTAGGTCACTGGCTTCTTGGAATTGATTTCTGAACCTTGTGTCATCATTTATGACACTGAACAAGAAGTCCCAGGGGTTGGAGCACCCTCCTGAAATGAAGACTATATATGTATGTGTGTGTGTGTGTGTGTATACATGTACACACACACACACACACACACACACACATATATATTTATTGGAGGTAGGGTCCCACTCTAGTCCAGACTGACCTGGAATTCACTATGGAGTCTCAGGGTGGCCTCGAACTCACAGTAATCCTCCTACCTCTGTCTCCTGAGTGCTGGGATTAAAGGCATGCACCACCACACCCAGCTAGACATATTCTTGACCTGTCCACAGTATTGTTTCTTCTCTTCCCTGGGGGAATACTTTATTGCATGTCCACTGTTCTATGGGTGGAGCATGAATGTGACAAAATTGACTTAATGTCCTTCATTCTGTAGAATCTAAGTGGTGGAATGGACAGTTAGTAAACCAATAGTTGAACTTGATGAGACTCTTTAGTCTTCTAGGGTTTGTTGTAAAAATCCGTATATCCCAGGAGAGAAAACACTTTAATCCTGGCCCTTCTTCATGAGAGAGACTCTTCATTCATTTCCATGACATTTTGTGGACAGACACATGTGCAGTGGGCACCGTGCTTGGACATATGCCAGTACAGGGCATGGAAGCTCTTCTGAAGATGAGGAGCGTGGCCGCCTTTGGAGGAGTTTTCCTGACAAGGAGACATGTCAGAGGTTTGGCCCTTCATAACACTGTACTAGAACATTGCTTCTGGGAATCCCATTTTAATAAAATTACACAATTAAAATCCTTTTATCATTACAATGGCTATTGCTATTTTAAACTATTAATGGTTATTGCCATTTTAAACTATTAATGGTTATTAATGCTATTTAATTTGAATCTAAACTAAGTATATATCTAGTTACCATATATTTTTCTTTCTTTCTTTCTTTCTTTTTTTTTTTTGTTTTTTGAGGTAGGGTCTCACTCTTGTCCAGGTTGACCTGTAATTAACTCTGTAGTCTAGAGGTGGCTTTGAATTCACAGTGATCCTCCTACCTCTGCCTCCCGAGTGCTGGGATTAAAGGTGTGTGCCACCACGATTGGCCCCAAAATATTTTTTTAAAAATATTTTAAAAATAAATAAAAGTATGAAAGATGGTTCTGGCTGGATGAGGGTGGACTTTCGTTTAGTTTTCTCTTCAAAAAGTAGCTAGTTATTTTATAAGTAGAGAAATCATACATGCCTACAAGATAATTTTGGAAATATAGACTTTTAGAAGAAATTTAATCCCACCACTCAGAAATTTTGTTCATATTTTTCTATATATCCCTCATTGTTGTCTTCTTTCAGGAATAGGGTTAAACTGTAACCAGAGATTTTTAGTTCACTTGAAAATGTATCATGAACATTTTTCCTACCCACCAAAATGTTTCTGAAAGCCTGATTTGTGTGTGTGTGCGCATGTGTGTGTGTGTGTACACATGCCCATGTGATGCTCTGTGCACCTGCCTGAGATGGCTGGATGGGAATGCTGGGCGTCATGTACCACTGCTCTTCTGCCCATTACTCTTACTTGAGCTGAAGTCTCTTACGGATCTTGGAGCTTCTCACTTTTATCATGAGCCCCAGTAATTCCCTGGTCTCTGCTCCCCATGGGACTGGGATTACAGACATGTGTGGCCATGCCCAACTCTTTATATGGGTCCTGGAGATCAAACTCAAGAGATCGCTCAGTATGGTACATTGAGCTAGATGTCCCCCATAATGTCATGTGTTTTAAATGCTTGGTCCTCAGCTGATAGCAGTTTGGGAGGTGGAGGCTTGCTGGAGAAGGTGTGTTACGGGGCATGGGCTTAGGGGTGTGACAGCCAGCTCCCGCTTGCCAGGACGTGGCTCGCTCTCCTGCTGCTGTTTTCTACCCGCTGTGGCAGAGGAGATGCCCAGCGTCTGCTCACGCCACGTAAGCCAAAACAAAAACTTTCCTCTCACCAACCGCTAACAAGAAGGTAATTCGGTCCTCTAGTGCTTGAACAGGAAGTGCTCTTAATCATTTAGCCATCACTCGAGCCCGTGAAAGCCTTATGTTTGAATTTCAGTATTCCACAACGTAGCCCCCCTTCCACTGTAAATACACACGCACACACACGCACACACACCTCTACTATAGCAGGCATTTCCATCAGTGTTTGGTAGTGATATAGGTTTGCTCTAGGAGGGCAAAACTGAGACATAGGTTATAAACATATTTGAGGTATCCAACATATATCTCCAAACCGTGATCAGGAAAAAAAAAAAAATCACACTGATTTCCACTCCTCCCAGTGCTGTATGAAAATGTCAGCCAGATATGATGGCACGTGCCTGTAATCCCAGCGCCCAGGAGCAGAAGCAGGAGGACCACCGGTTCAAGGCTGGCCTGAGCTGCGGAATTAGTCCCCAGTCAGTGTAGGCATATGGCAAGACCCTGTCTCACTCTCCTCACCCCCCAACACACAAAACTGTCCATTATGCGTTACCAGCGACAAATGTTGCCACCACACACACACACACACACACACACACGTGCAGCACCAATTTCACAAGGGGTAAACATTTTTTCCTGCTACTATCAATCAGATCCTGTGGTAGACTACATAAAAGAAACTCGGCCTTGAGCAGGGCAGGCGCTGAGTATGTAAATGAGTCAGAGAGCAAGAAACCTGAGGAGGATGCCAGCGTTGGCCTGGGTCCGAGAAGAGGCAGCCAGTTTGATTTCCTGATGTGCTCACATCTGGGAGGTTTCTCTCCCCGCATCCAGGCAGTTCTCCCAATGTGTCCTCTGCTCTGTGGTGTCCACGCCAGGCATGGAGAAGCCATCAGCGGCCTGGGGAGCTCGGTGAAGAGGAAAGAAGAGAGCCGAGAAGAGAGGGGACAGAGATCTCCCCGGTGCCCCTTCACAGGGGTTGGAGGGGAGACTGGTCTGAGATGGTCCCTCCTTCAAGATGAGCCGCAGTCTGGTGCCTGTAGGATTTGCGGGCGTGGCATGCTGACCCACTGGACACTCGCAGCGCTGGGCGGCTGAGGGGCTCCGCCTGCGTGTGACACTCCCAGGGATGTCACGGCAAACTGATGCGCATGGCTGAGAGCAGAATCTGACTTAATGCATTTAACAAGTTAATGTTTGTGCTCATGGGCCCTGTGCACATTTAAGAATTAATTAAATCCTTTAAGGAAGCCATTTATGTTTGAGACCAAAGAAGATACTCAAGGGCCGAAGATCCCCTGAAGAAGAACGTCCAATCAGAGCTCTCCCGCCTTTGCACGCCTGTGGGAACAACTTTCTCCCGCCGTGATCCCCAGCGCAGAGCACACACGTACCTTTAACCCATTCCTTCTAGAAAGCTCCTGAGGAGGTATCTTAAACTCGAGTTATTTTCAATTTCACCTAAGGTGTCTATCCAATGCAGTTTCCTCAGTGTCCACAATGAGGGACACAAAAATCTCCTAGCGTCATCAAAGTCTTAGAAAAATATATTACCAGGAATTGGAGCTGCTACTGTGCGTTAATTACAACAAGCCCGGCTGCTGCACAGATAATCTCCAGCGTCAGAGGCGTCCGCTCAGGCAATATCAGGAAAAACAAAATCTTCTTCTTTTCTTTTATTTATTTATTTGAGGAGAACATGTGGTTCATTGTGGAGCTAAATCCCAGCTATTTAGTTGTTCTTTTAAAGATCTTACTGATATTTGAAATATTTCTCTCTTGAAGAGAAAACCATGTTAGGCTTGAGATGTAAGTTCTGAACTGCTGGGATGTTGTCAGAATATCAATCTTTGGGAGAAAAGGCAAGAATCAGCCATTTAGACCAGGACCTGAGTGTACCCAGTCTTTCCTGTGCCTCAGACCTACCTGTAACCAGTTTGCATGAGTCTGGGTGGGGTAGGTTTTACTGGTACCTCTCACTTGCCAGCTGATGGTAGTGCTGTGTGATAGATTCTTCCGTCCAGTGGGCTTGAAGGGGAATGGGGCTGCCAGAGCTGTCCCTCTGGGGAGTCTATGATTTGTGTGATAAGGTCCTCAGGGAGTATAGGAGAAGCCGACAGCTTGAGCCAGCCTTGGAAAACCCTGGAAATAAGATAAGGTCCCTGGCTACAAAATGAATCATGTGGGCTTTGGGAGAATAAGGGTCAGGGCTCTAGAAGGCATAGGAGTGGTAGAAGGGAGGAGTTAGGAATATTTTCCAGGGTCTGGTGAGATGGGTCCATGGTTGAAGGTGCTTGCTTGCATAACATAATGCCCCAGCTTCAGTTCCCCAGTACCCATGACAAGATGGCACATGCGTCTGGAATTCCTTTTCAGTGGCAGGAAGCCCTAGCTTGCCCACTTTTATTCTCTCTCTCTCTCTCTCTTTCTCTTTCGTATCTCTGCTTGCAAATAAATTTTAAAAAGAATATTTTCCTATTAATATATTCCTTCAGTGTGGAGGAAAGGTTAATTCCCATTTATTCAAGGCTTCTTTATTCATTTGCAAGGAAAGAGAGAGATCAAGAGAGAAACAGAGAGGGAGAATGGGTGTGTCAGGGCCTCTAGCCACTGCAAAGGAACACCAGATGCATGTGCCACCTTGTGCATCTGGCTTACGTGGGTACTGAGAAATCATTAGGCATGGCAGACAAGTACTTTAACCACTGAGCCATCTCTCCAGCCCTATTCGGGGCTTCTTTCTTTCTTTCTTTCTTTATTTTATTTATTTATTTGAGAGCAACAGACAGAGAGAGAATGAGGCAGGTAGAGAGAGAGAGAATGGGGGCCTCCAGCCACTGCAAACGAATTCCCGATGTGTGCGCCCCCTTGTGCATCTGGCTAACGTGGGTCCTGGGGAGTTGAGCCTTGAACTGGGGTCCTTAAGCTTCACAGGCCAGCGCCTAACTGCTAAGCCATCTCTCCAGCCCCTATTTGGGGTTTCTTAAGGGGATCCATACCCATGGTGATCTGAGGGTCCTTAATGCTTACAGGAAGAAGAAGGTCTTTGCATTACTTAATGTTCTTGCTGTAACCAAATAACGGAAGTCATAACTTGAGGAAGAAGGATTGGTTTGGCTCATGGTTTCAGAGGGCTCAGCCCACGGTCGCTTGGCCCCATATGCTTGGGGAAACTCAATGTGGCTGGATTGTGCAGCCAGGGCTGTTCTCTCCGTCTTGGCTGGCAGGTCTGGCAGCAGCACAGTGAGAGGGATGTTGGTCTTGGCCTGGCTTTGTCCTGCCTCCTTTTCATTCTGCCCAGGCCCTCCACTTAGCACACACGTGCACTTATTTCCCCTCTCAGTTTGTCCCCTGTGAAATGTCCTCACAGATGAGCCCAGAAGTATGACTTGCCAATCTCCTAGGTGATTCTCAATTTAATCGAGTTGATAGTGAAAATTAACTCTAGAGGTGTTTTTTTTTTAGATTTTATTTTTATTTATTTACTTATTTATTAGAGACAGAGACAGAGGGAGGGAGGGAAAGAGAGAGGGGGAGAGAGAGAGAATGGGCACACCAGGGCCTCTAGTCATTGCAAACGAATTCCAGATACATGTGTCACCTTGTGTTTCTAGCTTACGTGGGACCTGGAGAATCAAACCGGGGTCCTTAAGCTTCACAGGCATGTGCCTTAACTGCTGATCCATCTCTCCAGACCCGTGGAGATCTTTTCTGAAAAAAAAAATTTATTTATTTATTTGCAGGGAAAGAGAGAAAGAGAGAGAGAGAGAAAGGATGAACACATTAGGGTCTCTTGCCACTGCAAATGAACTCTAGATGCATGTACCACTTTGTACCTGGAATTGAACCCAGACCAGCAGGCTTTGCGAACAAATACCTTAAAGGGCTCAGCCACCTCGCCAGCTCCTCACAGATCTCACTGGGCAAGAGAAGGCAGCCACTAGTGGAGTCCAAAGCAGCTCAGGGAGATACAGGAATCCCACCTAAAATAATCCCAGTCCCAGAGTAAGAGATCTACCCCCACCGCCCTCCCTGGATCTCTACGAGCCACCCCTCGCAGTTCCCAGGGTGACTTAGCCACCTCCCTCTCTTCTTGGTCCCTGGTGTAGGAGCCACCGTGGGCCTCAGGCCGGCTCCAACTGTAGGCAGTACAATTTAGCCAGAATTTAATAACATTGTTCTCACTTTATTTATTTTTATAATTACCTCTAATTTAGAGCAAGTGATACAAATTTCCATTTAGGGTAATGATATAGTTTCCTTTTAAATGCATTAAAGTAAAAAATAGTGAATTAATTAAAAAAATATTAGCAGGGGTACAAAAACACAGCAAAAATGTGCCAGTGGTGGTTTATTGCGGCACAACTCCGTGGCAAAATGTGCTGGGAAGGTGGGATGCACACGCCTGTGTTTGGCAGCATGAGTCTAGAGGCCTCTTAGGGACTACTTTTGTTTTTTGTTTTCAAGAACAGGTAAGGAGGCTCAGAGCTATTCGAGAGGTTCAGAGTTTAGGAAGCTAAAGACAGAGTACATTGAGCCCAGAGTTGAGAATGGAGTGGAGATCGGGAACGTGCTCTAGAATGAATGACCCCAAACTGAGTAGCTCCTATCGTCAGGAGCCCTTGCTTACCAGCAAAGGACTGTGGCTCACAAGCCTATGGACCCACTGCCTGAGAAAAGGCTTGTCGAGATGGAGTCATGAAAGCGGAGTATCCCCCTCACTTTCCTGTGAGTTTCCTTGCCACTGCCCTGCGCACACGTATCCATCGGAGACTTGCTGTGCCCTTTCTGTTCTCAGTGTTGGAATAAAGGCAGGACTCCATTCCCTTCTAGAGGGTGCTTGTCTAGGCTCTCTCTGTGGTCCTCACAGCATCCAGCACAAAGTCCTCACTCACCAAACCACCCACCTGTCCATCCACTCATTCCCTACCTACCTACCTATCTGCACATTTGCCTGTCAGTCCCTTCATCCCTTATCAACCCCTCCATCTGCCCAGCCACACATTTCCTCCATTTATCATTGCCCCCTTTCCTTCCCTTCTTTGCTCCCTACATTCATCTTAGTGTGAAGGGCGCCCAGGTATAGAACTCCCTTCTGAGATCCCAGCAGGAGGAAGGTGGGGGCATTGGGTTCATGGGGGAAGGACAGGGGGGTATGGGGCAGAAACACAGGAGCGTGCTTGCGTTTCCAGAGGGCACAGAACAAGCCTCAAGGCCTCCCTTGCCAGGGTCCAACGTGGTCTCGGGAGTGAGATAGACATCTCAGATTCCCCAGCATCTGGGCAGCTGGGGCCCTGGGCTGTCCCCCTGTTTGTTGGTAACAGACGCTGGTCTCAGAACGTAGTTTTGGGGCCGTAGGGCCTGACTGCAGGCCACTTTTACCCTTCCTTGACTTCTCCACCTGTGTACGGGTGCCTGCTCCTGGCCTCTCACACATGGCTGGCTCCTGGGTGGGATCAAGCCTCTCTCGGAAGAGGGGGCTAGGAGCTCCTCACGAGAGCCTAGGGTGGGCCAACGAAGAGCTGAGGTACACTGTAACACCTGTGCCACTTGCAATGCTGGGCTCCCTTCCCCTATCTGCTGTATGCGTCTCTTCGTCTTGTGTTGGTAACGCCAGCATGCGGGAGTCTCAGGGTGAACATGTCCGGAGTCGAGAAAAGCTGGGAGATGTTAATCTGGGGGTGGGAACAAGTTGCTCTAGGTGGGGATGGGGAGTGGAGGATAGATATGGAAAGCACAGAGGGTGCCTGCTTTGAATCCACAATGCCTGGGTCCCTGGAACATCACTGTTCTCTGAATACAAAGTTCCTCCTTCTTGAAGCAAAGCTCTGAAGGGTGCCCAGAAGCCAGTGACAACTGGGAAGGGGACGGCCAGGCAGGTGAGAAGTACACAGCTACTGTGACATGTCTCCTTTGTGGCTCGTGGCTCAGGCATGTGGGAGAAGGTGCGGCCTTCCTTCCATTTCACAGAAAGCACAACTGGGGATGACCAAGCCAGCAGATGCGGGAACCCTTCAGGGGGTGGATGGCACAGGGCCTTCTGTACTGGATCTGGGCAGAGTGGATGGCACAGAGCCTTCTGCACTGGATCTGGGCAGTGTTTGAATGAGTGAGCAGATGACAGCAAAAATGGGGTGAGTTAGGCACTGGGCAGGACTTTTACAAGTAAAGGCAGAGCAGACGCCAAGGGAGCCACAGGGCATGTATCTGTGGGCTTCATGGGTGTGCATGTGTGTATGTGTGTGCATGTATGTGCGTATGTGTGTCTGCATATGTGTGTGCGCATGCTTTTGTGTCTAGGCACACGTGGGGGCCAAGAGGTAGATGGTTGGTGTATTTCAACTGCGCTCCGCCTCCTCTCTTGGAAGTCTCTCCCTAAACTTTGGGATCGCTGATTCAGATAGGATAGCTAGCCAGCCAATCCAAGAGATCCTTCTGTTTCTGCCTCCCTCCCCACTGCTGGGATTACCTGCAAGGTGTTTTGTTTGTTTGTTTTGTTTTGTTTTCAGGTTTCTCATGGCAGGGTCTCACTCTAGCCCAGATTGATCTGGAACTCACGATGTAGTCTCAGGTTGGCCTCGATCTCACAACAATCCCCCTACCTCTGCCTCCCGAGTGCTGGGATTCAAAAGGTGTGCTACAACGCCAGGGTTTTTACAGAGTGCTGGTATCTGAAGTCAGATTCTCACGCTAGCATGGCAAGCCTTTTACGGACTCAGCCATGACCCTGTGGCCGTCTGTTTTATAATTAACCAGGACTTCACTGATTTTGAGTGACAGAACATCCGACCTCAGAGCAGCTTACCGGAGCCTGTACTGATTTCTGTGTGTGCGAGCGTGACCATGGCTCAGCCTCAGGTACCATTTGACCCAGCAGTTAAAATTATGTCACTGAGTAGGTGGCCTTTGTCCTCTACATCCTCTACAATGACCTCGAGCTCCAGTGCCACTCGTCACCATGGCCCATCTCTTCAGACTCTTCTAGGTGGCAAAGTGGCTGCCACAGCTCCAGGTCTCACCGAAAGTGTCTGAACCCTCCAACAGCTCCTTGGCAAGCCATAGCTCTGACTCTCATTGGCCTGAACCAGTCACTGAGGCTGGGGGCGGGGCTGCGCATATTCTGATGGGCTCTGGCCGATGCCACAGACACTCTCTGGAGGTATGTTTCTCTCAGCTGTGGGGCTGAGGAGGAAGAGGGGATCTCCCACGCAGGCTCTCGGGCACACGTGTATGGTGGGAACTAAACACCTAGTTAACGATGCTTACCACTGGAGTGAGCCTGAGCCTGCAGGGAGACTCTCCAAGCTAAGAGTGCAGCACGGACTGCATTTTCAGGAGCTTGCCTAGGCAAACACTTGTCTTTGGCAGAAACTCCCCCAAATCAGAGCTGTAGCGGACCAAAGCTAGTATGATGTCCCAGACAGACAGGGCTTGGGAGCATCCCCCCCCCTCCCCCCGCCACAAAGGTGGTCCGCTTGGCAGGATCTTTGCAATGCCCAAGGGAGCTACAAACAGGTAGGGCACTGCTTCCCCAGGCATGTGTTATGAAAAGCTTGGGTTACAAAACACCCTGGCTATTAAAAACCTGCTACTGACTTTAACGGCAATAAAATTTCTGCTGTTTACGAGTAATTAGCCACTTCTGGAAAAGAGCTCTATCCCTTTAAATTTATGGGGTGTCTTGATTTATATATTTCATTGAAGGGGGGATGTCACATTACATCATGTCAGCCTGTTGTAATTTGACGCAAAGCAAACCTACCAAGGAGCCACAGCAGCATTCCCCGCGGCCTCCTGAGGTGCGCTTTTAGGTGGGGGCGTCTCCGGCCTTCGTTCCATCTTCGTGCTGTCAGGAACAACTCAGGGAACATTTATTTGGAGTGCTTCAGTCACAGGTCCGCTCTCAACAGCCTCAGATCTCCCTCCCAAGTGCATCTTGGGAGATTTCACATCCCAAAGGGTGGAGAGGACTCAGACTTCTGTGGATGTTTAATGGTCCCCCCCACCCCCGACCTGCCTTTCCTGGGCTCTGCTCAGGCTTGGGGAGCCAACAGGACACACACATACCCTGATTTCCAGGACCCTGAGGGTGGTCGATATACACCGCACACCACATAGCTAAGGGGCTGTATATTGTCTGGCTGAAGAAGTAACTAATTCTGAGAAGAAGAGAAGTTTGGTAAGCTTGAAATCTAGCGGAGGGAAGAGTGTTCTGAAAATGGAAGAGTGTCCTGTAGAAGACAGGTCTCGTTTGACAGCTGAGAGTAGAAGCCATCCAGTGATCTGTGGTCAGACTGGGCATCCACTGGCCTGTCGGCATTGCATTTCTTTTACCCATCTGCCCATCTGTCCTTCTAGCTAGCCATCCATCTATTCATCTACCCATCATCTATTGAGCCATCCATTCCATCCATCCATTCACCATCTACCTATCTATCCAATATCTATCCATCTGTCCATCCATCCATGCATGCATACATTTATTTGTCTATCCAAATTCTCCTTCAGCCCATCCATTCACTCATCCACCCAGCCATCCATCCATCCATCCGTCCATCCACCCACCTATCCGTCCACCCACCCATCCAACACTCATCTACCCACCCATCTGTCTGACATCCACTCACTGCTTCCTAAATGTCTACGTAGTCAGGAGTTAACCAGTGGAAGTAAGTCACAGATTCAGACTCGCTAACTTGCTGGATGATCTTACGTGGGTCCGTCCCAGCTTCTGGCCTTGGGCGACTGATGAGAAGAAATGCACTCACTGGTCTTACTAGCAGTTAGGTGATCTCAGAGGCTTCTCCAGCCCGGACCATTGTGTGTGTGTGTCTCTTCCCTCAGGGCGCACCTCCGCGATGGTGTGCATAGCTGCCATTCGTCATGTGTGCTCCCCAGGCATTGGGGGACAATATGGAGGACAGGAATGGGATGCTATCTTGGCGGGGCCCAGGAGTGGCCATTCGTTGAAAGTCTGGTATGAACCCTGGATAGGTGTTTCACAGGCAAACAGCAACTTAGTGAAGGAGGTTGGAGAGATGGCTTAGCGGTTAAGGTGCTTGCCTGCAAAAGGTGTCACGTGTGTCTCGAGTTTATATGCAGCAGCTAAAGGCCCTGGTACACCCATTCTCTTTCTATCTGCCTCTGTCTCTCTGCTTCTCTCTCTGTCTGTCTGTCTCTCTCTCTCTCTGTCTCTCTCTCAAGTAAATAAACAAAAATAAAATTTAAAAAACAGCGACTTTTGCCGGGAGTGGTGGTATATGCCTTTAGTCCCAGCACTCAGGAAGCAGAGGTAGGAGGATCTCTGAGAGTTTGAGGCCAGCCTGAGACTACATAGTGAATTCCAGGTCGGCCTGAGCTAGAGTGAGACCCTACCTCAAAACACAAAACAAGCAAACAAAACCAGTGACTTTTGACATTGGACCATTGAAGTTACATGGAGACCTCTTATGGGCACTTGTGGGGCCAAGCTGGAGAATTACCCCCAGGAACGTCAGCCCGTTGGTTGGCTATCTCTGGATGTGTCCCAGCGGGTTCCCTGCCTTGCCCAGACTGTCACTCGCTTCTAACACATTTCTCTGGGTAAATTACAAAACCCAAGGCTCTGCCTTATGACACTAGGACCTCTCTTGACACTTTAGGTCTCAGCATACACCTGAAAGAACCTTCTAGAATACTCACCTTCTTAACTTGTCTTCCTCGGTGTCATAGTCAATGGTATCCTGAACCATTAGCTACCAGACCTGTTACTTTGGAGGGAATATTACAGCTCCCTATCTCCAGGAGTCTCAGGAAACACGTGGAGGGTCTCTATTCTAAATGCCTTCAGCTCTAGGCAGCCACTTTCCTCTTTTTTCCCAGTTTCCCCCCTGGGTGCTCCATAACGCCGCACCAGATCCTAAGCATGCTCACCCGCTCTGGGTGGAGTGTGGCCCTTCAATCCAGTGGTGGTGAACTGGGACCTTGCCATTGTTTTGAGGCTTTTTACTCTTCCTACTCAGCAGTGACATTTTGATGGTCATTAGCCAAAGTCTGAGTCTCCTGTGAACTGCCTGTCCCCAAGCCTTTGTCTGGATTCCAAAGGGAGGTCTTCAGCTTCTACCCAGTCACTACCGGCACTTTTAGGACGTCAAGGAGGTAAGCTTATTAACCCCTTGGCTACCACCTCTGACTGTGGGCGTCAGGGTTCCCCGAATGTGGTTTGGAGAGGGAAGGCGCACCTGGAAATGAGGTGGAGACCCGGCAGCGCTGGCGGACGTGCGGATGACAGCAATATGAGAAGGAGTGCCCGTTGCAGCCATCCTTGCTGAGCGCCCGCTCGGGGTGCGGCCCCGCTTCAAGCACTGTCTCCCGTCACCTCGTCATCTCCACGGCACACGCGCTCCGCCCCAGGAGTTGCCGCGGGCCCTCAGCACTTTAGGAGGAAGACACTCGCCGCTCACCGGGCAGTGGTAAGGGGGTTTCCTTTGTCACAGCGCGACTCCCAAGAGTGCCACTTCGTGTCTCAGAAGGACTTGGAGAGCCTTGATTCGGTGGCCAGTCATACTCTTTGCAGGCTTCGTACCTCCTACTTCTGCGTCAAGAGATTCAGGTTCAAGAAGGCCCTGGGTTTCCTCAAGGCTTCTCTTCTTCTTCCTTCTTCTTTCTTCTTTCTTCTTTCTTCTTTCTCCTCCTCCTCCTCCTCCTCCTCCTCCTCCTCCTCCTCCTCCTCCTCCTCCTCCTCCTCCTCCTCCTCCTCCTCCTCCTCCTCCTCCTCCTCCTCCTCCTCCTCCTCCTCCTCCTCCTCCTCCTCCTCCTCCTCCTCCTCCTCCTCCTCCTCCTCCTCCTCCTCCTCCTCCTCCTCCTCCTCCTCCTCCTCCTCCTCCTCCTCCTCCTCCTCCTCCTCCTCCTCCTCCTCCTCCTCCTTCTTCTTCTTCTTCTTCTTTTTTTGTTTGTTTTTTCAGGGTAGGGTCTCACTCTGGTCCAGGCTGACCTGGAATTAACTATGTAGTCTCAGGGTGGTCTTGAACTCACGGTGCTCCTCCTACCTCTGCCTCCTGAGTTCTGGGATTAAAGGCGTGTGCCACCCTGCGTGCCAAGGCTTCTCTTCTTAGAAAGCACACTAGGTTCGGAGGAGGTGGCTCCCCGATGGAGTGCTTACCCAGCATGTACAAGGCTTCCAGCCCCAGCTCTGAAGAAAGAGAGAGAGAGAAGAGAAAAAGAAGAAAGTGAAAAATCCTTGCCTAGGAAAAAGCGTCCTGGGCACCAGAGGTGGAGGGCAGGGAAAGACATGGGCATCGAGCCCTAAAGTATAGCCTGTCTTGCCCTGGGTACTAGACCACTCTGAGAGCCATGGACCTGTCCCTCAGTGGCTTTTCTGCTCTTGCCAGGAAAGTTATCATGGCTTTATTTGTAAATGTCGCCACCCGTGAAGTTCAATTCCCTGCTGCTGACGGCTCAAGGTTAGGCCTTGGCTGGGAGGGCCCTTCTCTGTCAGGTGAACCCCTGGAACCTCTGAAGAGGCAGGAGGAAGGACCAAGAGACTAAAGATAGTTCTGGACCTTGGCAGCCTTCTTGGGCCACACCCACTACACAGCTGTCTGTGCTGGGACGCGGGTGCAGTTGGAGAGAGTGGGGGGGGCAGCTAGAGGGGGAAGCTGGTCATCTGAGACGCCTGACCCTGCGGCAGTGTGGGGTGTCCACTAGGGGAGTGTCCCTTCATTCACTCCGTGCAAGGCACTGCTCTGGGCCGGGGGGGGCACATGGCTCCTGGAACAGAGGGGCTGTGGATACCCTGGGCTTGCCGCTGTGCCCTGACCTGCTGTCCTGCCTCTTGCTGTGAGGGTCTGGATCCTAGGAGCTGTAAGAACCAGGATGTTGGGTGTCAGTGGAAGTTGGATGGTGTCCTGTAGTAAGAGCAAGCCAGGGGTGAGTGGAGGTGTTGTCCTGGTGTCAACAGCCCCCAGACCCACTAGTCTCATGGGGCGCTGAGGAGACAATGACACCACCCTCAGACAGCTCCCAGGCACTTGTCCCTTCTGTGAGAGAGTGATGCTCAAAGGTCATCGCTATCTTGTGGAGTGGGTGTTCTGGGCCTACACACTGCATGTCCTTTTGATGGCGAGCTCAGGGAGGACGGAACGCTTTCCAACCCTTATCTCTGCAGAGCCCAGCTCAGTGCCTGGCACACGGTGGGTCTTCGGATGCTCTTGCTGAGTGAAAGACTGAATTTTACAGGGGCAAATGTGAGATGCCAAAGGAGAAGAGGAGAGACCGAGGGCAGAGGAGAGGCAGAATGTCAAGGCAGGTTGAAGAGCTAGGAGTTCAGCTCACCTAGAACTTGTGGATACTTAGCATGGTATTCAGTTTGGGGTTTGGTGTGAATCCCAGGGGAGCTGAGATAGAGGTAGGGATACTTGACAGAGGATGTCAGATAATCTGCCATGAGACAGGGTTGGATGTTTCGTTATGGGTCAGGGTCAGGTCAAGTGGCTGTGTACAAGGTGACAGTGAGCTAAGACAGTGTAGACCAAATTTCATACCTGGCTTGTCTCAGGAGCAGAGGGTAGAGCTATTCTGGTGGTCTGGGACTGGCCTTGTGGTCTGAGTGCTCTGCTTTCTCCAAGGATGAAGCCAGAGCCCTCTTGATCTAATTGCTTCTCTAAAGCCCCACCTCTGAGTCTTGCTGCCCCAGGGACCAAGCCTTTACACACGGACTCTGGGGGGACATTTCATGTTCAAATGATAACTGAAGAATTCCTGGGTTACCGTCACGCGTCCCCTAAGAACCATTCTAGGTAAAAACCAGATGAAGCCAGGGATCTCTGCCCTCCACTCAATCTTTGCCAGTGGAATCTAGACGTATATCCCAGTCCCTGGAATCTCTCAGCCGCTAGCTTGAACCCCGACAACCGGGCCAGCAGTCGCCATGGCTGTGAGGGTGGCCAGAGCTCAGCCCTGGCTCGCAGCCTCTGTTCTCCGACGTAGGTTGGGAGGTCTCAGGGTCAGGTTCATCTCGTATCCTGGGGGTCTTCTCTGGCAGAGACCATGTCTGGCCAGCCTTATCACTGCTGTATGGCAGCAGAGGGATGCTGAACTCGGGTCCCCCAAAGCCAACAAGGAGCAGGGGCCTGGCCCAGCCTTACCAGGCGCCATCTGTTGGCTGCAGCCCGCTGGATACAGACAGCAGTGGAGCCTCCCGCGGCGCTCCTGGCTGTCCGCAGCAACAGTCGTGTGCACTGACGGGGTGATCCATGCCTAGGCTCATGTCTTTGACAGGTGCCCTGTGCACAGCACTCCCAGGGCCGACGTACTTCACAGTCAGGCCTCCTTTTGGTCACCTTGGCATATGGACATTTCACATTCTACTTCATTTTCCACTGAGTCAGATCTGAGGCCTCGGCGAAATGAAAATAGTCCACTCCACCTGCTAACCGTAGTCCAGAGGGCTTGGATAGAAGTGACTTTAATCGGGGGTGAAGAGTGTGGAGGTGAAGCTGCTCTTTTGGCCCCTCACCTCCCCGAAGCCCGTGCGCAGAATGTGTCCTGAAACAGCAGCTCCTGCTGCCTCCTTCCCGGAGTAGGGGCTGTGCAAAGAGGCCAGGGCGGAGCACCGAGCCAAGGCAGGTTAATAGGGGATTAAATAGCTAACTTCCTGTCATGACCGGCACTGTTTACAAGAGAAAGGAGAAAAGCCAACAAGAGAGGTGCAATCAATATACTTCTGACCATGGCTGTTGGCTTCTCAGTGTACAGGTAGGCCATTCGTTAAAGGCACATGGACACAGGGGCCTGCCCTGCTCCCATGCTCCCTTGCCCTACCCTCCCTCCCTCCCTTTCTTCTCTTCTTTCCTTTCTTCTGCCTGCCTGCCTGCCTTCCTTCCTTCCTTCCTTCCTTCCTTCCTTCCTTCCTTCCTTCCTTCTTCTCTTCTCTTTGTTCCCAAATCACCCTCAGCAGAGAAACAGAAGCTCTTCTTCCAGCTTGGGTTTGGGGAGGTGAGAGCTGCTCTGCTGCTCACCAGCTCTCACACACTTGCGAGTTTTCTTCCGGCACTGGTGATTGAACTTAGGGCCTTGCCCACATTAGTTGACTATTCTGCTGTTGAGCTACATCCCAAGTCCCTTCTTGGTTTCCACTTAAAAACGTATTTTATTTATTTACTTATTTGGAAGGAGAGAGAGAGAGAGAGAGAGGGAGGGAGGGAGAAAGGGAGAGAGAATGGGCACACCAGGGCCTCCAGCCTCTGCAGACGAGTTCCTCCAGATGCGTGCGCCACCTTGTGCATCTGGCTTCATGTAGGCACTGGGGAATTGAACTCAGGTTGCTAGACTCTGCAGGCAAGCGTCTTAACCACTGAGCCATCTTTCCAGCCCCGGTTTTTCACTTTTTATTTTGAGCCATGGTCTTACTAAGTTGCCCAGGCTGGCTTTGAAGTCACTGGGTTATCTCAAGAAGGCTTTGGGCTTGTCTCCTGCCCGCATCAGCCTCCCCCAGCACTAACTGGGATGCCAGGGCCATGCCGGCGTGTCTCGTCTCTACCGTCCGTTCTTTTGTTGCTCTGGGCACCATCCCTTCTCAGACACTGTGATCAGACATCAGCTTGGGGCCTTCTGAGTCTGCTCCTTCTTGGGGCTGTGGACTGTGCAGGTAGGATGCTCCTTCTTGGGGCTGTGGACTGTGCAGGTAGGATGAGATGGCCACTGTCACAAAACTCCAGCAGAGGAGACAAGGCAACGTGACCTCCCACAGCCATGCATTAAGGGCACCGTGACAAGTGTCCCGAGGGTTCAGAGAAACTCTGGGTTCTGGGGAAGGCATGGCCAGCTCTAACCTGGGGTACATCCAGGTGGGTGTTCTGGAACAGGTGAATCCAGAATGGAGCCTGGAGGAAGGATACATTTAGGTCGACAGCCAGCGACGGAGAGGTTGTTGGGGGAGGTGTGGAGAGAGGTCCTGCCTCCACTTTCCTCTGTGTCAAGCCGGGTGAGGGGAGACCAGGGGCTCTCCAAGGAGAGACCACCCTTCTTCCTGGTGTCCTGTGCCTGGGAGCCCTTTCCACCCCCAGACTCTTGCTCCACATGTATGGTTTGTGATGCAGGATTGAGTTTCAGCCTTTATGCCCCACCCCCAATCTTTTCTGATCCACAGTCGATATGAAGCTTCCTCTTTTAAATGTTCATAGACAAGGGCATGTGTGCCTCTGAATCAGATCTCAAGTTCCCAGAGATGTGGTCATGCTGCCTCAATAGATGGTGACCGTCCTTGTGGAAGTGCCATGGGGTGGGCGGGATGTTTGGTCTTGTGGTTATAGATTGTCAGTCCCTTAGCATCTGTCTCACAGGAACTTGCTAGAAGTACTGAGGTGCACTGAGGCAGCTTCCACTGGTGGCGTGAGGCACTCAAGTCCACAGTGTGATCAACAGCCTGGCCCCATCTTCCTCTTTCCCCAAAGCATTGCATGCTCGATCCGTGCCTACACGGGCTCTTCCCTCTGCCCCACGGCCTCCCCTCCTCCTCTCCATTGAGGGGCCAGATCAAGGCTCAGTGGAGACCTGGCCTCTCTTCTCTGGCCTCTTTTTCTGCTTCTCGGCAGCAGCTGGCTCACAGTGGGCAGCAGAACCCTTGGCTTTAGCACTTGGCCCTTGTCTATCAGCCTCACGGCCTGGGTCTCTCCTCTCTGAGTCAGCTTGCTAAGGCGAGGACTGGGTCTTACTTGCAGATCTTTAGATCCACTCATTTCTTGCCATGCATGGGCATTGGATGCACAACAAAACAGTATAAGTCTCACTTTACATGCACGCCAGGAAGATTGGTGATGGGCTGTTTCACTAACTGCTTCCATGTGTGTTGGTGTGGCTTATGTCCCCCACGTTTCTGCCTTTACCTCTGGGTTAACATGTGTAGAGTTTGCACATGACATGTCTCCCACAGGCTCATGTGTTGAATACTTGATCCCTAGCTGGTGGTGAAAAGCCCACCTGACATTGGAGGGGATTCTGTCGAATGATGTGTCAGCTCTTGTAACTATTCAGAATATAAATCTAAAAAAGTTGTGTGTGCCTTCTGGTCCACCAACCAGGGAGTATTTACTTGTCACACTGCTATTTTCTCTTCTTTTTTTTTAAAAAAAATGTTTTATTTTTATTAACTTATTTATTAGAGACAGAGAGGGAAAGTGAGAGAGAGCGAGCAAGCGAGTGAGTGAGATCATAGGCACACCAGGGCCTCCAACCACTGCAAGCGAGTGCCACCATGTGCATCTGGCTTACCTGGGACCTGGAGAATTGAACCGGAGCCCTTAGCCTTCGCAGGCATGTGCCTTAACTGCTATGCCATCTCTCTATCCCCCAGCTTAGATTTTTATTTTATTTATTTGAGAGAAAGAAAGAGGCATAGAGAGATGGAGAGAGAGAGGTTGGGCATGCCAGGGCCTCCAACCACTGCCAATGAACTCCAGAGACATGCGCCCCCTTTTGCTTGTGCATCTGGCTTACGTGGGACCTGGAGAATCAAACTGTGGTCCTTAGGTTTCACAGGCATGCACCTTAGCTGTTAAGCCATCTCTCCAGCCCACATTTCTATTTTCACTATGACTGCCCACAACAGCACCCCCAAAGTGCCTTTTCATCATGTTTCCATTTCTTGGAATCCACATAGTCTTTGGCCTTCTCTGAGCTTGCCCCTGGCTGGGGCTTCCTTGCTGTCATGCACTAGCAAGCAAAGGAGCTGGCATTGGCTGTCAGTATTACCTATCACCAAAAATACACATGAAATGAACATTCAAAGTAGCCTTCTGGACTGCGGAGATGGCACAAAGGTTAAAAGTGCTTGCTTGCAGTGCCTGCTGGTCTAGATTCAGTTCCCCAGCACTCACATAGAGCCACATGCAAAAAGTGGCACATGCGTTTAAGGCACTTGCCTGAGAAGCCAAAGGACCCAGGTTTGATTCCCCAAGACCCACGTAAGCCACATGCACAAGGGGGTGCATGCGTCTGGAGTTTGTTTGCAGAAGCTGGAGGCCCTGGCGTGCCTGTTTTCTCTCTCTCTTTCTTTATCCCCCCTTCTCTAATAAATAAAATAAAAATAAAATCTTTTTTTAAAGAAAGTGGCACATGCATCTGGCGTTCATTTGCAGTGGTGAGAGATCCCTGTGCATGAGTGTATTTGCATGAATGTGCATGTCCCCCAACACATATAGATAAATAAGTGTTTTTAAAAGCAGCCTTGTGCAAGAGGTGACTTGTCTCATGATAGGGAGTCAGCTATTTTTTTCTTGTCATATTTTGGTTCTCCCTGGTTTTCTTCGCTGCTTTCTGTAAAAGAGAAAACACATTCTCCAACAGAGAGTGGGAACAACATGGGTTACAGGGGATAGACATGGTTGGTTAAGAGAGATTTTGAAGACTGTAGGCTCTCTTCTGGCCAAAGACTAGTGGGACTTCTCACTGGAGCCCACAACCCTCATCTTCATAGGGTTCCGACTTGATTCTGAATTCCAGATAAGAGTTCCTTCCCAATGAGCGAGTCTCTTATCCAACCAGAGAGCCTCTGGTTACCCACATAGGCTGAGTGCTGCTGTTGCAGAGGTGTGTACATCTTGTCTGGCTGGTTGATTTTGTATCAATCAGGGTCCCCTGCTTGTTCACAACACTGGTGGCCATTTTCCCCCAGCAGCTCATAGAGCACTTTCCAACACTATGAGGGCTGGCCATCAGGGAGCTGGCTTCTTCCATCCAGATTCTAGCATGATCTCTCTCTGTCTCTCTCTCTCTCTCTCTCTCTCTCTCTTTTTGGTTTTCCAAGGTAGGGTCTCACTATAGCTCAGGCTAACCTGGAATTCACTATGTAGTCTCAGGGTGGCCTCAAATTCACAGCGATCCTCCTACCTCTGCCTCCAGAGAGCTGGGATTAAAAGCGTGTGCCACCATGCCCGGCTCCAGAATGATCTCTTGATGTTCTGTGTGGGCAGCTTCTGGTGTCTTCAGCAAAAGGGGGTCTTACCTTTTAGCTCAGGTGGATAATTAAGTGCTTTGACAGAAGCCTGTCTTGTTTTGGGGACCTCATATGTCTCTCTGACCAATAGCTCACTGTGGGGTATAACCCATTTTTGGCACTGAGAATTACAAGCCAGAGCCAATGGTTGTAGAATTATGCTTTCTCCACAGAGGAATCAGACCATTACAGTGATGAGAATGGTGGTGGGGTGGTGGAGGTTGTTGTCATTTGTTGAGAGTTGGCTGACAGTACACAGTCTTAACAAACACTCATGCAAAGCTGTTCCAACTCCACACCCAGCACTTCTCTTATGCTGGTTTTGTGTGGGACATGCACCAGTGATGCAGGGACCCAGAGCACAAGTCTTCTCTGTTCTGAAAAGAAGACCTGGAGAACGTTCTGGGCTGTTCTCCCATCCTTCTGGATGCATTCACTGTCTCCAGTTCTAAGTGACAGTCTCAACCCAGAACCCCAAATCCCACACGGTGGAGAGACCTCTTTCCCTTGAGAATTTTGAAGTCATCCAAAGCCTCCCAGGAGACAAAGCAAAACCACCTTTTGTTCCTCTTTTCTCTTCTAAATCTGTTGCACCAATATGGTCACTGCCTCCAGCTCCGTGGCACTGTGTGCCATTGCTACACCCGTCCAGCCAAGCCCTGCTCGCCAAAGCAGTACAGGTCTTGACTTTGGCCAACAATCTACTCCCATGGGGAAGTTTGGAAGTTTGACCCCAATATCCACCTAGATTTTTTTTCTGCTTATGTAATTGCCATCCTTCACAGTTTGATGTGAGTATCATATTTTCGTTACTACATTCGTCAAGTTTTTAACTCTTTCTGGCTCTGTCTCAAGGTATCGCCTACACGTCAGTCAGAACAGAGCAGGTCACCCATGCTGCCCTCTTGTTTATCTATTAATCATCTGGCAAAAAAAAAACAACAAAACAAAACAAAACAAAAAAAACTATCCTGCCCACCTCGGTAATGTTTGTGATGTAATTTGTTTGGATGCCCCAAATGTCACCAGCGTTGATTGTAAGAGATGAAAAAAAAAAAAAAAAATGTACTTGCTCAGCATAGCAAGCTCTAGGCCAAAATGTAAGCATGAAATCTCTGGTTTATTTTTGTAATAATGTTTACAGCTGTTTAATGACCCTGAAAAGGTTCAGTAGTCTGGTATTCTGTTCTTCAGAACAGGAGTGTATTATGCTTATAACAACCTTAGTTAAACAGTTGAGCAACACAATTGGAGAAATCGTATTTAATAAGCCATTGTATTCTAGGTGAACTTGTCTTAATTATTGCCTAGCCTTCAGTTGTAAGAAAACAAGGTGGGCTGCAGGAGAGGCAGTTGTTCGAGTTCTGAGGAAGCACGATTTCTCTACTCCCAGAGCTGCGTGCTGTGAGACTATTTTAAGCCAAATCACATGGCTTTGGACAGACACCTCCCTTGCTGAAAAGCCCAAAAGCAAGTCTCAGTTGTGCATGGCAATTTAGGTGTGGGATTCATGCAAGGTGTGTGAGGCAGCGCTTTTGCCCACGTTGATAAAAAGGGGAATATTTAGTTGTGCTTGGCTAGACAACAATATTTGATTTTTAAAAATCCAGTTGAAATGGTTATTTTGAAAGTCATTCTATTTCCAACTATTCTTTTTCAGAGTATAAGGATAAAACTCTTTCATGCAACTTACTGGCAAGATCTCTACTTTTTGGACTATTCATGTGGTTACTTTTTTTTTCCTCCCTCCCCCCCCCCCCCCCCCCGCTCAGCACCCGTGCTTGCAAAATGGAACTGTGTGTTTGTGTAAAATTTATTTAGACTCATAGCAGCTGGTATTTCTGGTGTCCTGATAGTTTTAAATTTCATTTTGAGGGAAAGATACAATTAGGTTTTCTATTGGAAGAGTTAAGTGAGAAGTTTAGTCATTGATATCATGGGAAATAGTCTTGAAAGGAGAAATGCAAAATCGAAATAACCATCAGCACCATCAAAGGCAGCTGAGCGGTTGGCTGTAGCTGTCATGATGGGGTGGGGAGACGGAAGGCACTCTGTCCATCTGCGCCCAATGGCAGGCTTCAGATGTTGAGCAGCCCGTCATGAAGTGTGGACTTGTAGAGCCCAAGGAGAGAACGTCACGCCTTCTGAAGCCTTGACCAGGGGGCAACTGCCTGTGTTCCTCGGTGGGGCCCAGGCTTTTCCATGCCATACAGAGGAAATCCAGGCTGGCTGAGACCCATCTGATTATTTTCTTTCTTCTTCTTTTTTTTTTTTTTTTTTTTTGGTATTTCAGTATTTCGAGGTATGGTCTCACTTTAGCCCAGGTTGACCTGGAATTCACTATGTAGTCTCAGGCTGGCCTCAAACTCTCAGAGATCCTCCTACCTCTGCCTCCTGAGTGCTCGGATTAAAGGCATGTGCCCCCCCTCCCCCGACCTGGCTTTTTTTTTCTTCTGATTCTTCATCAGTATTGACCATGGTGCTCAAAGTAAGCGGCACCCCACCATGACACAAGGCTCCAAATAGGTCAGGACCAGCTGGAAAGTTGTGACAGTCTGCATTTACAGTGGCTCTTAGCTGTCCAGCCCCAGTGGGGGGCAGTTGGCTGCCCTGGCTGACTTGGGGAAATTATGACTCATTGGTTCCTTCCATTACCAGCATTTACTTATTTTTAATTTTTACTTATTTATTTGTTAGAAGGAGAATGGGCACAGTAGGGCCCCCAGCCACTGCAAACAAACTCCAGATGCATGCGCCACCATGTGCATCTGGCTTACATGGGTACTGGGGAATCGAACCTGGAACCTTAGGCTTCGCGGGCAAGTGCCTTAACCGCTAAGCCATCTCTCCAACCCAACCAGCATTTATTGATGCTTCTCCTCCTATGCTTAGAGCTGGGGCATGAGCGTGAGCTGAAGGCCAGGGGAAGCCATTCTATTTATTTATTTATGGGTTTTATGAGACAGAGTCTTGCTCTAGCCCGGGCCGATATGGCGTCACTAAGTGGTCTCACGCTGGCCTTGAACTTACACTGATGGTCCAACCTCAGTCTCCCGAGTGCTCAGATTAAAGGTGTGTGCCGCTACGCTCGGCTATGCTCCTTATTAAGTAGTTTTTCTTTTCTTGCTTTTCTTGTGTGGTGGCACCTGGAATTAAACCCATGGCCTCCTGCATACTAGGCAAGCATTCTCTCTACCACTACGCTCCACCTGCTGCCTGTTTACTTGCTTTTAATTGTTCACAGAGTTTCCTAAGTGGGGGGGGGGGGGGGCTGTAGTTTCTCAGAGGGTTAGGCTGACTTGTTGTCTTAAGGCCAGGGTCATGGCCTGCCCTCTACAGCCCCCTGACTTACTGATGTGGGCCCCTAAATGGCATGGGTGTTTGCCAGGGCTTCTGAGTGGAGGATGGCTTGAGCAGATGGGCTAAAGATATTCCTGGAAACTGGCCACTGAGGTCCAGTGTGTGTCTGTCTGTCCTGCTTGTCCAGACTTAGCCATGGGGTTGGGGGATGAGGCAGGATGCTGGCACCACTCACTGGGCAGCATGCCAGGGAGCTGTGTGGTCCCTTGGGACGGCATTCCCCATGTGCTGGGGAAAGGAGTAAATGACACCTTTCATCTGAAGAGCGGAGCCCTTACAAGCCGTCCAACGCCTCCAGCCCTGTGAGCGCGAGTGGCAGCGGTTGGATCCAATCCGTTAATAGTAGGATAAATGACCCTTCGTTTCCCACAGCGTGCATTTGTGTGAGTTTCTGGAGTGCCGCTATTTGGAACTCCCTGGCCCTGTCTCAGCAGTCATGTCTGATAAGCATGTCTGCACCAGCTCCCGTGCGCACACATGCACGCGCAGTACGCCGCGGCCACCGTAGATGGCACTTTCTCTCACTTTGAATGGAGCCTTGTGTATAGCCTCTCTTTGTGGCCCCCAGGCACAGGGACATTAGAAGGTTTATGGCAGGTATTTACTAAACGCCTGAGGTAAGGACTCAATGAATTCGGGATGGGTGAAGTGGGGAGTTAGGGCCTGCCCAGGTTCTCTGAATCCCAGGCTGCTTCTGCTGCTTTGGCCCAGGGACAACACATCAATTACCCCCCACACTCCTTCCAAGAGCTCTCAACTCCTCTTCCTTGTTTTGAGGGCAAGCAGCAGGCAGTGCTTACGAATGACCCAGTGCGGTGGCCTCATCGGCACGTACTTGTGGAATCTCGGCACGTTCCGACACAGCGTGGCATCGTGTTGGCGCTCTCTGCCCAGGCTCCCTGCAGCCTCCTCCAAAGGGCCACAGTCCTAAGCCATCTGGTCAGGCTGGCTCTGAAACGTTGAGGTCTCCCATGGGCTCTGTGATGGTCAAGGAGAAGTTGTTCTCGGTCCCCTCCCCCCCCCCCCCAGTGACCAGCAGAGGGGCTGGCAGCAGTGGGGATATCAGATTCCAGCAGAGTGACCACAAAGGACCTTGTGAACCTTGACCTGCCTCAGGACAAGAAGCCAACATGGCAAAATTGGGGAAGCACGTTCTAGAATATTACTTTGCCCCTCCACTGAAACATGAACAATGGTCTCTGAACACCAAATGAGTTAAATAAAAATAAATACATTAATAAGTAAGTACATAAAAATCTCATCTTTAAAAAAAAATAAAAGACTTTCTTACTGAAACTAAACTTGGAAAGTTTGTGTTCAACAACTGGCAGGCGGTTGCAGGGCGTGGCCCTCCGCTTGACGTTCTGCATCCAAACCTGAGGCCTGCTTGGCTCACTCACCCTCCTCCCTCCCTCTCTGGCTGAATTGGCATCCGCCCGTCAGCACCTGAAAATAGCCTGTCTTCCTAGATTCGTGTCTTCTGAGCTGGCCAACTGGGCAGCCCTTGGAAGGGGGCCAGCCATGCGGGCTTGGGACTTGTAAACATCCCCAGAGCCACTGTGTGGAATTCCGGACACTGTCCCATGGCTCAGGGGTCATGATCCACATTGACTCAGGACAGGAGCAAGCTCAGCTGTGTGGGGCTGGAAGGCGAAGAGAGGGCTCAGCCTGGAGGCCACGTGTGTCCACCTGGAGCCCCCAGCAAAGTTGGCACTCTGGGCTCATCCTTTCCTGCTAGCCAGTGGATGCCATGAGCCCTATCTCATGATAGACGGTCACATGTACATCACGTTCCCAGGGACAGGCCCTGGTGCACAGCACACGTCCCGCGGGTTTGTTCCAGGAACTCCAGAGTCTCCATGAGCGAGCTCCTGATTCATCTCCATCTAATTGAAGATGGTGCACTGAAAACCTCCTTTTAGTGCAAGTGAACATGCACATCTTGTGTCTGTGTGTGTGTGTGTGTGTGTTCGTATACACAGTCACCTCTGTCATCATTCAAAGACACAGTGAACCCTGCACTGTGACTGCAGTCCTTTCCTGCCTGGAAATAAATACACATATCTGTTTCTCCCCATCTGTTGTTAGATGGACCCATAGCCCCTCTCCTCTTGCCGAGGAAGTCAGCCTTTCACTGGATTCCACATGCCATATACTGTCTGTCTGGTGGGAGGCCAGCGAGCAGCAAATGCCTCCAGACTTGAGGTCTGTCTTGTCAGGTCCCTCAGAGGAAGTTGTTTGGCCCCATAGCTCAAGCTGGATGATGTCACTGGCCAACACATTAGAAGCATTGGGGTACAAAGAGGAGGAATGTGCAAAACCCAGTGTGTTTGTTAACTTGTTTGTTTGCTTGCTTATCGAGGCAGGGTCTCACTCAAGCCCAGGCTAATCTGGAACTCATTCTGTAGCCTATGCTGACTTCGAACTCATGGTGATCCTCCTACCTCAGCCTCCCAAGTGATGGGATTAGTGGTGTGAGCCATCAGGCCCTGCTTGCAAAATCCATTTTAATGGCAGGAAATGAATTTGGATTCCTTCAGGGAAAATAAGTATCTAGAAACAGTAGGACTCCAGGCAGTGAGTCATTGCCTTTCAGAGTTCTGCTCTGCGCGTGGTCTGATGCGCAGGAGACCGTCTCTCTGACCCACCTGAAGTGGTCTGGTGTTCACCGTTTTGCAAGGGCGGTGGAGGGGCAGAGAGCACTATTAAAGACAATTATGGAGACTAGCTTTGAGTGTTTGTGTTTAACAAACAGCTTTGAGTTCTAATTTTCTGCAAAACACATACTTGCAGGTACAATTTGTACTCATTACTGTATATTGGGATAGTTATTAAAAACACTCAAACTTGGTAGAGACTTCCTGTGGCATCATCCCTGGATTTTAATTGGTTTTTATCTAGTTCTATAAAAGATCTCTTTAAGACCAATCAAAGTCCCTGCCTCAGCTGTCTTGCCAGCTGAAGGACAGGCAGGATCCATTCTATGGTGTACGTCTACCTCCACCGCAATTCTAGCAGCCTCACCCATCCACCGAGTCTCCATCAGGGGATCATGTGTGCGTCTTCTGTGGACACAGTCACCAAATGACAAAAGTAACGGTGTTTCGTAACATAAGGGTTAAATCTTAATCTCTGAGGTTTGCAAAGCAGCTACTCTCCCAGTCTCCTTAAAATTTAATATACCTCGTTAATGCTTCCTTGCAAACACTGAAGGATTTTTATGATTATAATCATGTGTTACAGCACCTAGTACTGTTTCTAGGCAGCATACTAATCAGCTTAATGAGATATTACTGCACTTTTTGTTGACTAAAGCAAAAATCCCTTTTATTGTTCTAAAGCCTGTCCTTTACTTTATTTTTTTCCCAAAACATTATCTTGTTTTATTATGTACCAGTAAATATCATGTCATTGGTAGGTTTTTTTTTTCTTTCTTTGGCCAAATCATAAAATGATCTTTTTCATCTCCGACTGGTGAGCGTATTGTATATAGTAAACGGAAACAAAAGTTTCCGGTCAGCCTGTTTGGTCTTGCTGTGAGAGGCACACTGCTTTAAGGCAAACTTCGGACTGGACCAACAGGTAGGGAGTTGTTACACCGAGGGAAAGGAGGAGAGGTTGAACAAGAAGACCCCTGGTTTGTTATTAGGTGTTGAAGGTGGTAAAATATTAATAATTTACACGTGAATGAATAATTGCAGCCTGTAAATAGAAAACACAACGAAGACGATCTATCGCCAAAACAAATTGGAGGAGCCCTGCCATATTGCATAATTGGCATTTAATAATTCATCTTTTCCTTATTGTTTTTGACTAAAATTCCCTAGCATTATTATGAGTAGGTAAGTCATGAAATGCAACCTCCCCCCCCAACACACATAGCTGATGCCCTGCCTTCTTTGCCGGCAAGTACCTGGCATAAGTCTCACCTGTGTCTTTACTTCTAGGGATGGAAGAAGCAAGTCTGTGCCTTGGAGTGTCCTCGGCCACGCCGGAAGCTGAGCCGCACCTGGCCAGTCCAGTCCTCAACGGCCAGTATGCCATGAGCCAGAAGTTGCGGCACATCACGTCCCAGCTTAGCCATGCCTTCCCGGAGCTGCACCCCAGGCCCAGCGCCGAGGAGAAGCCTCCAGCCGCCTTGGACGAGAAGGCCCACGTGCCCATTAGCAGCCAGCCCATGGGCAGCCAGATGGCCCTGCTGGCCAACCAGCTGGGCCGCGATGTGGACACCAGCCTCAACGGTCGCGTGGACCTGCAGCAGTTCCTCAATGGGCAGAACCTGGGCATCATGTCCCAGATGAGTGACATCGAGGACGACGCCCGCAAGAACAGGAAGTACCCGTGCCCTCTGTGCGGCAAGCGCTTCCGCTTCAACAGCATCCTCTCGCTGCACATGCGCACGCACACGGGCGAGAAGCCCTTCAAGTGCCCCTACTGCGACCACAGGGCGGCGCAGAAGGGCAACCTCAAGATCCACCTGCGGACCCACAAGCTGGGCAACCTGGGGAAGGGGCGCGGGAGGGTGCGCGAGGAGAACCGCCTGCTGCACGAGCTGGAGGAGCGGGCCATCCTGCGCGACAAGCAGATGAAGGGCAGCCTGCTGCAGCCCCCCAGGCCCGACCTCAAGCCCCTGGCTCACGCCCAGCAGGCCCCACTGGCCACCTGCAACCTCGCCCTGCCCGACGTGGCCCGCCCCGCGCCCTCGCCCAAGCCGGCGGCCCACGTGCAGGAGGACGCGGCGGCCCCCGCCGCCGGCTTCCGCTGCACCTTCTGCAAGGGCAAGTTCAAGAAGCGCGAGGAGCTGGACCGCCACATCCGCATCCTGCACAAGCCGTACAAGTGCACGCTGTGCGACTTCGCCGCCTCGCAGGAGGAGGAGCTCATCGGCCACGTGGAGAAGGCTCACATCACCGCCGAGTCGGCCCAGGGCCAGGGCCCCAACGGGGCCGGGGAGCAGTCGGCCAACGAGTTCCGCTGCGAGGTGTGCGGCCAGGTGTT
Organism: Jaculus jaculus; assembly: GCF_020740685.1. NCBI lineage: Eukaryota > Metazoa > Chordata > Mammalia > Rodentia > Dipodidae > Jaculus > Jaculus jaculus. Next base: position 6,756,552 of record NC_059108.1, on the reverse strand, counting down.
CAGCCAGGCCTGGTTCCTGAAAGGCCACATGCGCAAGCACAAGGACTCTTTCGAGCACTGCTGTCAGATCTGTGGGCGGCGCTTCAAGGAGCCCTGGTTCCTCAAAAACCACATGAAAGTCCATCTCAACAAGCTGTCGGTGAAGAACAAGTCCCCCAGTGAGCCCGAGGTACCAGTGCCCATGGGCAACCTGTCCCAGGAGGCCCATGCCAACCTCTACTCCAGGTACCTCTCCTGCCTGCAGAGTGGCTTCATGGCCCCTGACAAAGCCAGCCTGAGCGAGCCCAGCCAGCTCTATGGCAAGGGAGAGCTGCCAGCCAAGGAGAAGGAGATGCTGGGGAAACTGCTGTCACCCGTCTCGAACATGGCCCACGGTGTGCCCGAGGGCGACAAGCATTCCCTCCTGGGCTGCCTCAACCTCGTGCCGCCGCTGAAGTCCAGCTGCATCGAGCGGTTGCAGGCTACTGCCAAGGCTGCCGAGATGGACCCGGTGAACAGCTATCAGGCCTGGCAGCTCATGGCCCGGGGCATGGCGATGGAACACGGCTTCCTGCCCAAAGAGCACCAGATCCCGCGCAACCACGAAGACGCCTTGGCCAGCGCCGGGGTCCTGTTCGACAAGGAGAAGCGGGAGTATGTGTTAGTGGGAGCGGATGGCTCCAAGCAGAAAATGCCCGCCGACTTGGTTCACGGCACTAAAGTGGGCAACCAGAGAGACCTGCCCAGCAAGTTCGACCCTCTGGAAGGCAGTCGGGATGTTTTGTCACACGGGCTCACCCAGACACTTGACTACGGCTTGCAGGGCTCGGGCAGCGTGAGGGAGAAGCCCACCGAGTGCCCCGACTGCGGTCGCGTGTTCCGGACCTACCACCAGGTGGTCGTGCACTCCCGCGTCCACAAGCGGGACCGCAAGGGGGACGAGGACGGCCTGCACGTGGGCCTGGAGGAGCGGCGGGGCTCCGGCAGTGACCAAGAGTCCCAGTCCGTGAGCCGCTCCACCACGCCGGGCTCCTCCAACGTAACCGAGGAGAGTGGAGCTGGAGGTGGCCTCTCCCAGACAGGGAGCGCCCAGGAGGACAGTCCGCACCCCTCTTCACCCTCTTCCTCAGGTAGGTCAACGGGGAGAAAAAGGGGGAGGGCCAGAAAGGCCTTGACCAGATGGCCCACCTCTGCACCTGGGCCTTGGGCCTTGCGTCCACTCTGGGGTCAGCGTGGCTGGACCGTGTGTGCTGGCAGCTGGCTGCTGGGCTGCACCTCTCTCTTTCTGTTGCCTCTGCACCCTGTCGGTCCTGAACAGTGGCCGCCAACGAGGGCAGCTTATCCAGTACCTGGGTAGTGTGGACGGTGGCATGTCTTTTTTGTTGTTGTTGTTTGTTTGTTTGTTTTCCCCTGGGAACCCAACTTGCCCTTCCCTGGTGTGGCTCAGCTCCATTTGTACCCGGGCACCATCCCTTCATCTTTGAAGCCCAGGCGCTGATGTTTGGCTCCATCCATGCCCATGAATATGGAGGGTTTCCATTCCGGCTCCTTTAGTTATACTCTCACAAGTCTCCCATGTGGGACTTCTCCCCAGTCTTCCCCTCCAAGCCAAACTCACCTCCTGCTTCCCTTCTGAAATTCCTCCCTGGCTCACCTACCCCTGGAGCCACGCCTCTTTTTCCTCTCATGGTTGTGGCCCAGGCACAGAGGTTCTGAGTCCTGGATGAGTGCCTGCTTGTCTTCAATTGTACCACCTTACATGGGCGATACAGCTTTGGGGGTCTAAAATAGCAAAGCAGAAAAATCTGTCATCGAAATGTCTGTGAAGTGCTGACGGCTCCTGGCCCTGTTTGAGAAAAATAAAAATAAATGAATAAATAAAAAAAATAGAAAGAAAGAAAGAAACACTAGGCTAAGATGGCTAAATTAAAATCACTACCTAACAGCAGGTAAGAGGCTGCCTTCGTCCATATTGCCAAAGTCCCTTTACTAATGGATAGTAAATTGAAAGTTATATCTCTGGCCCTTTATAAAGAAAGCACCTCGCTAATACTGTAATCATTCTGCCGCCTAACAACAGAGGAAATCATCCTATAACAAATACCCTGTTACTAATGGCAACATTGATTTCTGCAATCAGCCATTAAGTCTAGAAAATGAAAGACAGTTTGAGGCACCTCGAGGCACTGCGTTGCCCACTGTTAAAGATGTGGCCGTACACTGCTGAGGGTCATTTTTTTTAAAGTTTTTTTTCTCTCTCTCTCTTTTTTTTTTCCGTGCCTTCTCTGTTTCAGGGGATATTTCTGTCGTAGAGGGTATTCGCGGCTGTGGTTATTAGATAGATGCCAATGTAGTTTTGTTCTTCTCTTGCTTTAGCCTTCTCTCTTAGGACAAAATTAGTATTAAAATAAAGTGTGCATGTGCTGGCTTATTGAGAAACAGTAAAGAATTGTTAAGACACATAAATGTGAGCAGCACATTCCGAAGATTCCTATAGCACTTAATGCTGCTGCTGCTTAAATACCCATGAAACACGCTGTCTGCTCGTGGAGTCCTGGACACGCTCGCGATTTATTACTGGTGAGACGCTTCACAAGAGCCTGACCAGGGACGTGTGCACCACGGGAGGGTGAGGCTGCGTCGCATCAGGGGGTGCTGTGCGGTTCTCCTGCCTGCTGGCGGGAGCTCAGTCAAGAGGGGTCCGCACATGGCAGGCGTCCCTCTGGCTGTCGCCAAGGGCCTCTTCCCAACCTCCCCGGAAGGAAGGAAGGCGGGGTGGGCGGAGGTTCTCCTCTTCTGGGAATGGGCTCTCTACTGTTCTGGGATGGGGACTTCCCAGGAACAGGGATCACAGAGAGCAAGCTGGCTCCCCCTAAGTTTTTGGAATGACGTGGCACTCACACCGAAAGATTCCCCCATCCTTGTCCCAGACCTGCTGAAACGAACGACAAGGTCTTAGCAGAATAGCCCAAAGCCCAAGTGTTCAGGTTCGTGACTGACGCGTTTACCATGTTTTTGTCACCTTCTGGCCTAGGGATAGCCCCATGCAACTCCTATCTCTGTTGATCCCCTATCTCTAACGCTTCTGCTTGCAGCAGTGGTGGGGGTGGGGACAACACAAAACCACTTTGCTTAAGAGAGGGACCACGCTCATGACTCAAAAGAGAATTATACTCAACTTGAGTTTTCTTCCCACTTTTATTTCTCTCATTGAAGGATTTTACAATTGTGAATACTCCTTTCATTTCAAGTTGACTTCTTTGTTTTCTTCATATTCAAATTAGACCCTTTCATAATTTTCTGACTGAGTATGGAAATTGATGGCATACCCACTATGAAGCCCAAATGAACCACATGTCTGGGGCATTCAGGTTTTGCTGGCACTTGGGATTCTTAACCAAACCTGATTCTTTTTTCCCTCATCTTTCCAACAAGTATGACTTGTATAAAGTGCGATTAAGCATTTAAATAAAAATCTGGACACAATAGCTATTTTTATTATTACATGTTAGAGAGAAACCTGCAAGGTGAAGGAAAGGGAAAAAATTTAAGCTCCTAAGTAAAGAAAGAAGTACTTATTAAGGTTTTTTTTATTAAGAAATAACTGCAAAACACGGTTTTACAAATTTCTCAGACTGCACAACAATGTCACAAAACTTCATTTGCATTGCTTGATTCCTTTTTGTTGTTGTTGTTGTTGAAAACTGGGTCAGTAGGGCCTGAGAAACTATTTTTTTTTTCAGATCTTAACCAATGAATTCTTCTTTATAAATCACTGCTCTTAACATGATAGTAGTTCTGAATTCATCATAAAAAAAAAAAAACCCTTTTTACCAGAGCCTCTTAGAATAGATCTCTCGAAGAAGGCTTACAATGAGTGGTGGAGAAGTCCTTTGTTATCTGATGTAATTCTTTGCAAAGGAGGATTGGGAACTGAGTGGCTGTTTAAAAATGTCTTGCTTTAGACCGAGACGAAGAAAGGGTCAAGTTTGCAATCAAACAGTTATAGCTGAGATGGCGACTGTCACTGGCTAGGCTAATGTGGGATGCAGCTGTTTGCTATGTGAGCAAAAGAATGTTTGAATCACTGAACATGTGAAAATGATTCCAGTGAACCAGAAAATGTGTCTGTTCTTTGCCCCTCCAAACTGCTGAGAACCAAGCTTAAGATCAACTACGAACACCAGGACCTTTGACAAATTGAGAGGTCATATTTTCTAATGTAAACCGGACAAAACTCGCTGCACAGATCACTTTCCCATCTTTTCCCTTTGTTGTTTGTTTGTTTGTTGCTTGCTTTACTCACCCATAATTTAACACCCTGGTAGATGTCATCTTTGCCTCCACGTACGATGCAAAGGGAAACTGTTTGGAAAGCTGCAGCTTATAAATTTTACTCTTTTATGACATTTAGAGAGCGGGGCGGCTGTTTTGATGCCTTCTTGTTTCTGGCTTGCGTGCAAAGGATCTGATGACATTAATCTTTGCATCTTTCCCTAGAAACCTCCTCTAAGACCAGGCTTACATCCTGGCTTTTGCTGTGAGTCAGAAAACGACCAAAGTTCTGTGCCTTCAGATTTTGCTTTGGAAATCACGCTTAGAATAATTAAAACTTAATGTACTAAGAAACGATACTGTTCATTATATCCAACAGGGCAGTTACCTTCCGAATTTCCCATCGTTTTGGAGTGGGGATAATTGAAGTGTTGATGGTGGGAAGGGGGTAATTGAATGCGTTGACCCTCTGTTCATTAAATAAAGTCGGCAAAGTTTCATGATCAGTGGTGAGCCAGGGGGAGATGCAGAGATGGAAACAGTGTTAACCCCGACTTCTCCTATATTTTGAGATGGACTAGGATTATTTGATCAGCTGGGCTAAAAGCCTTGCGGGGGTCTCCTTTTGTTGCCCAAGCACATTCCTAGGATGCTGGGTCTCTGTCCCTTGTAGACCCATTGACCACAGCATCAAAGGTCTTTATCTAGACTCCCTTGCAATGCTTTGGGTGTATAACGATATGATGGATTTCCTTTCTTTTCCACATCTTTTTCCTCTTGGGGCTCCCCCTCCCTGCCCTCCATTCATGATAACCAGTGTCTGCTCTACACACGCAAATCCAGGCACCCAAAAGATGATAAAAAAAAAAGAAAAGAAAAGAAAAAAAGAAAAGAAAAAAATTTAAGTCTGAGGATTAAGATCTTCTTTTATTTTTTTTTCCTTTCTTTCTTTTTTTTTTTTTTTTTGCTTGTGCATTCCAATTGTTCTTAAAATATTTGGCAATGTCAATTAGTAACTGAGCAGAGTTAGCTGATGAACACAATTTTCCAGTAGACTGAGCACCCTATTGTTGCCGAGCGAACAGCAGATTTCTGAGGTCATTATCATTCGCTGGCTGCTTGGCCCAGCTGCTTCCTGCTGCAAAAGCCAAACTTTATACTGGAGCTTGGGGATGCTTTCAGCAACAGGGGGCTGGGAGGGGGCGAGCGGAGCTGGCTGCACAGAACGCAGTCGTTATCGGCACAGGAAACAGAAAGCACAAGTTTCCAGGAGCGCCGCGCTGCCCGGCCCCTTGCCCCTGGTCCCTGTGTGGCCACCTTCCACTTCCAGGAGGGGAGTTAAGCGACGGAGAAAAACCCTGGGCCAGGGTACCACTAACCTCTTTGTCGAGCAGAACTTTGGAAAACAATCATCCCATTTATAAATTTCTTTAAAGATGTCTAACACAATGGAGAGCAGGGGATAGATGGACAAGGTAACCCTTTTTATTTTTTCAAAGTCAGTTTTTTTTTTTTTTGTTTTTTTTGAGGTAGGGTCTCACTCTATCCCAGGTTGACCTGGAACTCACTATGGAGTCTCAGGGTGGCCTCCAACTCACGGTGATCCGCCTACCTCTGCCTCGCGAGTGCTGGGATTAAAGGCATATGCCACTATGCCTGGCAAAAAGTCAGTTTTTTTTTTTTTTTTGTTGTTGTTGTTTAAGATGCTCTTAACTTCAAATCAGAAAACTTGGGAATGGCTAACCAGAGGCGTGGTTTCATTTTCCAAAGGGACGTCTGATCAGATAGTCTGAAGTTCCTTGTAAAATGAAATTTCATATAGGAGGATCTCTCCCCCTACCTGGTTTGCTTTTCCCCCTGACTCCCAGGGCTTCCCTGTCCTTCCCCAGCCCCCACCTCCTGATTGAGAGCTGCTTCAGGGAGATGAAGAGCTTCACTTTTTTTCTTTTCTTTTCTTTCTTTTTTTTTTTTTTTTTAAAGCTCAGCTGTTAAAGCCAAGCGCCATATGCAGCCAGCCCGTGTCCCTGCCGTGGGAGCACATGCAGGCGGCCTCTGTGTTTGTGGAGATTTACAGAGGCCCAGTAAGTATGTGTGCCCAAGCAGGGCCCAGACAGACGCTGGCCAGAGTCCTTCCAAGCTGAGCGTGGGGCAGCCGCCTGCCCAGATGGATAGATAGGCTGCCTGAGGCTTCTGGGGAGTGTTTGAGTGACCGAGGGTCAGAGGCCTGGGAGCCTCCCTTGCCCTTTCACGTGATCCTGGGGTGGTCCATTCACTTAGGGCAATTTGTGGATGCTAAATGACAGTCACTGCAACATACTGGTCCCTTTGGGAACATCACTTCATCTTCCTCCTCCCCTGGGAACTGGACACTTCCCAGCAGCTCCTGTTAATAAACTTCCATTTCCTACAGTGAACTTCCATTGCCTTGGGTTTAGAAGCAGCTATTAGTAAACACACTCTGGGGTTCCTTGGCATGTGGCTAAACTCTGCCCCTGGGCATCGCAGCAAGGGAGAAATGGCTTGAGCTCTGACAGGCTTCACCTTGGGAGTGGAACAGAAAGGATGCGTGACACAAAAAGTTGGCTTGGCTGGGAGGCCTTCGGTCTTCTCTACGTCCACACCTGTAGGTCTGTGGACACCATTGGGAATGCCGCAGATTAGATTCCAAGCCTTCGCTTTCTCAGAGTGCAGCCTGTGTTCACCCGATGAGCTCAGTTTACTCAGCTGCAGGGTGGGCACCGTGTGGCCATGTGTCTCCTTCTTTCCCTCCAGGGCACAGAGCTCTAAGCTGCCCACAGTGCTCACTGGTATTTTCTGTCCCCAGGCGTACTAGTTTGGAGAATGGAAGCCTTCATTGAAATCCACATTTAATGGCAATAAGAAAAATGCAGATTAGCAAAGGTCTGGTTACAATGGGGCAAAAAAATTAAACCTTCACTTCTGAAGCCAGAGCTTGGAGTGTGTCATTGCTGTTAACTCAAGTGGAGGTTCCAGCTCACGTCCTGGCTACCACCCCCTTGGGTGTCTTGGAGCTGTAATAAGCAGTTGGCTTCACAGCCTCCGTGTGCCCTCTATTCAATGGCTCAGCCAGAAGTAGGTACCGTGACCTCACGAGGGCTGCCTCGAACCCATGTGTGTATACCGCTCCTTCCGATGACTGCGAAATTGTGCCCATCAGATTGGGTATACATTTTGGAGGCCGGTGTTGCCAAACTATGGTGGCATCTGCTTATAGGACTGCTTGAGATCCTCCTACAAACACTCTCCCCTTCTTGACCAGGCAGCTGTTATTTCGAGTCCCAGAACTTTGCAACCACTGGAAGGGAAGATAAGGAAGGCTACCTTGCCCTGTCTGCCCCTCTGCCTAAGGTTCTGGTAGGTGGCCCTGACCTCTGGGAAGGCTGAAAGGAGGGCCAAGCTCCAAGCCCTCTGTTTTACTGGCCAAGGCCCTGCTTGCTTCCAGATTCTAGTGGGGATACTGGAACTGAAAGTGTAGGGAACCATTGAGAAGAACCCAAAGTCCTTGTCCTTGCTGCGTAAGGAACACTTGGGAGCGACCTGAGTTTGTGTGGTAAGAGAAACGAGCGAGTTAGCTGTGTTCACTGCCGAGCTCCGTGCAGAGGTGGGGAGACTGGATTTGTGTACCCGCCCAACATCATGAAGACAGGCTGTAACGTTTGCCATGTGCAGCCCTTGGTCCTGCTGGTTAGCCTGACCTCCCTTTGCCTCTTCTCCTCTATGGGCATCTGCTGGGCATCTTTGTACCCTTGTGGTAGACCCAGGAGCACCCAGGAAAGATCAACAGGCCTGGGTATGACTTGAGAAGCAGAGAAGGCAGATCCTCCTCTAAGAGGGACGTGGGTTAGAGAAAAGGTGAGCAGGTGGCAGGGGACTGCGCTCTCCCCAGGAATGAGCACGGCTGCAGCTGAGAACAGCCAAGGGTCCCCCTTGGCTTTCTCCTGGCGGGACGGGACGATGGCAACATTTACTTAAGCTGTGGAGTCTGGCACGGCTGTGGTCAGGCGCCATCTGGAAGGCCCTTCTCAGAAAGCCATGGGCCCTCCCCAGAGGAACTCAGGGGAGAGGGGGTGTGGGCAGAGCACTGGGATATTTTTCTTGGGTGGATCCCGAACATCCAAGCACCTGAGAAGGGCTGAGGGTCCCCCGGGAGCTGCATAGCTGAAGTGTGAACTTTCCCTCTGCCACACCTCTCATTCTAGAGGCAGGCCTGGCCAAGAGTTTGTCAGCAGAGCACCCATGGTTCTTGGCTATCTCTCTACATATTTATATATTTATTATGGTGGGATCTTGCTCTATAGTTCAGGTTGCTGTTGGATTCATTCTGCTTATGATCTACACCTTCATCCTTGTCATGGTGTGGGACTGCGCTCCACTGTTCTAGCTAGTGATGGAGATGGCCTCGTAATAACAGGGCCATTGACATGATGAAAGGGGTGAATACCGTGCCTTGAAATGTTCTGAGGAGGCAGGATCTAGAACTCAGTGGCTTGACTCATGACAAACAAGACCCAACTAAGTGCCAAGATCTGACACCATCCTTTCCTTGGGATCCCACAGAGACAGCAGGGTCCCAAAACAGTGCATGTCTGAAAATCCTCTACAGCTAGCTGATGGGTGGCCAAGGCCACAGGGGATCTGTGCTAAAAAGATGGAGAGCAGTCCAGGTGCAGTTTAGTTCTCCCCTGTTTGTTTGTTTTCCTTATCAAGCGGAAGTGAGGACTTGGCTTCTTGGGGGACCCAGGTCTCTTTGTTGCTGTGAGACATGCTGGTGTGACATGTGGCATGTGTCTGAGAGAAGTGAGAGGCGCAGCTCAAACTGACTCCTTGGCTGGGCTGCCCGCTATGCCACATGGGGGCTGGGAGGGGCTGGCCCTTCCCTCAGCGGGACCCGGCCAGGGTGCTCACTCAAGTGTGGGTATAAGGAAGTGGCTTGTGGGTGATCTTGGCTTTGACACCTTGTCACTTGTTTCCAAAGGATCAGGTCCTTTTCCCATTTCCTTTCTGAGGAGTGCAGATGGTCCAGGGATCCTGTGTCTTAATCTGCTGTGGGTCTGGGACACTCCACGGAGGAATGCGTGCTTTTCCTGGCTGAGGTATCCTGTCTGCGGGCCTGGAATTTTGGCTCCCACTCCACCAGCTTCTTTCCTTCCACTGGGCCTCACTTCCAAAGCCCTTTGATGCCCACAGAACCGGTTCCCACTGTGATGCACTCCTTCTCTTCATTAAGACAAGGTCCAGATACTCTTAACTAGGTGGCTGTCATCCGTGTTTTTTTCTGGATACCCTCCATTGTCTTCAGTCATCCTGAGAGGCATTTTGGAACACCTCCAGGGTGCTTATAAGGAGTTCAGCATGAAAGGTGGCCAATGGTGGTTTTCCTTGAAGAGCAAGCCAGGCACACCCTTCTCTTCGCTGGTGAATACACTGTGTTTACACATTGTTGCTGCAGCAGATGTTTCCATTTATCGTTTAGTAATTTGTCCTCAAAATGGAAGTGATCCCTCAGTCAAGCTGTGGTGATCCCCACTGAGGGCGGGGCCTCGAGAGGGTGTGTGTCAGCTGGGTCTGAGCCCCTAGCAATGTCCTTCTGAACCTGCGCACTTGCGAGGGACGTTTGCTGACGTGGCTGCTGCTATATAGTGACCTTTGCTTTTTTATTTTTATTTTTTCTTGCTATACAGTAATGCTTGTTCATCTTGGAGATTTGAGAGATTTTATCAGGGCATGGTGACTCACACTTGTGATCTTAGCCCTTGGAGGCAGAAGAACCTCCAGGTAGAGGCCAGGCTAGGCTAAGACACAAGACATCCTGTCTCAGAAAGGCAAAAGCTAGGACATACATAAATAAAAAATGTAAATAGGTACGCTTACCACCACTCACGGATTACTACTGTGACCCTTTCATCAGATTTTATTTTATTTTGAATTTTCGAGGTAGGGTCTCACTCTAGCCCAGGGTGACCTGGAATTCACTATGTAGCCTCAGGCTGGCCTCAAACTCACAGCGATCCTCCTACCTCTGCTTCCCAAGTGCTGGAATTAAAGGCTTGTGCCTGCCCAACACACCTGGACCACTGTGATAATTTTAACTCATACCTTTCCAGTCCCTTTTATGCACTGAAAGGTCTGGTTAGTAAAGGATCACCTTGCGCCCACTTCTGTTTAACTCCTTCCTGAGGAATATGTCACATACACTTGCTACTGCATATTCCACACAAGGGTCAGCAAACTTGTCCTGTAAAGAGCCAGCTAGTGTCCTAGGCTCTGCTGGGCACGTGGTCTCTGTGGCTGCGTCCTACATGGAAGGGTGTGATGGTATTTGATCACACCTCACGCACCAAAACGGGCAGTGAGCTGGTTGTGGCTTCTGAGCAGTGGCTTGCAGGCTCCTGTCCAGTCATTAAAGCTCTCCTCTGTTTTGTTTTGTTGTTTTATATGCAGCCCGGGATGTCTTCAAACTGCAGATCCTCCTGCCTCCGCCTCCCAAATGCAGCACAGTACAGGGGTGCACAACCATGCCCAGAGCTTTTCTCTTCTTTAAAGCCGCCCACAGTCATGTGCTTTTTGAAGGAGGAAAATTGGAGACACGGAGAAGAAAACAAAATAAATGATTTAGGCAGTTAAGGCACTTGCCTGCAAAGTCCAAGGGCCCAGGTTCTACCTTCCAGGTCCCTTGTAAGCCAGATGCACAAGGAGACACAGCACACAAGGTCACACATGTGCACAAGGTGGCACACGTGTCTGGAGTTCGATTACAGTGGCTGGAGGCCCTGGTACACCGGTGCTCTCTCTCTTTCTCTCTCTCTCTCTCTCTTGTTCTCTTGCATAAAGATAAATTAAAAAAATTAAAAAAAAAAACAAACAAATGATTTAGCCAATTTCAGTCCACAGAGTAGAGGACTTGTTTTTCTCTTTTTTCACTCCAACAAGTGATGCCGCCACGAATGCTTTTGCATGTTTGTGCCCAGATGATGGCACAATTATCTCCTCAGGTAGAAATGCCCGGCATTTGAATCCTCAGTCCCAGGCGGGCCTCCCTGTGGCTGCAGATGTGTGTGACCCAGCAAGTGTGAGAGGTCTGTGGCTGGGGCTGTAGGTAGAGATGGCTTCTCTGACTGTTTCCCTGAAGCTAGGTTGTTGCCTGCCAGCAGGGTGCACCATGACTCATTTGTTCATTCGTAGTACACGCGTCAGTTTGTTCAATCATTAATTCATTTATTTACTCATTGAAGGATGAAATGCTTATTAAGTAGGTTCTGAATTCTGAGCAGTAAGTACTAGGGATGCAGAGATGAGGAGAGAGAGAGAGAGAGAGAGAGAGAGAATAGCTCAGCCACCAGAAGCTCACATCCTGTCTGGGCATCTGACAACTGGTTCTCAGAGTGAGATAGACACTTAGGAGACTTTATTACCCAAAGGGCAGTTGGGCCATTGATGCTCAGTTGTTCCCTCAGGACCTGAAATGGTGGTGGAGCCTTTATTCTTTTTGTTGTTTTGAAATTTCTTTTTGTTTATCCTTATTTATTTATTTGAGAGCAATAGACAGACAGAGAAAGAGGGAGAGGGAGCGGGGGTGGGGGGGGGGAGAGAATGGGCACACCAGGACCTCCAGTCACTGCATACGAACTCCAGATTTATGTGCCACCTTGTGCATCTAGCTTACGTGGGTCCTGGAGAATTGAACCATGATCCTTTGGCTTTGCAGGCAAACACCTTAACTGCTAAGCCATCTCTCCAGCCCAAGAGCCTTTATTCTTCATATTTACATCATTTATCATTATAATTATTAAGATTATTGTGGGACATTGCTGTGTAGTAGTCCAGGTTGGCATTGAACTCTCCATCCTTCTGCTTCAACCTCCTGAGTGCGGAGACTACAGGGTGACCACCATGCCTGGTTCCAAGTGACTCGCAGTAGAGAGGAAGGATCTTCCCCTCTGGAGGACCTGGCCAGGCTCGGAGGCCGCTAGCAGAGGCAGACACACTGAGCTAGATGCTTTTCTCCTCACTTTGACAGAGTATCTGACAGAGGCAAATTAAGGGCAGCGAGGGCTGTTTGGCCTCGTGGTTCAGGGAATACAGTATATCACAGTAAGGGAGGCATGGTGACTGGAGAGACTTGGTTCTTATCCAAGGATGCTTACAATGGTGGCTTCTCACATGGAACTAACCTGAAGGCAAAAGAGCTCTGGCTGGAACCGTGGCTGGACTTAACCTTCAAGGCCTGCCCTCGGTGATCCACTTCCACCAACTAAGCCCTATCCAACCTTTTAAAGGTTCCACGACCTCCCGGAATACTGCCAGCTGGAGACGGTCTGTTCCAACACACGAACTCACAGGGAAGATCTCACATTTCAACCATAACGCAAGGACAGGTGTCCTGCCCCAGTCCCTGCGGCTGGCCGTTGTCTTCTCTCCTGGGCCGCGAACCGCCGTGTAAATCCCCGTCTTGCTGCATTCACAAAAAGGCGGGAAGAGTCTGCCTTCTGAGCAAGGCCCTTGGAAGGCAGGGGAATGCCACAGCAAGGGACACGAGCGCAGGAGGAGGTGGGACTCTACCAGGGCTGCCTGGCATGACACGTGGCTTTGTTTCCTGGACCTAGAGTGGCAGGGCGAGGCAGGTGCGAGGCAGACTCGGCTGCGCCTCTCACCCACAGTTCACGCTGCCGCTGTGCCCATTGACTCGTGAGCTGGGGATGGCCTGTCGCTCATCGGGCTGTCAGGTGGCCGTGTGCCTCTGGCTAGCATCTTGTGAACCAAGGCCACTGAGGTTTGGCAAGACTCGACATGGGGAAGCTAATCACTCATGTTTGGTCCACTTGACCCCACTTAATCTTGCCTGACTTAGGAACTGTCAGCACTGGTTTCATAGGGATCAGGTGAGACCTGGGCCAGGCTGTGGGTGCTGCTGGTTTTGGCTGGTAAGAAGAATCATAGGGGATCCTGTGCCCGGCATTTCTCAGGGGCTGTGGTGTCCTGATGAAAGACAACATCACAAGACTGGCTTTTAAACCAAAGACAAACGCGCTTTTCTAACATTTAAGAAACAGCTTAAAGCCAGAAGCATGTACTTCACTTTGAAGCTTGGCTCCTCACCCATCTTTTTAAAAGAAATTTTATTTATTTATTTATTTGAGAGTGACAGACACAGAGAGAAAGAGGAACAGAGAGAGAGAGAGAGAGAGAGAGAGAGAGAGAATGGGCGTGCCAGAGCCTCCAGCCACTGCAGATGAACTCCAGATGCACGTGCCCCCTTGTGCATCTGGCTAACGTGGGTCCTAGGGAATCGAGCCTTGAACTGGGGTCCTTAGGCTTCACAGGCAAGCGCTTAACTGCTAAGACATCTCTCCAGCCCACCTCACCCATCTTCTGGCTTAAACCACATTGCTGGATGATCTAGTCTGTGCGCATCCTCTCTCTGTGTCCTGGCCCCTCCACCTGCACCCTTGGGGTTGGGTTAGGGGTTGGAAAAGACTTCAAGACCCATTCCAGTGATCAGTTTTTCTGATCTCCAGTCTTCCCCTCTCCTATTCTCCCTGATCTCCATAGATCAGCAGATAGGTTTGTGGGAAGTGACTGGACCCTGGGCTTTGATAGTCTCTGAATGGATTCATAATAGGTTGGCATTATTGAGAGGTGGTGAAAGTTAGGAGGCAAGGTTTGTTTGGTTGGAGGAAGGTTGGAATAAGGGAGCATCCTTGGGGCTATGTCTTGTCCTGGCCTTTTCCTCCTCCTCCTCTTCCTCCTCCTTCTTCTTCTTTCCCCAAGGTAGGGTCTCACTCTAGCCCAGGCTGACCGGGAATTCAATATGTAATCTCAGGGTGGCCTTGAACTCATGGTGATCCTCCTACCTCTGCTTCCCAAGTGCTGGGATTAAAAGTGTAAACCACCACATCTAGCCAAAATTTTATTTTATTCTTATTTATTTATATATAATTTTATATAAATATATTTTATATATTTATAGAGAGAAAGAGAGGGAGAGGGAATGGGCACTCCAGGGCCTATAGCCACTGCAAATGAACTTGAGATGCATGTGGTACCTTGTACATCTGGCTTATGTGGGTTTTATGGAATTGAACCTGAGTCCTTAAAGTTTCATAGGTAAGTGCCTTAACTGCTAAGCCACCTCTCCAACCCCTGGCTCCTTCTTATATGTCCCCCTTTTCTCTTTGCTTCCTGGCCACCGTGATGTGAACTTACCTGCTCTGCTCTCCTACCGTGGGAGGGTTAGAACTCTGAAATCATGAGCCAAAATTGACCTTTCCCCCAACGTTGTTTCTGTCAGGTATTTTGTCACAGTGGTGGAAAATTGAACACGCTTCGCCAAAGTTCACAGGGCCTGAGCGTGACTCTGCAAGGTCTCGTCGAGACAGAGCTAAGTTTTCCAAAGCCTGTGGATGTTGTAGATTTCTTGCTTAATTTTCAAAAAGTTGTTTTTATCTTGTGGTAGGAGGAGGGGAGAGTTGGGGTGCCACAGGGTGATAGTTTTTAATGCAGGCTTACGGTGTGTCCTGGGATGGTGGAGGTCTTTCCAAGGAGACCTGATGGCTTTTTTTCACCACTCTTGCCTTCATGGCCTTCTCTGACGGTAGAAATATGACGCTGGGCTCCAGGCATCTGTCTTGGGGGAAAGGTCTTGGAGAGGATGACAGTGCATGCTGGCACCCGGTGACATGTGGCCCTGGGGCTGGGCAAAGGTGAGTCTGGCATCTGAGAAAGCTTTTACACTGCTCTGGCCTCTGATTCCCCAGTTGGGAGGGGGTGTTTCACAGAAGGCTCTGCAGGGAGCTCCACCCACCTTCATGCTTACAGTCTGGAGCCCAGGGAGGTGCACTGATTGTGTAAACTGAGGCACTGGCAGGTTATAAGGCATCACAAAACCCAGACATGGCAGCACGGACCTCTTACATTACCATCCCCCCCCACACAGTGTCCTGCTGGGAATGAGAAGAGGGAAGGGGGCCAGTGGACCAGTTTGTCTCCAGCTCCTGTCTAGGAAAAGCAGGACCCCTGTCAGGCCAGGCTGAGGAGAGATTGGAACATTGCTCCTTCCTCTCTGTGTGGCCCCATGGGGGTGTCTTTGAAGTAGGGACTGGACTGAAACCCACCCAAGCTCTATTCTTGGACTTGAAGTAGCCCCCAAACCTCCCAACCTTGCTCAAGGTCACACGTGGAGCAGGGTACATGTGTGTCCCTCCTGGTCCAGTGTAGGACAAGGAAGAGGGACCTGCTTATGCAAGCTTTCCTAAGCCCCAGTTTCCCCATATCCTCCCGTGACAGGACGTCTCACTGACCCCGTTGCGTCCCTGTGGCAGTGCGGGGGTGATGGCAAGAGGGGATGCAGGCGGAGGGTGCTGCTCAGCTCACACGGCGGGCAGCTGTCTGGTGAAGGCGCTCACGTAGGTTTCCATCGGAAGTCAGCTCTCTCCTGCTCCAGGCCTTTCAGGAGAGGGAACCCCCACTGGCAGGGAGATGGGAAGAGAGGGCTCTAATCCTCCTTGGAGGTCAGCCCTGTCCTCTGAGGTGTAAATTAGGAGGGCAGACTCAGCTCTGGGAACGTCTCCAGAGCAGGGCGGGGGTCTTTGTTGTCTCCTGGCAGCAAGGGCCAAAGCAGGCAGCCACTTCACATCAGCGAACATGCAGAATGCTCTGGGCTGTCCCTCTGCCCCTGGCTCTGCTCTCTGTGCCAGGACCTGGGCTCTACTGCAGGGTGGAGGGTAAGTTTGCTGTCGTGAGTCCAGGAAGGATCTTGGCCAATTCCTTCTTCGTGACTGTGCATATGAGCGCAGCCCGCTTGTGTGGGCGTTCAGCTACCGAGAGCTGGGGTGAGTGTGTGCGTCCTGGGATGGTAGTAACGTGTAGACTTTGTTAAGTCCGCGTAACTCTTCAGAAGTGGGTTTCCACAGGAGCGTGGGGGCTCTGTGCGTGTCTGATTATGCGTGGCCTGGTCTTGAATTGAAGACGTGAGTGCTGGGTCTGCTTGTTGGTGTATCTATATCGTGTGGACCTTGGTTATGCCTAATACCTGGGTACGGCTGTGGCATTTCGGAGGTTGCGTGTACATTGACGCCTGGGTTCACAAAAGATGTGCACGCTGAGATGCATGTAATGGTGTGTGGTGCAGATGTATGCTATATACTGACCGCTGGCGAGTGTGTTGCTGTGTGTTTGTGTGAGGTTGTGAGGAGTTGCACGGACATGCTTATGTTACCTTGGGGTGGGGTGTGAGTTGGGTTTGTACAACTGTGTGGAGACACATGGTGACCGCCTACCTTTTTTGTTGTTGTTTTCGAGGTAGGGTCTCACTCTAGCTCAGGCTGACCTGGAGTTCACTATGTAACCTCAGGGTGGCCTCGAACTCACGGAGATCCTCCTGCCTCTGCCTTCCGAGTGCTGGGATTAAAGGCGTGCACCACCATGCCCGGCCGACCTCCTGCCCTCTTCAGAGGATGAACAGCTAGGCTCTGCTCCATACTCTGTCCCTTCCCCAGAACTTCAAAAGTATTGCCAGTGGGAGCTTCTAGTTCTAATGCCAGCTCAGCCACAGGCAGCAGGTCTGGCTGGAGTGGGGGTGCAGAGGGGGGTACAGTTTGGCAAAAGCAGAAAGCCTTACCCTCCAGCTCTTCACCACCATGCCCTCTGCACTCTCTCGCTCCTCTTGTCAGAAGCTGGAACTTGGGGCTCTGGCGTCCCCAAACAGGAAACCTACACTGCTGTGGAGCTCAGTCACATGTGCCTGGCATGGGACTGTGAGCTTTCTGGGGCAGAGGCTGTAGCCGCGCCATCCTCCGTGCACAGAGCGTGTGAGGGCTGACGGGCTGCAGTGGGTGTTCAGATGGAATCTTCGAGAGCAAATGCTTTCTCTCAGCGAAAAGGGCATTGGACGAGGAGCCAAGCGATGACATTAAGTACTTTTGAAATTCACGTGTAATCTTCATGTCATCCACTTATAGAGTTCTTTTTATCTTGCTACACTGAAACCCGCTGAAACCGTAGCAGTTAAACAGTGCCTTCTCATGCCCCTCTCCCCCACCCTCTGGCATCCTATTTTCTATTTAGCCACCATGAATTTGACTTCTTTAGATCCTCATATAAGACTCATCCTTTTGTGCCCAATTACTTCACGTAGCCAAGTGTCTTCAAGGGTCATGCACATTATAGCGTGTGCCAGTTTCTTCCACTTTCTTGAGAGCTGAGTGGTAGTCCATTGTGTGGATGCGTCACATTTTCCTTATCTCTTCTTCTCTCATGGGAACTTGGGTTGATCCATCTTTTGGTCATGTCGGCAAACACTTGGATATGTGAACGAGTGGCGATCAGGCGGAGTGTCTTCTCGCCCTCCTAGGAGGAGCAGCTGTAGGTTTGAACTTGCTGACACTGCAGGAGCCAGCTGGGCCTCTTTCCTCAGAACATGGTGTGGCGCGGGGCTGCGGACTTGATGGCGATCCTCCTACCTCTGCTTCCCGAGTGCTGGGATTAAAGGCGTGTGCCACCACGCCCAGCTCCTGTGTTTGTTTTCGTTTATGATGCCAAGGTTGGACCCCAGGGCCCTGGGCATGCCGGACAAGCAACTGTACCAGTGAGCTATAATCCACTCATGCCTCAGGCCCTTGAGGTTTCGACCCTCTTGCCTCACTGTGGGCATTATAGGTACGCACAGGCCCACCCCGCTAGGATGCCCTATTGGCAATGGAGTGTTCTGCCCCAGGCCTGTCCTGTGCTGCAGACGCGGAGTCTCTGCCTCACTGGGAGACCCAGCCCGGGTCAGTGCTGAGACCAGAGCACACAGGAGGATGCTGAATCAGCTTGGTGCTTGCAAGATGCACTAGCGATGGCCTTGATGGCAGAGAGCAGGCAGCGTGGGACGTGCCCTACAGCTGCCAGGAGGAAGAGGACGGTCCTGGCCAGGACCTTACCGTGAGTGGTGCTGGTGGACTGCACGCCCTCTGTGGGCAGGCACACAGCAGCCGGTTAGCCGAGGTTGGCAGCCACTGTGGACTGGCTGCCCCACCACGCACAGCACAGCCAGGTGCTGGCTGAACACACGCTCTCGCCCCATGCCAACAGAAGGCCGTAACCGGGGAGGGGGCGGCCGCTCCGAGCCATAACCACCAGCTGCTTAGACCCTACTTGTCCCCATGCGGCTTTCCTGGAGGGCCCACCAGGGTGCGGGAGGGTCTCCGATTTCTCGGAGGAGGAAGTAGAGGTGGAAGGTGGGTGCAGAGGTTTGGAGAACTGTCGTACAGAGAGTCAGTGAGCCCTGGGGGACAGAGGACTAAGGTTCCAGATGCTCATCCTCACCGAGACTGACGTGGATGGAAACCAGTGAGGAGGCAGGATACGGGGAGCTTGGCTTACAGTGGCAGCGCCCAAGCGACCCCAGTCAGGACGGGTTCACTTGCATGCCAGGTGAGACCATAGGAGTATGCTTACAAAGAGAAGGTGCCTGCGGCCCCTCCTGGGGACTCTCCTTGGCTCAGGCACCTGAACAACCCAGGTATTGTGATGCGGGACCAGGACAGGCTTTTGCAGACCCACTACCTACAGTGTGCCCGTTCCTTTGCCGCCTGCCCCCTTACCAAGGCAACATAGATGAAGTCAGTTCTGTGAACATTAATATAAGGAAGGGAAAAGACGGGAATTCTGAATTCTGAGGCGTTGTCAGACCCCAGCCTGAGTGAGTTACTTTCCTTATCACTGTGACAAGAAGGGGTGGAACTGAGGAAAGATTCATTTTGGCTCACAGTCTCAGGGGGTGACAGTCCCTTGAAGTTGAGATGGCATAGCTGCCAAGTAACTTGGCTCACGACGGTGGGAGAGTGTGAGAGTGCTTCACATGGTGGCTAACAGGGGAGTAAGAGGCAGGCTTGACCTTCAAAAGCCCACTCCTAATGACCTACTTCTGCTAGCTAGTGCCACATCCTGAGGCTCCATGGCCTTCAAAATAGCACTACCAAAGGTTGGAGAGATGGCTTAAGGGTTAAAGTGCTTGCCTACAAAGCCAAAGGACCCAGGTTCAATTCCCCGGGACCCACACGAGCCAGATGTACAAGGTGGTGCATACATCTGGAGTCCTTTTGCAATGGCCGGAGGATCCATTCTTTCTCTCTCTATCTGCCTCTTTCTCTCTATCTCATTCTCACTCTCTCTGTCTCCCCCAACTAAATCAATAAAAATAAAGTATTTAAATAAAGGGTATTTTAAAAAATAACACCATCCACTGGGGAACAGAGGGCATTCCAGACTCGAACCATAACACTGGCCCCTGGTTCTCAGGTAAAAGTGTTTCTGCACACAGAGGACATTATAAGGTAATAACACCCATTTTCTGTTCTACCTCTGGGGTAACTAATAACAGTTGGTTGATGGAGATTGTCCTCTTTAAAGTCAATTTATTTTGAGACAGGATCTTGTTATATTACCCATGTTGGCTTTGGACTCATGATCCTCTTGCCTCAACCTCCTGAGACTTGGGAATACAGGTGTGTGATATCACACCTGGCCCATGGAGATAGTTATTAATTAGAGAAAAGCAACCATTCACAGATATGCCCGTTCCACACCTGAGCACCTTGCTCTTCCAGGGACTTCCCACTG
Organism: Jaculus jaculus; assembly: GCF_020740685.1. Classification (NCBI taxonomy): domain Eukaryota; kingdom Metazoa; phylum Chordata; class Mammalia; order Rodentia; family Dipodidae; genus Jaculus; species Jaculus jaculus. The sequence goes on along the minus strand of NC_059108.1, from coordinate 6,736,677 downwards.
GGCTCACAGCCTACACAGCCACCCCCTCAGGATGCGCATGTTGGAGACAGCAGAGGGCACCTTGGAGCCAACCAAGCACGCCTGAGACAAAGGCAAGGGGTCTTGGGATCTCAGTGCCTGTCACAAAGGGGGTTGAACAAGTTCTTCTCTAAGCAGTCTGTCCCCAGCCCACCTCTATGTCTCTTCACTTCTGGGGTTGCGGTATTCAGATGATGGGCGCTGCTGTAATTTCCTTCTCGTTGAAGGGACAAAACACCCCAGCTGAAGCAGCTGATTGGAGGAAAGGGTCTACTTTGGGTTTACAGTCTTGAGGGGAAGTTTCACCAGGGCAGAGGAAGGTGGCTCACTTCGTCACACATCAAGAGCAAACAGAGAGCAAGAGCGAGCTGGTTCTGGATGCACAGCAGGCTAGACTCCAGAGCGGCCCCCAGGGACACACTTCTAGCAGAGCTCGGGAACTAAGTAGGAAGGTTAACCAGAAGTACCTGAGGCTAGGCTAAGTTGAAACTACCACAGGTGCCCAGAAAGTGTAATAGCAACAGCATTCTTATTTTTTTTTAAAGAATTTTTTGTTTTATTTATTTATTTGAGAGTGACAGACAGAGAGAGAGAGAGAGAGAAAAAAAAAAAAAGGCACGCCAGGGCTTCCAGCCTCTGCAAACAAACGCCAGATGCGTGTGCCCCCTTGTGCATCTGGCTAATGTGGGTCCTGGGGAATCGAGCCTCCAACTGGGGTCCTTAGGCTTCACAGGCAAGTGCTTAACCACTAAGCCATCTCTCCAGCCCATCACCAGCATTCTTGAACCAACAGAATGAAAGCATTTTGCAAGGTGAAGTCACACCACTTCCAGGTGGCTTTATGTCTGCCAGCTTCTCTCCGACTTCTACCGTGTGGAGTTATGGTTTCTTCTGTGTGGTGGGAGCCTTGTAAATAAAGCTTTTGTTTTTAAAAATAGTATTAAATCCACAGAAAAGTTTTAAGGAGAGTACAGAGCTTCCATATCCTCCCACTGACCCTGCCCCTGGCTCTGCCCACGGTAGTTCACATAACTGTGGTGCTCTCTAATGAACCAAGATCGAGACATTGCATCCAATGAAAACCCGTATTTTCCGCAGATGTCTTTACTTTTAACCTAGTGTGTCCTGAATCTGCTCCAGGATCTCGCCCAACAAATTGCATGACATTTGTTTTTCTAAATTTATTTTTTGGGGCCTGGGTTAGGCTGTCTGTTGCTGTGACAAATGGTCCAAGCAAAACATCTTGAAGAGGGGAAAGGTTTATTTTGGCTCATGGTTTCAGAGGTGTCAGTCCATAGTCATCTGGCCCCAGGATGTTGGGCCTGTGGTGAAGGAGAATGTCACGGAGGCAGAAGCATGTGCAAGAGGAAGCAGAAATGGAGGACAACATGCTCCTAGCGACCTGCTTCCCCCACCTAGGCCCTGCCTTTCAAAGTTTCTAGAACTCTGCAGTACCGTCGTTTGTGGACCAGCTGTTCCACATCTGAGCCTTTGGGAAGGGGGACAGTTCTTACCCTAATTACAACAGGGCAGTCTTGTGTCTGCAGCATGATGGAGTAAGAAGGGGGCCAGAAGACATCTAGCATTTGCTTCTCCTGTCCTCTTGGGCTCCTGCTGGCTGTGACAGTTTCTTAGACCGTCCTTGCTTTTGATGACTGACTGTAGCACTTTCGTGGAGTCCTGGCCAGGTGTTTCCTAGACTGTTTTTCCCCTTTGGGTTCACCTGAAGTCTCTCTCAAGGTCCCACTGGAGTTTGAGGCACTTGGAAGAAATACCACAGGGGAAAAGGGTTGTTTTCACATCGGGGAGAGATGCTGTCCGGGCTGAGGAAGTGTCTGTCGGGTTTCCCCACTGCAAAGCCACACCCCGTTTCCTAGACTATACCGACCAGAACCCGCTCAGAAATGTGCACAGCTCAGGCAGGATGCTCCCGTGGGGCCGTAGATCAGCCATCGAGAATGTCAAACACATTAACCCAAACAGGAAGTCTTCTGCGCACGAAGCCCGTGTGACTGCACAGGTGGCCTCCAGTGAAGCTAGCTCTGTTTGTTGGACTGTCGTCAGGTTTCCAGATGCCCCTGGAGCCCTGTGTGCCTAGAGAGACAGTCCTGTGCCAATGGGTGACCGTCATTGATACCTTGAGGGGAGAAGGGGACAGATGTCTGAGGAAGGGCAGAGCTCCCCAGGACTGTGTGGGACACACCAGCGTGGGGGGCAGACAACATGTGTGGGGGGCTGTCTCAGGTGTGTGCAGAAACCCTGCTGAGGCACCTGCGGAGGCACATAGGCCGAGTGGACCTGGGCTCCCTGCCAGCCCCGCCTGCGTGGGAAGCGTGCTCAGGTGTGCATGGAATGCCGCAGTCAGCACCACACAGCAGCAGGCTGATCGTTTTTTATTTCTATTGCTGCCTTTATTCTTTTTATTTTCTCCACCCTGCCATCACCCTCCCCCCCCCACCCCGTCCTCACCTCTGCCCAGGGCCTGCTACAGAATTTTTCTCCCCCGAAGACCTTGCACTATCTTAGTTACAACATGTAAAATGAGCCTGCGTGTTTATGCTAGACCAGAGATGCTGGGAGGGGGCGTGTAGCTGTGACAGCAGCCTCTTGGGCTAATGCCATTTCTGTGGGAGAGGAGGGTGTCCAGCCTCCAGGTCTGGGCCGCCTACCTGTGGACACGCAGACCCCTGCAGCAACGTCATAGCCATGATAAGAGGATGCAGCTGCCAAGCGCCTTCTCCTAGCTGTGACTCACCCAGCTGTTTAGAAAAGGAGAGAGTCTTTCTAATCAGCCATATGGCGTGGAGTTTTATTTGCCGTGGTAAGTTAAAATGCACATTATTGGTCAGCATCCTGCATGCAAATTTTGACATTGTATTCCAGGAGTAACTTGCAGAAGCGGGCGGTGGCAGGTTGGATCTGTGTAATTACATTGCTTTGCGGGCTTGTAACGCTGCGATCCCTAACTACTCCTGGTATCTCGCTGCTGCGGCTGCCCGGGGATATTGCCGCGCGACTCCTGTAGCCAGAGAAAGATTATGTAAACACGGCGTGCGATCTCGAAAGTGAGTAATGAAGTTGAGTACTTGTTGCAGAAATTAATAAATGGCTGGTTTATACGTGATGGAGGAGACTCCCGAGTGAGCACCGAGTTTCTCCGGGGTAGTGATGGATTTAAGTGCAGCTCCAGCCACGGGCGACGGAAGGGAATCCACCCTTTGCTACATAGAGACCATCAGGTGCACAGTTTTGGTCAAGGCCCTTAACTCTCTGCTTGGCAGATAGGAACTCATCGCAGATATGTTTTCCTCCTCCTCTTGCTCGTTCAAATCTTAGCTCTTGCAAATGAGCCAAGTGGGCCCGTCTACAGCTTCTAGAATGGCTCCTCTTGCCCTCTGGCTTCTGGACAGTGACCCTGGTGGCCCTGCCTCACCTGTGGTTCTCAAGCATAGGGATTAACATCTCAAGCTAATAAGGGAGGGGAGCTGGAGGCGGCCCTGTATGTCACATTGCCCTGGGCTACACACCTCAGGGCTGAGAGCTGTCCAGGGTGAGACACACAAGGACAAGCACGGTCCACCCTGGAAGTTGTCCTAAAGGTCCTTGGGGACTGGCTTGCCACGAATCCTTGACTTCTATGACCCCTTGTGTCAGATGTGTAAGAAATGGATCCCCTTCATGCTGCACGTATGTTCTGCCCCCTGGGACTCAGTGACTGGAGCACATTGTGTATATTTCACGTGTCCTGTGGCCTTTGCACATGTTCCTGTCTTTTTTTTTTAGGACTGAGGGTTGGGTCCAGGGTCCTCCAGTATTCCAGATTCTAAGAAAGCTCCCAACTGCTGAGCTATAACCCTAGCTCTCTCCTTTTTAAATTTTTTTTTTTTTTTGAGGCAGTGTCTCATTAAATTGCCTAGGCTGGTCTTAAACTCACTGTGTAGCTCAGGCTGGCCTATAATTTGTGATCCACGTTCTTCTAGAGTAGCTGGAATCTTGGGCCTGTTCCACTAAGCCTAGCCTAGACTGGTAAAACAGTGTGTGTGTGCGTGTGTGCGTGTGTGCGTGTGTGTGTGCGCGCGCGCGCGCGCGCGCGCGCGAGTGCATGCGTGCGCAATATGCAGAGAGCTTTGTAGCATGAATATGCTATGAGCAGTATGTACTCCTCATACTTCCCCTCCCTCTGGTGCCCCCTCTCCCCTTGCAGCAGATGTTTCTAGAATACCTGTGTCTTACAGTGGCTTGACCTGGTTCTGTGAGACCATCCCAGCTTCTTCCCACTCCATCAGAGTCAGAGTGCTGCTCACTTGAGAGCCTTCCTTGAGTCCCTCCGTGAATTAGGGAAGCAGGTTGGGGTATCTTACTGCCCACATTGATTAAGATTGCTCTTTGTGATCAGAGGGAGGACAGGAGCAGAACACTTAACAATATTTTATTTATTTACTTGCAAGCAGAGAGGCAGACAGATAGACAGACAAAGAGAGAATGGGTGCTTTGGGGCCTCCAGCAGCTGAAAATGAACTCCGGATGCATGTGTCACTTTGTACATCTGGCTTTACATAGGTGCTGGGGGATCAAACCAGGGTCATTAGCTTTACAGGCCAGTGCCTTAACCACTCCACTATCTCTCCAGCCTGGAACACTTCTTATTGATCACTCTTTAGGAGTCACCCTTTGCCATCATTATCAAATACTCAGACAGTAACCACTGGTGGCTGGGCTTTAGCCTAGCGAAGGATTGGACCATACTATTACGTAAGTGTACGCTCTCTCCTCACTCTTTCGTGACTTTCCCCTCGGTCCCCTCAGCTGGCCTCGTCTTCTTGCTGTTTCTCCCCTGCACACCCTCTCCTTCCTGTCATCAGCCATCACTCCTGCCTTTTTCTCCCTCCCCTTTTCCAATCTTTCTTTCTCCTCTCTTTAAATGGTACCATTCTTTAATTCACTAGCCTGTTTGTGTGTGTGTGTGTGTGTGTGTGTGTGTGTGTATGTTTTGTTTTGTTTTCTGAGGTAGGGTCTCACTATGTAGTTTCAGGCTGGCCTCAAACTCACAGCAATCCTTCTACCTCTGCCTCCCGAGTGCTGAAATTAAAGGCACGTGCCACCATGCCTGGCAGAGAAAGAGAGAATTGCCATGCCAGGGCCTCCAGCTGCTGAAAATGAACTCCAGATGCATGTGCCATCCTGTGCATCTGGCTTTACATTGGGACCAGTGAATCAAACCCTGGTCATTAGGCTTTGCAGGCAAGTACCTTAACCACTGAGCAATCTCTGCAGCCCTCATCTGTGTTTTATTTCAATGATATGCTCCAAGATTATCCTCTGTTCTGACTCAGGTTTTACTTATCCTTTTTGATGTCAGTGTAGAAGAACCATAAAGTAGATACGCTCTGGATTTCTGTTTCCCATTACTATCACAAATACCCAAGGTGGTGTGACTCATAGGGAAAGAGTGTCGTTGAGTGCACAGATTTGGAGGCTGAAAATCTCAATGACATGGCTCAGGGTGCTTAAAATTATCTCATAGCTCCCTGCAATAGTCCCAACAGCTCAGCTCTCATTTGCTTTGCCTGCCTGTCAGATCCGTCGCACACCCGGTGCCCTTCACCTCCTCTTGACATTTCCCAGTACAGGACAGGGACAGCGCGGCAGGAGCAGACAACTGGCGTCCCACCTTTGCGTCAGCAGGGAGGAGGTGGAAAAACAAAAGTACCAAGCAGGGCTGGACCGGAGCTCTCCAAGGGCGGCCCTCAGTGACACACCTCCTTCAGCACGGCTCCACCTCCTAAAGTCTCTGCAAGCTCCCCAAACCATGCCTCCAACGGGAGAGTAAGTGTTCAAACACACGAGTCTGTGGGAGACCTTTTACATTTTACTGTCTTGCTTAATTTCCTTGGCACTATGATGTAAGCTTCCCGAGGGTGTCCTGTGTGGAAGCCCGGGAGCCCACGGAACCAGAGGAGTGCTACGTGCTTTATGTTGCCACAGTAAGCACGGGTGGACCAAGCACATCCGATACATCCTCACGGTGACAGACTGCTTGGGCATTTTATCCACAGCCATTTCCAGAAGCGTGAAAAGACAGAATTTGGCATCCTTTCTAGTGGCTGTTCCTGTGTGTAGAATTGTCCACTCTACGGCTGGAGAGATGACTTTGCGGTTAAGGTACTTGCCTGCAAAACCAAAGGACCCAGGTTCAATTCCCCAGGACCCACGTAAGCCAGTTGCATAAGGTGGTGCATGCATCTGGAATTAATTTGCAGTGGCTGGAGGCCCTAGCATACCCATTCTTTTGCTCTCTATTTGCCTCTCTCTCTCATTCTCTCAAGTAAATAAATAATAAGATCGATAAATAAATAAAAGAATTGTCCACTATATAGCAAAAAATAACTGGGGCTTTCCAGCAATGCTTGCTTCCTCTTGCCTTTTAAAATATACTTTTTAGTATGTTTTTATTCATTTGAGATAGAGACACAGACAGAGATAAAACAGACATGCCAGGGTCTCTTGCCACTGCAAACAAACTTCAGACACATATACCACTTTGCATATGGGTTTATGTGGGTACTGGGGAATCGAACCTGGGCTGTCAGTCTTTGTAAGCCATGCCTTTAACTGCTTGCTGAGCCATTTCCAGCCCCCCTCTTGCCTTTTAGGTACTACCTAATTTTTGGCTTCATGAGTCTGTTTTCTATGACCATATAACAAAGTGCCCAAGGCTAGGAATTCATAAAGAAAAGAGGCTTACCTAGTGACAGATTTGGAGGTTGATAACCAGACCACCTGACTCAGGCTCACTATCTTTCCGAAACCTTAGAAATTTGCTTGGGATGCTGGGCTGGGTGAGGAGCCATCTCTGCAGGTAGCCAGCCTCACTCCATCTCTGAGTCTGATGATCTCTACCGAGCTTGCTGAAGTTTGTGGCACTGGGCATAGTCGGGCACAGTCCCAGCAAACCCTTGAGCTCCTCTGATTAATGAGGGGACGTCAGCAAAGGGGGCGGGATTCATGGTGGTTATCAGAATCTCGAATAAAGGTAATTAAAAAAATGACTTCCCTCCTTCCTTTCAGGGGATTGTCTACTCATAGGAGACATCTGGGTCAGGCAAGACAGTGTTCTCCCTCTCCAGAAAGAGAATTCTATCTACTTCGGCTGGGCATGATGGTCCAAGCCTTGGAAAGCTGAAGCAGGAGGATTTCTGTAACTCTGAGGCCAGCTTCGGCTATGCAACAGATTCAAGGCTGTCCTGGGTAACATAGGGAATCCTTATCTCAAAACAAAAAACAAGTATGCATTTAGTGCCAACGGAAAATAGTAAAGTTTATGATTGTTATTTGTATAACAAATATATATATATATATATATATATAGTTTTTGCAAGTAGAGAGATAGAAGAGACAGACAGAATGGGTGAGCCAGGGCCTCTAGCCACTGCAAATGGACTCCAGACACACACACCATTTGTGCATCTGGCTTTACATGGGTACTGGGGAATTGAACTCTGGCCATTAGACTTTGAATGCAAATGCCATAACTGCTGAGCCACCTTTCCAGCCATGTTATTATTGTTGTTGTTTTTTAAAGTTTTTTGTTTATTTTATTTTTTTGAGAGTGACAGAGAAAGAAGCAGATAGATAGATAGAGAATGGGCATGCCAGGGCCTCCAGCCGCTGCAAATGGACTCCAGACACGTGCGCCCCCTAGCGCATCTGGCTAACGTGGGTCCTGGGGAATCGAGCCTTGAACCGGGGTCATAAGGCTTCACAGGCAAGCACTTAACCGATAAGCCATCTCTCCAGCCCATTGTTGTTTTTTAAGTGGCTAGAGTTGCTGGTGCTAACTATCTGGCTCAGGATGTCCTGACAAAGGCTGAAGAGTGGTGAGCGTGTATTACTGAGTGATCACAACCCAAACCCCATTTTTCCATTTTTGTGGATAACCCTTAGGTAGAACTACCCCCCCCCCCCCGCCACCAGCTATGTGGAAGTGTTGAATCAGATATTAAGAACCATATGCTACCAAGTCATGTTGGGTGATTTAACTTGCTGTGTCCCCCCAGGCACAGGTTTCAAGGGTGGAGGCTCCCAGCAGTTTACCCCTGTCCTGATTCAGCTTGAGGCTTACCACGAAGCTCCTGGCCTCCAGTCACATACGGGCTGGGGTAGGCCACCTTCAGAGCTCCACACAGACTCTCTGGTCTTAGCCTGTCCTTTCGTGGGAAGGTCTTAGGGATTCCCACAGACTGTGATGCCACCAGCCACAGTCTGAATGGCGACTGTGCACACAAAGGCTGCAGAGCCCTCAGGGGAGTCTGTTTCCTTCTTTGTTCTGGGCAATTGTGTCTGAGAAGCTAACAGTGGGTAGAGTGTAACAGGTGTTCAGTGAACTTGTGAGTACCGTCTGTCTCTCTCCATCTGCCTCCATGTCTCTCTAAATTGCCCTGAAATGTGCCCCGTTAAGTACAGATCCTTGGGTCACTGGAGGTTGGGCCTAACCGTGCCAGTCTGGTGCGGTGAGCATTCATGGCCCGGCTGGCAACTCTTCCATGTGGGTTCTGGAGACCCCACTGTTTGAGTCACTTGAAGGAGCCACCAGTTTTCTGGTGTGGTCGTTTGAATGGAAGATGTTCCCCACAGCCTTGTGTGTTTCTGACTGAGCCTGCGCTCTGTCCCCGGCTAGCAGAGCACTGGGGCGGTGGAGCCTGGCTGGAGGAGGTGTGCCGTGAGGGCAGACCTTGAGATTGGTGGGTCCAGCCTTGCTAGGTGATCACCAGCCAGCTTACTTCTGCTGCTGCCTCCCAGTGAGTGTGTGGCTCAGCTTCCACTGTGCTGGGATGAGACGTCCCCTTGAGCCTTTGAGCTGAAGTAAACCTGTTTCTCCCATTAGGAACTACTTGTTGGGTGTTCTGTCCCTACAATGAGAAGATGGCTGCTGTAGGCGATCACTGCCTGACCCCGGGTGCCCTTGCTTGGGTGAGGTGAAGCCCTGCCTGTTCCCGAGTTCTGAATTGCTGTTTTGGGGCTTTGGACCTTGTGTTGATTTAGGATAACATTAGCTCCCCTTTTTACAGAGTGTTGCAGTCAGGTTCGCATTGCTGGTAGAAATCACCCAACCAAGAGCAGCTTGGGAAAAAAGAGGTTTATTTTGGCTTACAGGCTTGAAGGGAAAACTCCATGATGGCAGGGAAAATGATGGCATGAGCAGAGGGTGGACATCACCCCCTGGCCAACATCAGGTGGATAACAGGAACAGGAGAGTGTGCCAAACACTGGCAAGGGGAAAGTGGCTGTAACACCCATAAGCCCGCCCCTAACAACACACTGCCTCCAGGAGGCGCTAATTCCCAAATCACCATCAGCTGGGGACCTAGTATTCAGAACACCTGAGTTTATGGAGGGCACCTGAATCAAACCATCACACAGAGGCACCTCAAAATCATAGCATCACGACACAACAGTGGACATTTTCCTCTGTGCCACATGAAATCCAATCACTTTTGAACACGAACTTACATTTAGGGGCCAGACCAATGGACTGTCCCAAGTTTTCAGTGTGTGGTTCATGCAGTCATTCAGGGCATTGAGCGTCAGGCATCAGGAAAGGAAAGACCCAAGAGGACAGTGCAGGGCTTCTGTGGGAAGTGACGCACGTCAGCTTTGTCCAAACCCCATGGCAGAACTTGGTCACGTAGCTTCGGTAAGAGGCAGGCTGTGAGCTGGGTCTGAGGGTGTACACCTTTAATCCCAGTACTCGGGAGGCAGAGAAAAGAGGATTGCTCTGAGTTCAAGGCCAGCCTGGGACTACATAGTGAGTTCCAGGTCAGCCTGGGCTAGCGGGAGACCCTGCCTCAATTTTTGTTTTTAAGAAGCAGGCTATGGGGCCCCTAGTTTCTATAACTTGCACTGTTTGGGTGAGCTGCTTACCACGTGAGATGAGCTGTGATTGGCAGTTGTCTCTATTTCACACTGAGTACGAAGTCCAAAAACTGTGTGTTTAATTAGGCACTCTGTCCCCTGGTATTGAGGGGTCTCAGTTCTTTTAAGGAGTTCCTCATTCAGCAGACGGACACACCTCAAGTCCTGGCATTGTATTACTCTTGCCTCCTGGGTTTTATGTGAGCCCCTGATAAAAATGGTGTGCGGCACAAGCCGGGGTCAAGTGCATCACCACATCCCTTGAGTTGCCCTTGCCCTTGGCCTTGGTGCTCTGCTCTGCACCCTGTGGGCACGGATGAATAACCGGCCACTGTCTACTTCTCTGGCCTCAGGTCTCATGTATTTTTTTTTCCCCTTCTTTAACCCATGGAAGTTGAAATACTCTGTGGAGACACAGATGTTCTGTCTCAAATGCACTTGACCACAACCACTCTGCAGGGCTGCACAGCTGGCCCTGGGGAGCCCACGCTGGCCTCTTGGGACAGGTGCTTCTGGTGCTAGATTCTCCGGCTTTCTGGGCAGAGTAAGACACATGCTCAGATCAGGTTTGGGCTGAATTGCCTATGGCCTGGAGGCTGTGTACCCTTCTCCAGTGCTCTCCGAATGCTCTTCCACAGATCCGAGCGTTCTTGCAGAGTTCGCGGGAGCTCAGAGACCAGTAGGCTGGCCCAGCAGTTAGGAGTCGCTGGCGAGTCTTTTCATGAAGGCCTGTGGTGAATGTGGCCCCATCCTGCCTCAGAACCTCCCCCGGTGCCGAGCAGAGACCAGGCCCATCTTCTGCCAGCCTCCAGCCCCGTGTCGTCAGCCCTGAAGCTGACTTCCCTCTCCTTTTCTGGTTGTGTTTGGCTCTGGCTGAAAAATCTCAGAAGGCCATTTATCTGCGTGCTTCCTCCTGTTCTGCTTCACTTAGCTGTTGCTAAAGATCAGGTAATGTCAGCTCCCTGCCAGTAATGTCCCTAGAAATAACTTCCTCTTCTTGTCCACATCGTCAGTCAATTGATTCCCTTGGCAAACATGCATGTATATGTATGTGTGGACATGCATGCATACTCCAGTGTGCATAAGTTTGCACCAGAAAAGGTATGACATGGGCTGGAGAGATGGCTTAGCAGTTAAGGTGCTTGCCTGAGAAGCACAAGGACCCAGGCTCAATTCCCAAATATCCATGTAAGCCAGATGCACAAGGTGGAGACTGTGTCTGGAGTTCCTTTGCATAGGCTAGAGGGCCTTGGCATGCCCATACTTTCTTTTTCTTTCTCTCTAGATGACTCTTTTTGTATCTCTCAAATAAATAAAAGTATTTTTTAAATAAATGCATATTGGTGTTCACATGAACATAGATGTGTACATCTATAGGTGTGTGCTCATCCATGTGTGTATGTGCATATGCAAGCATGTGGTACTGGTACATACGGGTATTTACTCATCCATTCATGCATGTATGCATGTACAAGAATGGGTGGTTCATGCAGTCATTCAGGGCAACGAGCATCAGGCATCAGGAAAGAGAGACCCAAGAAGACAGCATCTGTGGTAAGTGACGCATGTCAGCTTTGTCCAAACCCCATGGCAGAACTTGGTTATGTAGCCTCGGTAAGAGGCTTGACATGGATGTGTACTTGGATGTACGTGTACTTGTACTTGACGTGGATGTGTACCTGGCTGGATGTGTACTTGTACTTGACATGGATGTGTACTTGGGTGTACATGTACTTGTATTTGACGTGGATGTGTACCTGGGTGTACATGTACTTGTACTTGACGTGGATGTGTACCTGGGTGTATGTGTACTTGCACTTGATGTGGATGTATACTTGGATGTACATGTATTTGTACTTGACATGGATGTATACCCGGGTGGATGTGTACTTGTGCTTGACGTGGATGTGTACCTGGGTGTATGTGTACTTGCACTTTACGCGGATGTGTACCTGGGTGGATGTGTACTTGTACTTGATGCAGATGTGTACCAGGGTGGATGTGTACTTGTACTTGATGTGGATATGTACTTGGGTGGATGTGTACTTGTACTTGACGTGGATGTGTACCTGGGTGGATGTGTACTTGCACTTGATGTGGATGTGTACCTGGGTGGATGTGTACTTGTACTTGAAGTGGATGTGTACCTGGGTGGACATGTACTTAAGGTGGATGTGTACCTGGGTGAACGTGTACTTGTACTTGTGTACCTGGGTGTACGTGTACTTGTACTTGGCGTGGATGTGTACTTGGATTTATTTGTGCTTGTCCATGACGTGGATTTATATTTGGATATATGTTTACTTGTACTTGACACGATGTTGGATTTCCACTCTATAGTGTATTCCTGTGTCTTTTGCCATCACATTGATTTTTCCTTCCCCCTCCCTGTGGTCAGTTTGTGGGTACACAGTAAGTGTTACAGGCTTCAGGTTCCACATCCTCCTCTTGCCCTGGGCCACCTGCTTACCTGGACTCCTTTGTGTGTGTGTGTGTGTGTGTGTGTGTAAGGATATATGTGATATGTGTGCACATGTGTACTTGTATATATGGGTGCACACTGGTATGCATAATTGTTCATGTGTGTGTGCATGCATGCATGCGTGTGTGTGTGTGTAAGGTTATATGTGAAATGCATTCACATGTGTTCTTGTAATTGTGCCTATGTGTGTGCGTGCCTGCATGTGTGCGTGCGCGTGTGCACGTGTGTGTGTTTGTGTGCAGGTGGAGGCCAGAAATCACTACCAGGTGTCATCTTCTATTTCTTTTCACCTTAATTTCTTGAAATAGGATCTCTCACTGAACCCAAACCTCACTACGTTGGCTAGACAGCAAGCCAGTGAGCTCCCAGGATCTTCCTGTCTCCACCCCCCCGGTGCTGAGGTAACAGGCTCTCCACCATCCCCAGCTTTACACGGGCTCTGGAGATCTGAACTCAGGGCCTCACGCTTGCACATCCGGCCCTTTACCCATGGAGGCGTCTCCCCGGACCTTGTCTAGACTTTCATAGTCTAAATCTTCCCTCTATTTACTTCAAATATTTTGAAACTTGATGTCCTAAAATTAGGATATTTGTTGGTTAATGATGAATTCCATGCATAGAGTTTATAATAAATTCTAGGGATTATGCTAATTTATTAAATAGACTTGGCCTTCTTTATTTATTTGAGAGACAGAGGGAGTGAGAGAGTGAATGAGAACAGGAGAGCCAAGGCCTCCAGCCATTGCAAACAAACTCCAGATACATGTGCCACTTAGTGCATCTGGCTTTATGTGGGTACTGGTGAATTAAACCTGGTTCATTAGGCTTTGCAGGTAAGTGCTTTACCTGCTGAGCCATCTTTCCAGCCCCATAACAGCTTTTTTCTTGGGGGTGGGTGTTCAAGGTAGGGTTTTTTATCTAGCCCATGCTGACCTGGAATTCACTACGTAGTCTCAGGATGGCCTTGAACTCACGGCAATCCTCCTACCTCTGCCTCCCAAGGACAGCTTTGGAGGTAAGTGTTGATTGATTCCTACAAAGACCAATGGGGATGTGAGGTACAAAGATGTCAGGCAGCTTCTCCTGTACCATTCAGGAAGTATTGGAGCTTGGTTGAAAGCCTGTGCCTCTCTCCCCAACACTGGGCCTGTCTACCTCATCTCCACTCTCACTCACCAGCTTTTGGGGAAGCTATGGCATCATCACTATTGTTGTCCTAGATTTTTGTCTTTCTGTTTTTTACTAATTCTTCCTGATCAGTTAAAACTAAACCAAGAGTTAAAAATCCACCCAATTATATTCTCCCAGCCTGCAAAGTGAAGCTCTCATTAAGATAGGTCAAGATCTTGCCAGACAATAAAAACAACAGCAGTAACACTCTTCCTTTCAGTAGGCCTGGCCCTGCACTTCTAGCAAGGATTTTGGTCTAGAGGATGGTCAGACAGCAAAAGTCCCTGACAGTGCTTACCCAAGCCCCCCGCCCCCTCACATGGTGGCAGTGGGAGTTTTGTGTCTGAAGAACAGCATGCGCTTCTGCCATCCATCAGGGTGGCCTTTAGCAAGCTCATGAGCACGCCGTTTCCGAAGTCACCCTCTCCCCTCCATCTTCTGCCCTCTCCCGCCTCCTTCCATTTTGGCCATAGGGCCTGTGAAGAGAGGGTCATGTGTATAGAATACCACTCTTTTGCCTTTTGATTTTTTTTTACATATTGTTGTGTATTTATTTATTAGCAAGCAGAGAGGGAAATGACACACAGAGAGAGGAGTGATTAAGAGAGAAAGAGAGAGAGAGAAGGAGGGGGGGGGAATGGATTCACCAGGGTCTCTTGCCATTGCAAACAAATTCCAGATGCATGCACCATTTTGGGCATCTGGCTTTAGGTGGGTACTGGGGAATTGAACTCTAGGCTTTGCAAGCTAGCACCTTTAACTGCTAAGCCATCTCTCCAGCCCCACACTTCACTTTTCCTTGTGGAACTACTCCTTGGAGCCAAGAGGACAGACCGCAGGGACATCCCACCAGTCGCCTCTTATTGCTAGGTCTAACCCTACCCACCCACGAGGCTCTGTTCATTACCTTGCTTGCCATCCCACTTCAACCAGTGACTTTGGCTTTCCTGTACAAATGTCTGAGGCCCTCCCATGCTCTTGCTCCTTTCTATATTGTACCTGGGTCCCAGGTGACTGGGCAGGCTAGTTCACCTCTGCAAGGCCAGCTGGCCTCCAGGGGGCTGTGGTCCTTCTCCTTGGCAAGGTACCAGGGACCCAGTGGGTACCTTCTCCAGTGTGCCACACTCTCTCACACATGTCACGTGGGTACCTCTATCTCAGCAGACTCCGGTCTGGTGAAAAGTGCCCTCCCCAACCATCAGTTGACCAGAATCCCCATGAGGCAGCCAAAGAGAGCCACATTTTTCCACGCTCCACAAGGCCCACTTTTCACTTTGTACGTGACTCTTATATCCCATTGTCTCTAAGGCCAGTGCAATCTTCCAGTTCCACATGCTAGCTTTCTCCCTTAAACAGCCTCTATTTGGTCTCTCTCCCTATAGCTTGTGCTCCTGTCCAAACCAGAGTTCCCTCAAATATCTAGAAAATGGTACAGAACAAGAGCATCTGATCATGTCTTTTTTCAAGTGGCCCTCCAGGAAGAGAGCAGGGGACAGCTGTGGCCTCTGCAGCTGCTTCCAGTCAGCCTGCACTCCTCATTCTGTCTGGTCCAACTCCAGGTAGCTCCCTCAGCCTCGGAACTCCTTCCCAGTTTCTCTGCCAGGCCGACTCCTGCTTCTCCATGAAGAATAATCACTGCGCCACCACCCAAGACCAGGAGAGATGCCCAGGTGGTCTCGGTGCTACCCAGCTCATCCATCCGCCTGTGCACTCAACACACCCTATGACAAAAGTGTCCTGCCTTGCCTTTATAACACCTGATTACCCTGCAGACACTCCATATGGCTTCTGGGTGGACAGATGGATGGATGGATAGATAGCTGGATGAAGAGATGGATGGATGTTCCAGAAATTTTAATTCAGCTATGCAGGGTGTTCCCTCTTGTTCAACTTATTCATAGAGCCCATGACAATTTTGCCCCATCCTTCTCTTTTCCCTGGCTTATGCGTCTGGACTTTTTCTTCACAACATGGCTTGGTTTTCAGTCTGCAGGGTGAAGCTACTTTCTTTCCTCTTTGTGACAGCTTTACTGAGGGCTATTCACACATCATACAAGTCACAGATGTTACATGTATATCCCCGTGGTTTTCACATATTAGAGACTTGGGCAAACATCCCCACAGTTCACTTTAGAACACTGTTATCAAAAAGATGCCTTGTTAGGGCTGGAGCGATGGCTTAGCGGTTAAGGCACTTGCCTGCAAAGCCTAAGGATCTAGGTTCAATTCTCCAGGTCCCACGCTAGCCAGATGTACATTGTGGTGCATGCATCTGGAGTTTGTTTCCTTGACTGGAGGCCTTGGCACGCACATTCTCTCTCTGTCTCTCTCTGTCCCTCTGTCTCGTCTAATAAATAAATTAATTTTTAAAAAATGATGCCTTGTTAGCTTTAGCTGCAAACTTGCCCTGTCTGGCCTCCATGCCATGCTAGCCACTGCTCGATTTTCTGTCTGCTGACGTCCGTATTCTGGAGTTTCCCTTACCTGCTCATACCACCTGCCTGTGGGCAGGGCCCTTGGGCTCCTGATTTGCTTTTCTTAAGGAGGTCATGAACTCCTGTCTCCTCCTTCTCATCCTCCTCCTGTCTCTTCTTTTCCTTCTTCCTCTTCCTCCTTCTTTCTTCTAATCCCCCTCCTCTTTCCTTTCCTCTTTCTCCCATTTTTTTCTCCTCATCTTCTTTCTTTTCTTCTAACAACTCCCCTTCTCGCTCCCCTCTTTCTCTCTTAGTCTCTTAGGAAAGACTGGAACTCAGAATAATGGCTGTACATTTTCCCAGGGCTCAGGAAGGTGGTGATGATTTCTTTGTTATAAGGATTAATTACTTTGAAAAGTGCTCTAGGGTTGTGGAGTTAAAAAAAAAAAAAAGAGAGAGAGAGGACTTCCGGTTAAGATGGCGGCGTAGGTACCACGCCAAAGCAGCCTAGGGGGGAAAAAAGACCAAAAAAACTCAGCAAAATACACACTTTTACTAAAAAGTGAGGTGTATAGGAAATAGAAGCGGCAGCAGAGAAGTAGAAGAGTTCCAGAGCATCCAGAGCCTGCACAGGCGGGAAAAGCGGCTCCGGCAGCTTGGCCAACCCCCGCAGCCACGGCGCAGCAGAAAACCGCCAGACTCGGCTCGAGCCGCAGGACAAGCCAGGTGCGGGATTTTCCCCTCACACCGTGCTCTCCGCAACTCGGGAAACGTGAGGGGAGAGCGGCAGCGAGCAGCGGAGGAGCAGACCGCGAGGTAGAAGAACACGTGGAACAGCGAGACAACCAGAGCAACTGCGGCTCCCTCCCCTCCCCCAGCGCCTGAGCCCAGCTCCGGCGAACAGAGCAGCGGACTGGGACCCGGCCACGCCAACAGCGGGACCCAAGCAGGAGCAGAGTTCGGCAGCAACATCAGAGGCTCCAGCACCAGTAACAGCGGCCCCAGCAGCAGCAGACCCAGGAGTGGCAGCAGCGGCAGACTCAGCAGCAGCAGCTTCAGCAGCAGTGGTGGCTTCAGCAGTGGCAGCTACAGCAGCAGCAGAGGCAGCAGCAGCGGTGGGTCCAGCAGCAACACCTTCAGCAGCAGTGGCTACAGTCCCAGCAGGGGCAGCTTGAGCAGCAGCAGTTCCAGCAGCAGGGGTGCTGATCTGCAGGGCCACACTTGCCAGGCTCGGTTTGCCCTGCAGGAAAAGCAAGTGCCCAGCTCCAGAAATCAGAACAGCAGCCCGACAGCCCAGCCAGCAACTTGACTGAGACCAAAATCATCCAAGGTAACTGGGATTGCACCAGGGAAGGGTCTCACTTGGTTGCAAGCTGACTTGGATCCCTCAACAGACCAGAAATCTTAACCTCTTTGTTGGTAGAGGATCTGGTCGTTATAATAACTAGTCTTGCATACATACTTGGGGCTGTTTTTGATTGAATGTGTACAGTGTTTAAATTTTAGAATCTACCTGTATTTTATTCCACTCAGCCTGCTTGAATACTCCTATATCAGGGAAACTCAACCCCTAAGAACATCTTTGTAGATACTCTGAGAGTCTTAAGAGCCACACCTAATACCTTAAGTTCCTACCCTGAAAATATATTACATCAAATCAATTGATACAGCTAAGAATACACAGCTAGCTAGAAAATCCAAGCATTAACTTAATCCAAGATGCAAAAATATATAATTATAACACAAGAAACACTAAAAAGCAAGACGATATAAACCCACCTAAAAGTATTAATGCATCAGAAATGTCCTCCAGTGAGAAAGAGTTAGAGGAAATGCCTGAGAAAGAGTTCAAAAGAATAATTATAAATATGTTCAAAGAGGTCAAAGAACACATGAAAACAATCAAAGAAGAAATCAAAGAGGAAATCAAAGAGGAAATCAAAGGAATCAAAGAAGAGGCAGGACACCAATTTAATGAAATAAAGAAGGCAATACAAGACATAAATAGGGAAATAGAAATAATAAAGAAAAACCAGTCAGAATTACTAGCAATGAAGAACACAGTTAATGAAATAAAAAACTCTGTAGAAAATCTCACCAGTAGAATGGATGAGGGAGAGGACAGAATATCTAAGCTAGAAGACCAGGTGGCAGACCTAATGCAGTCCAACAAAGAGAAAGACAAACTTATAGAAAAGTATGAGTGGGAATTTCAAGATATTCGGGACACTATGAAAAGATCCAATATAAGAATTCAGGGCATAGTAGAAGGAGAAGAACTCCACTCCAGAGGCATAGTAGGCATCTTCAACAAAATCATAGAAGAAAATTTCCCCCAAATTGGGAAAGAGGTGCCAATGCAGATACAGAAAGCCTTTAGAACCCCAGCCAGACAAAACCCAGAAAGAACCTCTCCTCGCCATATTATAATCAAACTTCCAAACACACACACCAAAGAAAAAATATTGAAAGCAGTTAGAGAGAAAAATCAAGTTACCTACAAAAGCAAGCCCATCAGGATTACAGCAGATTATTCAACATAAACTTTTAAAGCCAGAAGGGCTTGGAGTGATGTATTCCAAGTTCTGAAAGATAACAACTGTCAACCAAGGTTACTTTATCCTGCAAAGTTATCCATTCAAATAGATGGAGAAATAAAGACATTCCATGACAAAAGCAGGTTAAAGGAGTATTTGAAGACAAAACCAGCTCTACAGAAAATACTTGATAGAATCCTCCATGCTGAACAAAAGGAAAAGCACACATATAAGGAACCTAGAAAAAACAAGCAATACTCAAATACTAGTTAACAGAAGAGAGTGCAGGTAGAACCAGAAACACACACACACACACACACACACACACACACACACACACACACACACACACACACACAAATGGCAAACAAAAATACACACCTTTCAATAATATCTCTTAATATCAACAGCTTCAATGCCCCAACGAAAAGACATAGATTTGCAGACTGGGTTAAAAAGCAGGATCCTACAATTTGTTGTCTCCAAGAAACTCACCCTTCTACAAAGGATAGACATTATCTTAGGTTGAAAGGTTGGAAGATGGTGTTTCAAGCAAATGGGCCTAGAAAACAAGCAGGGGTTGCTATCCTAATATCAGACAGGGTAGACTTTAGTCCGACGTTAGTCAAGAAAGATAAGGAAGGCCACTTTATATTGATTAAGGGCACACTCCAACAGGAGGACATTACAATCCTAAACATATATGCACCTAACATGGGGGCTCCCAAATTCGTCAAACAAACACTATTAGAACTAAGGTCACAGATAACACCAAACACAGTGGTGGTGGGTGACTTTAACACCCCACTCTCATCAATTGACAGGTCATCCCGGGAAAGAATAAACAGAGAGGCATCTGGACTAAATGAGGTCATAGAAGGAATGGACTTAACAGATATATACAGGACATTTCATCCAAAGGCTGCAGAATATACATTCTTTTCAGCAGCACATGGAACATTCTCTAAAATAGACCATATATTAGGACACAAAGCAAATCTTAACAAATTTAGGAAAATTGAAATAATTCCTTGCATTCTATCTGACCACAATGGAATTAAACTACAAATCAGTAGCAAGAAAGGCTATAGAGCATACACAAAATCATGGAAACTAAACAATACACTACTAAATGATGAATGGGTCAATGAAGAAATCAAAAAGGAAATCAAAAAATTTATAGAGTCAAATGATAATGAGAACACAACATACCAAAATCTCTGGGACACAATGAAGGCAGTTCTAAGAGGTAAATTTATAGCCTTGAGTGCCTATATTAAGAAATTAGAAATTAGGTCTAAGTAAACAAGTAAACGACCTAATGCTTCGCCTTAAAGCCTTGGAAAAAGAAGAACAAGGCAAACCAAAAATCAGTAGACGGGAAGAAATAATAATGATTAGGGCAGAAATTAATGAAATAGAAACAAAAAGAACAATCCAAAGAATTAATGAAACAAAGAGTTGGTTCTTTGAAAGGATAAACAAGATTGATAAACCCTTAGCAAATCTGACCAAAAGAAAGAGAGAAGAGACACAAATTAATAAAATCAGAGATGAACAAGGTAACATCACAACAGATTCCAGAGAAAGTAAAAAAATCATAGGGACATACTATAAAAGCATATACTCCACAAAGTATGAAAATCTGAAAGAAATGGATGAATTCCTTGATCTATATGACCTACCTAAATTAAATCAAAATGAGATTAATCACTTAAATAGACCTATAACAAACATGGAGATCCGAACAGTTATCAATAATCTCCCAACTAAAAAAAGCCCAGGCCCGGATGGATTCACCGCTGAATTTTACCAGACTTTTAAGGAAGAGCTAACACCATTGCTTCTTAAGCTTTTCCAGGAAATAGAAAAAGAAGGAATTCTACAAAACTCCTTCTATGAGGCCAGCATCACCCTGATATCAAAACCAGGCAAAGATAGAACAAAAAAAGAAAATTACAGACCAATCTCCCTCATGAACATAGATGCAAAAATTCTCAACAAAATATTGGCAAACAGAATACAAGAATATATCAAAAAGATCATTCACCCTGACCAAGTAATCTTTATCCCAGAGATGCAGGGATGGTTCAACATATGCAAATCTATAAATGTAATACATTACATAAATGGGTTGAAGGACAAAAATCACATGATCATCTCATTAGACGCAGAGAAAGCATTTGACAAAATCCAACATCCCTTCATGATAAAAGTCCTACAGAGACTGGGAATAGAAGGAACATATCTCAATATAATAAAGGCTATTTATGATAAGCCTACAGCCAACATATTACTAAATGGGGAAAAACTGGAAGCTCTTCCACTAAAATCAGGAACAAGACAAGGGTTTCCACTGTCCCCACTTTTATTTAATATAGTTTTGGAAGTCTTAGCCATAGCAATAAGGCAAGAGACACACATAAAAGGGATACAAATTGGAAAGGAAGAAATCAAGTTATCATTATTTGCAGATGACATGATTCTATACATAAAGGACCCTAAAGACTCTACTAGCAAGCTGTTAGAGCTGATCAAAACTTACAGCAATGTAGCAGGATACAAAATAAATACACAGAAATCAGTAGCCTTCATATATGCTAACAACAAACACACAGAGGATGAAATCAGAAAATCACTCCCATTCACAATTGCATCAAAAAAAATAAAGTACCTTGGAATAAACTTAACCAAGGAAGTAAAGAATCTCCACAATGAGAACTTTAAAACACTCAAGCGAGAAATTGCAGAAGACACTAGAAAGTGGAGAAACATCCCTTGTTCCTGGATTGGAAGAATCAATATTGTGAAAATGGCAATCTTACCTAAAGCAATCTACACATTTAATGCAATCCCTATCAAAATTCCAAAGGCTTTCTTCATGGAAATAGAAAAAACAATCCAAAAATTCATTTGGAATCACAAAAAACCTCGAATATCTAAAATAATACTGAGCAACAAAAAAGAGGCTGGTGGTATCACCATACCTGATTTTAACCTATACTACAGAACCATAGTAACAAAAACAGCATGGTACTGGCACAAAAACAGACATGTAGACCAGTGGAACAGAATAGAGGATCCAGCTGTAAGCCCAAGTAGCTATAGCCACCTGATATTCGATAAAAATGACAAAAATACTAATTGGAGAAGAGAGAGCCTCTTCAGCAAATGGTGTTTTGAAAACTGGATATATATCTGCAGAAGGATGAAAATAGATTCTTCTCTCTCGCCATGCACAAGAATTAAGTCCAAATGGATTAAAGACCTTAACATCAGACCGGAAACTCTGAAACTGCTAGAGGAAAAAGTAGGGGAAACCCTTCAACATATTGGCCTTGGCAAAGACTTTCTGAATACAACCCCAGTTGCTCAGGCAATAAAACCACAGATTAACCACTGGGACCTAATGAAATTACAAAGATTTTGCACCGCAAAGGACACTGTGAAAAAAGCAAAGAGGTAACCTACAGAATGGGAAAAAATCTTCGCCAGCTATATATCTGATAAAGGATTAATATCTAGGATATACAAAGAACTCAAACAGTTAAATAATAAGGAATCAAACAAGCCAATCAAAAAATGGGCTATGGAGCTAAATAGAGAGTTCTCAAAGGAAGAAATACGAATGGCAAATAAGCATCTAAAGAAATGTTCTACGTCACTAGTCATCAGGGAAATGCAGATTAAAACTACATTGAGATTCCATCTCACTCCTGTCAGATTGACCACCATCATGAAAACAAATGATCATAAATGTTGGCGGGGATGTGGAAAAAAAGGAACCCTTCTGCACTGCTGGTGGGAATGCAATCTGGTCCAGCCATTGTGGAAAACAGTGTGGAGGTTCCTAAAACAGCTAGAGATTGATCTACCATATGACCCAGCTATAGCACTCCTAGGCATATATCCAAAAGACTCATCACATTTCCTTAGAAGTACGTGCTCAGCCATGTTTATTGCTGCTCAATTTATAATAGCTGGGAAATGGAACCAGCCTAGATGTCCCTCAACTGATGAGTGGATAATGAAGATGTGGCACATTTATACAATGGAGTTCTACTCAGCGGTAAAGAAAAATGAAGTTATGAAATTTGCAGAAAAATGGATGGACCTGGAAAGTATTATACTAAGTGAGGTAACCCAGACCCAGAAAGCCAAGCACCAAATGTTCTCTCTCATATGTGGATCCTAGCTACAGATGACTGGGATTCTGCGTGAGAATGAAAATACTTAGTAGCAGAGGCCAGTAAGTTAAAAAGGAGACATAAAGGGTAGAGAAAGGAAGAGGGGAGGATACTTAATAGGTTGATATTGTATATATGTAATTATAATGATTGTAATGGGGAGGTAATATGATGGAGAATGGAATTTCAAATGGGAAAGTGTGGGGGTGGGGAGGGAGGGAATTACCATGGGATATATTTTATAATCATGGAAAATGTTAATAAAAATTAAAAAAAATAAAAAAATAAAACTATAAAAAAAGAGAGAAAGAAATCAGTCTATTGTTGGTTTTGTTTGGTTGATCCAAATTAATGTCAGTTTCTGCTTTTGTTTTCTTTATTTGGTCTACCTCAGTAACAAGACCATTGCTTTCAAAGGAAGATGCAATAGTCTTAAGTTTACATAGCACCAGCCCTGGGAGCCCACAGTGGGAGAAGACAGGCTCAGAGGCCAGGGCTGTGGTGGCACTCAGCAGCCAGCGATGTCGAGGTCTTGGTCGTTACATAATGCTGGTGGCAGAGAATGTGAGGGTCTCTTGGTCCCCAGGTGCCACGTGCATTTTCTCTAATCACTTATCTGTTCCTGCCTTTCTTGGTCTAGTGCTCCATAAATATTTTCTTGGTTCAGATAAAGGGCACGTCGGATAATTCATGTAAGAGGAAATAAATCTACTAAATATAGGGGACACAGATCATCTGCTTTAGTATTTAAAAATTGCAAACTTAAATAAAGCATCAGTTGTCATTTTTGGTCTGCTGAGTTATGACAAATATTAAAAAGGAAAACTCCTGGAGGCGAGGACTTCCAATAATGCTGGTGGCATTCTAAGTGGTTGAAATCCCAATAGCAGACAATTTGTCAATACCCATCATGAGTAATAACATGTTAAACCCATTGACCCAGTAATTCTGCCTCTGCGAGTCTATTTTAAGGAATTTATCCAAAGTATGAAAAAAGCTACATGTGTGAAAATGTTCATTATAGCATCATTTAAAATGTCAAAAATTAGAATAGGAACTGAGCTAAATGCGTGGCATTGGGGCATTGCATGGGACCTGCTCTCCATGACGGACAGTGGTGCCGACAGCTGACGTGGTGGCTTTCGGGAGAGCGCCCAGGAACAGGAGGCAGTGCCGCTGAGTGCACCCAGAGCATGGTCGTGGGAAGGTGTGCCCCGCACAGCCAGGGAGAAACAGCAAGGTCAGTACTGGGAGGGCTTGAAGATCCTGAAGCCTGTTTTTGCTTCCTCTCCTTCTCTTTCTCCTCCTTCCCCCTTTTCTTTTTGGTTGTATGAGACAGGGTCTTGCCGTGCAGCCCAAGTTAGTCTTGTGCTCTTGAGCCTCTTGCCTCAGCTTCCCAAATGATGGGATTACAGGTGTCCGCCCCCCTCCCCCCCCCCCAGTGCATTCTACAGCATTCCATTACTTTCATCGGAACAGCACACAATGAGGAAAGTCGACCCCCGGGCATGTCTTAGGAAGACCAACCTTAGCGTTTCATTCTCAGACAATGTTTTGCAAAGACCACAGGGAGGACTGCAGACTCGTTCCACGGCCCTCATCCCTGCAAACCCTTAGAAGAGGATCACTTTCCTCCACTCCCGAAACAAATCTTGACTAACTTTGATAGTTCAGCAATTAGAACTTTGGCATACAATCTTTCTTCTTCAACTCCTATAATTAGTGGTCTCCCATTATATGAATCAATTTCAATTTCTATAAATCAGATGATTTAGAGAGAAGGCTGTTCAATTTCCTTTTCAACCGTACGGTTTCAGCAGCAATAAAACTCTCAGCTTAAAATATCAGGATGCAGCTTGCTCCAGAAATATTACCTAACTCATTTGGGGTGTCTGCTGGCAGCCCTGACATGGCCCAGGTTCTGGGTGGCATCACTTCCAGGCTTGCCCCCTAGTCCTGCAATAGGGTGTGACATCTATTTGGACACTCCCTATCAGGCTGGGTCATTAAACCCAGGGCCTGGCACATGATGCTAGGCAAGGGCTCTACCACTGAGCCATATTCTCAGCCCTTTGCTTTTCATCCTGAGCAGGACCACACCAGTGACCATCTAAGGTTTTAAGTCATGAAATCTGCCATGGAGTCTCCTGAGCCTTTGTAGGGCTATTGTTGAATTAATTCCTGAACGATCACTGGCATTTGGAGATTAGATGTCCCTTGAACCCTTTAATGTATGATATGGATGTCTTTTATCCCACAAGGGGCAAGCCTTATTATTGATAATTTTTTTAAAAAATCAAAAAGTAAAATCATTTAGCTATTTCTTTTATGAAAAGGAAAAATCTGAGAATCTCAACAAAGTCTCCCCTCGTATTAAATCCCACAGGCGTTTTCCTTTTTTCTTCTTTTGTTGTTTTAGGTTTTTGAGGTAGGGTCTCGCTTTAGCCCAGGCTGACCTGGAATTCACTATGTAGTCTCAGGGTGGCCTTGATCTCATGGTGATCCTCCTACCTCTGCCTCCCGAGTGCTGGGATTAAAGGCGTGCACTAGCACGCCTGGCTGTAGGCGTTTTCATGTGGTGATCTTTCTTCCCCTTGGCTGATAGGAAGAAAGCTGTGGGTTCAGGGTGGCTGGATGGGCTTGCTCCTGGAATTGTGCTGAAGAAAGCTTCGCGCTTCAAATGCGTACTCCTCTATCCTTCTCCCCTTGGAGCAGATAAGTGGCCAAGGGCTCTGTCTGCTGCTAATGTAGTTTTTAGCAAGATGTCTTTTTTTTTTTTTTCTTGGTTGGAGATTGGCTTATGGCTTTTATAGTACTCTTAAATTCAGCTTATGTTGAATTATTATTGGTCTTCGTTTTATACATTACTTGCAGTTCCCGCAGCCTTAGAGTCTCATTAAGTGCTAGGGTTGCTAGCCAAGGTTTCTGAAAAGATAGATCATTGCAAATTGGGACATTTTGTATGCTCCTCCTGAAGGTGTCAATAATACCAGGACTGTGGAGACTTGCTGGGCAGGAACTTCACCTTCAAATCCTCAGCTCAAGTTCTCTTCTGCAACCTAATATTCCAGTGGAATGTGCCAGCAAGATAGGGTCCCAATCTAAGGGGACAGGGCCCATCTGGAGAGCTCAGGGCACTGAGAACACAACACCAAAGCAAGATGGAGGTTACAGCCACCTATGCTTTGCTTGTAGCTATTCCCCATCATGAGCTGAAGACCAGTAACTTTGAAACAATCAGAAGTGAAAACAGAAGGTAAAATAATACGTGGTTTCTATATTGTTTACATAGTTTAAGATCACCTTATTACAATAATTAAAGTACATTACTAGTCTATTTTCATTTGTTACTAGTTATTTTGTACAGCAAACACTTTAAATATGAATTTACATGTAAATATATTTTTGATCATACTTTGATACATGTCATCAGAAAGAAGTCTCTAATCACATTGTTGATAGTCACAGGCAAGCGGTACAAGGGAACGGATTCCTTTGCCTCTGTCTGCCTTTCTTTATTTTCTAATTCTTTTTCAATAAGCATGGAATACTTTTATAAATAAAATGCAGGAGACTGTTTCAAGGCTAAAGAAGCTGTCAAGCTTGGTGACACACATCTATGACCCCAACATTCTGAGGCAGGGGGATCACTGAGTTCAAGGCCAACTTGGGCTACATAACATGACTCTGTCTCAAAATAAAAATAAATAAATGGGAAGGAATTGCTAGGTTGGTGCTTTCTTGGTTTGTGAGTGTTCCAAGGGGGCTGGCTGCGCTCTGTGAGTCTACAGACCACACGTGTGTGCTTCAAATCTGCAGGTGTCTGTTGAGCTCGCCAGGTGGCCCCATGCACATTTTATCTGGGTACACATGAACAAGCAGAGAAAACACCGAATTCAATTAATGCCAATATATTTTTGAACCAAGTTGACTGTTTGTCAGACAGGGCATAGCTGTGTTCCTGAGAAAAAGCCATCTTTCCATTTATCCTTTATGACAAACCCTAGGGTGGCCGGAAGGATTTCCTGTGGCTAGTGGCTGCAGATTCTATTAGGAAACGTTGTCTTCGGTCAGGATGAAAGAGTTATAAATATTCACAACATGTCAGAGTTCTTGGAGCTTTTCATCTCCGGGAGAGAGTTTCCATTGTTGGTTGGATGTCCATTTTATGGATGAGAAGACAAAGGTCAGAGGAAGGAAGGAGGGAGCACACATCCCGTATTGAACTTGCAATGGCAACAGATCAGGGACCACTGATCTGTTGCTTTTATGTGGCATTTCATAGGATCTCTGTAGGGTCGCCTTACCACTTAGAAAACATTCCACCCTAAAAAAAAAAAAAAAAACCCTAAGAGCTGGTCAGTGAGGGTGTTTTCCCTCTCTTCCCACAGTCCCTTCCTGTAAGCAGAGAAAAGGTACCATTGTTTCCCAAAGGGCACTCTCTCCTAAGTATGTCCTGAATTCCCCAAGTTGATGATGTATTTCTACAACAATCCCAGGAAATGCCAAGTTTTGGGGTTGTCCACTGAACAGCTACTATTTTGGTATGTAAAAAAAAAAACCAAACAGAGGACCGAGTTTTACATTTTTAAACTGAAAAATCTGGACTTAGGAAAATTTGATAAACTTTGATAATGATGAAGGCTTTGCATACCACATGGCCCTGGCCAGTGACAATTGGAGCAGAGATATCGTCGGGTGTCGGTGGGAGCAGGAGTGGGTGGGCAACAGAGATGGGGAGCTTTGGCTGGGAGTCAAGGACTATGTGAGATCCAGTCAGGAGGGGATTTAACTGGGCTCCAGTGTCTCCCAAGTTTGAGTGATGTAGCTGAAGGGTGTTATGACCCCCACCATCCCTTCCTTAGAAGACCACATTGTTGGCCTTGGCCACACCAAGGGGGATGGGGCATTTGGGATAATTACAACTCTCCTGCCCCCCAAAACTCCTTTAGAATGACATCCGAGAGTAGCAACTTTGAGCCTGGCTGACACTCTTGGTGATTTTCCTTTAATGGCACAGGGCATACAGAGTGAGCCAGGGGTCTCTAGCTTCTTCTGTCAGTCCATTTTTCTGGGTTGCCTGGTTCATGTTTCTGGGGTGTGTGAGCCGCTGCTTGCTGCTGGTGGTTACACTGCGGTGCTTGTCGGGGGAGCCCCAGAGCCCCTCTCCCGTTATCAGGTCGATACACATACCTGGTAATACAATGCCAATCCATAGCTAAAAATAGCTGCCTTTTGTTGTGTTACTGAGAACAAAGGGGAGGGACACACAAACCGGCCCCAGTTCATCTGGGCTGCCTGTTCTCTCCCCACCCGGCATTCCGAGGGCAAGCACTTTGTCTTCTTTCTCCAGTGGATTGCTCATTTTAAAACGGGGAGCAGACACTACCTGAGAAAAGGTCCTTGGAAATGGCAGGTGCTCAGCCACTGTCCCAGCATCCTGTGTCCCCCAAAGTGCCCGTACGTGTCACACGGGTGGGGACTCCTTTCCCTTCTGTGGATCCATTAGGTGGGGAGAACTCAGGAATGCCTTTTTTCCTCTTTTTGCAAAGTGCTTCTCAAAGATGCACAAGACATTATTACATTATCAAGTCCCTCTAGCCACAGTTCACCTTTACAGTCCTTGATCAACGTCTTGCTTTGCACTGACTTGGGCAACAGTTTCCTGCTCTGGATTGAGAACCCATACCCAAGGCTTTACCTCCCTCTGTGCAAGCTCTCCTCCTTCACCCCGGTCACCAACTTGATGGATAGAGGCACAGAGAGGTGGGCACAAAGCAGGACTGCATTTTGGGTGCGGGAGGACCGGGAAGGTCATCCCAGAGGGACAGAGAATGCTAATTAGACACAAGAGCTCTCTGCACAGAGATAAAGCTCATGTAAATAGTATGTGTGTTTCCCATAATGAATGCCCCCTTTCTCTTCATTTCTGCACAGTATTAGAAACTGCGTTTTTATTTTATGAGACTTTGGACACATGCCAACAAGTTCTTCTTTTAACTTGATATTTTGGGCTCTGATCTTTGTTAGCACCACAATGGCACGTATCTTGTACAGTCAGAGGTCATTTCTATAGCTCCTTCTCCCATCCCATCATTTCTGGGGAATGTTTGTTTTCAAAACAAAGAATTGAGTTAAAGCTTAGGTATCATATATCAGAACATATTTCAAGGCAGAATTAAAAACACTCAAGCCTCCCTTTTAAAGGTCACATATTATTTATTATTATTATAAAAGTGATCTGTGATTTATGAATTTAACTTCTTCTAAACCCCCTTTGTAACAGAGTATGCAGTCAGAGGCTTAACATTACATTGTTTTCTTTTGACAACGTATCCACGAGACCATTGCAGCTGCTCCTTTATTCACAATAGCAGATTAATTAACACAATCATATGCTGTTGGCTCTTACTCAATGAGTGGGTCTGCAGCGGGATAGATAGGTAAATCCGTTAAATGCTCGGGAGATAAAGCATATACCGAGGTAGGTACAGAACTAGCCAGCGTGCTTTCCCGCTAGCCTGCCCCGGCAGGACCCATTCTGCGGCTCACGGGCCACGGCTGCCTCCAGCTTGGGTTTCAGAGTCGGCCACACCTATTCCAGCCTCATCATCCACACATGTGCAAGACGCAAATATGTAAAAGCAGAAGACCTCTTAGAAATCAGCAGCTTTGGTGAAAATAGCAGTCAGTCTGCCGCCAGCGTTTTGAGTCTGCAGTATTTTTTTTTAAAGTTCAATCATTGCTTTCCTTAAATATCTTCTTTGCTATTGCTCACTTTTTTCCCCCTTTTCCTTTCCTTTTTTTTTTTTTTTCCCCTGTGCCCATCTCTCAGTATGCATAGTTCTGGACAGCCACGATCACTTTGTTTTTCAATTCTAGAGTTATTTTTTAGTGTGTGTGTGTGTGTGTGTGTGTGGAAAATATGTGCAAAAAAAAAAAAAACAAAAAAAACCCAGCTTCCCCCACCCAGTCCCCAGCCTGAGTTAGTATTTATTGGCAACTTTCACTGACATTTTAGTAAACGTCAAACCTTTGTTGGAGAAAATGTAAGGCTCTGCTTTCAAAAAGGCATGCCTGTGTTGGGAACGAGGTAACCAGGTAGTGACTTGATAGAATTTCCTTCAGACTGTTTTTCTCTAATGCCCATTACATATGCAACACTAATTTACTTTTTGTTGTTTTACTTAGCACAGAAATTGAAGATGTGACAAGCTTTGCTGGATTAAAAGGTTCATTTTATAAACACATAGACCAGGAGGAAGAAGGAAAAGACACCCATAATTTGGAACTTTTTCGAGCTTCTAGTTGATAGAGATTCCAGCTCCCACATTGGCCGGTTTGTGGTGAGACTGAAAGCTCTTTGGAGTGGTCTCTGTCCTTTAGAAATAGCTCAGAGAGGGGCCAAGTCTGGGCTTAGAAGTCCTGGGTCCTTTGGAGAAAGCACGTCATGATGCTGAGCTCTGTTAAGCTCCACTCCATGGATGCTGATGAGCACTGGGTCTTGGATGAGAGGGGATGCCAGGCTCCAAGAAATACCAAAATATCGGCATCAGGCAGACACAGCGAGTTAAGCGTGGCTCCTGTTCTGTGATCATCAGACCTGGGGGTTTCAGTGCTTCCCAGTCCTGTGGGAAGAACCATCGCTGCTTAGAGAAAATGTCTTTTCTCCTCAATGCACCTGTACCCCCACTTACTACTAAACTAAACCTCACTCTTTCTTTAAAAAGGTACAGGTGTAAGGAATACTTAGTTGCTTGCATTTAGAAACATCCCTTAGAAAATCAGAATAGTTGATTCTGAATCAAGAACAGGATTGGCTGGCAAGGCTGCACAGAGAGACAGAACGGCCAGAGGCAAGGGCCACTGGTGGAGCCCTGGGATGCACAGTGATGTCTGGGCCATCGGAGCAAACGTCCTAATAAGTGAACTCTTCACCACAGGGAAGGGCTGTCACCCCAGAAATGCTGGAGTTGTAGCCTTTTGCTCTGACTTGTAGAGTCATGTGGCATCTTGTCTTGGATAGGGAAGGCTCCTGGGTAAGTCTGGGATGGATCTATCCTTTGGAGTGTGACTGTGAACTTGGCCTGTCTCCCCAGCTGTAAGTGAGAGTGATGCTTCTAGTACCTCCCTCATGGACTGGGCTCTGTATCTAGGAGTACCTCAGCATTATTAAGCCCCATATCAATCTGTCTGCCTGTCTATCTACTTATATATCTACCACCTATCTGTCCATCTGCCTGTCATCTGCCAATCGTCTATTATCTATATATGTATCTGTCAATTATCTATCATCTATCTCTGTCTATCTATCTTCTAGCTACCATCTATCTGTTATCTAGTACCCATCATCTACTATCATTTATCATCTATCTGTCTGTCTGTTTGTCTGTCTGTCTATCTATCTTGCAATCATCCATTGTCATCTATCTATCAGTCAATATCCCTTGTAACATAAGCATTGGAAACAGTGGCATAGCTCAAAGTTAACTTATAGAGCATTTCTGAAGGTTTCTTTCAGACCTCCAAGAGGCTCCTCCAACAATATTCCCCCAAGCCCATTGGAGTGGGTTTTGTGGATATTTCACTGTGATTGTATACACATGCAGCAAAAGATGTTGAGTAGGAGACTATGAGCTAGCCCAACAACAAGAAGGCCTTGGATGTGGCCTTGCCACTTTTGTAGTTTTGAGAGGTTGAGAGAACCATGAGCTGCTTGCACCTCAAGTGTTTTGTGAAGTAATTGGGGTTACTCTATTCCACATCCCCTTTTAGAAAGACATGTGAATCGAGAGGGATGTGGGCTATGATGCGGAGGTTAAGGTGTGAGGGGCTGTTGTGAGTGATGATGAAGGGCTTGTCATCAGAGAAGAGGAGACTCATGGAAGGAGGGTCAGGAAGCAGAGGAGGTGATAGGGAAACCCAGTTATTTACATGATGGCTTTAGCAATGTGCCTTATCATTATAAGGATGGTCATAAGCATCAGGTTTGCATGGCCTTGATAATTTTGCGCTCCGAGCCAACAGTTTCTGTAAGGATACCGGGTGCATTCAGCGTCTGGTACGGCAAAGACACTGGTGCATGTTTTTTTAAACAAGCGTATTGAAGGACTGTCTATTTTCCCAAAGTTCCTCGGGAGTTTGGTCTCCAGTGGGAGGAGACTTGAGTGTGAATTGCCTTTCTCGCTGTTTCTGCTCCTCTCTCCATATCACCTACACCCACGAGGTGGGCTCTGAGCCATCCTGGACCAGTATATTTCCACGGCACTCCCTGCTATTTCCACGGCACTCCCTGCTATTTCCACGGCACTCCCTGCTGCCTCTTCGTGGCATATCTTCTGCCACCTCCATGTGTCAGACTTCTACCCATCAGTGATTATTAATTTTTTTAAAAAATTTTATTTATGTATTTATTTGAGAGTGACAGACAGAGAGACAAAGAGGCAGAGAGAGACAGAGAATGGGTGCTCCAGGGGCTCTAGCCACTGCAAATGAACTCCAGACGCATGCGCCCCCTTGTGCATCTGGCTAACGTGGGACCTGGGGAATCGAGCCTCGAACCGGGGTCCTTAGGCTTCACAGGCAAGAGCTTAACCGCTAAGCCATCTCTCCAGCCCAGTGATTATTAATCTTGATGGTCAACTTGATTACACTGTGAAGTGCCTAGGGGATTAGTACAGCATATTTCAGCATGTCTGGGAAAGCTTTCCAGAGAACTTTACCTCTGGAGGGATGCTGAGCCCTGAATGTGTGTGGCACCATCCCATAGGCCAGGATCAGGATGGAATAAAGGGGAAAGATAGAAGAGAAAGGCAGCTAGCATAGGCAGCCTCTCTCTACTATTTCCTGTCTCCCATGAGGTAGGCACCTCTGCCACACCGCGCTTCCACTATGGCGCCAGCCCTGATGGAGCCCAGCACAGCATGCTGAGACCT
This sequence comes from Jaculus jaculus, assembly GCF_020740685.1. Classification (NCBI taxonomy): domain Eukaryota; kingdom Metazoa; phylum Chordata; class Mammalia; order Rodentia; family Dipodidae; genus Jaculus; species Jaculus jaculus. The sequence goes on along the minus strand of NC_059108.1, from coordinate 6,704,022 downwards.
AAAGTCAGTCCTTCCTCCCTTAAGTCACTCACATCGGGGCATTTTTTCTGCATTGTCAAGTGAAACATGCAGCCTAGCTAAAGTTATCATCCTCCAGGGCTGGAGAGATGGCTCAGCAGTTAAAGCGCTTGCTGCAAAGCCAAAGGACTCAGGCTCGGTTCCCCAGGACCCGCGTTAGCCAGATGCACAAGGGGGCACATGCGTCTGGAGTTCGCTTGCAGTGGCTGGAGGCCTTGGTGCGCCCATTCTCCATCTGCCTCCCCCACCCTTTTGCTCTCAAATAAATCAGTAAAAGTTTTTTTTTTTTTTTTTTTTTTTAAATTCAAATTATCACCCTCCCCGAAGCTGTCTCTCCTTGCCCCCCTTCCCCAGCAGCGTACATTGTCACTGTTCGGTAGCCCACTGTGCTTCACAAACATCACCTCAAGGCTCTTGGTGGCTCCTCCTTGGGGAGCAGCAGGGTCACCTTGGTCCATGACCATGGGCTGAACAGCCCAGGCGCGGGAGCTGCACCAAGGTGAGCTCACAGCGTCATCCTGGTCACTGAACAGATGAAGGGCCCCTGAATTGCTTGGGGACCTGCACCTGAGGGAAGGGGGCAGGTGACATAGGAGCACAGCTTTGGAGAGGGAAACCAGGGGCACAGGTATATGAGCCTCGGGATACCTGTGCATACAGAGGATGGCGACTCTCCCCTGGTGGCCCTAGGGGGACTGTCCCAAGTTGGCCCTAGAATAGGAGGCTTCCTTTGATAAGTCCCAGTCACTATGGAGTGGGAACAAAGGGTGTGGTGTCACCCCAAGCTGGTGTGGCTTTCCTCTGCACCAGGGTGCAGGTGGATATACTCCACAGGGCTGAGCCCCCAAAGCTGGGTGCCTGGAGCCCGCAGGGGACACAGCTCAGAAGCTGCATGCTCTGCCTGGTACAGAGGATCATGGGTCATCCTTCCCTGCCTTGCACCTCTGCACTGCCAGAGTGAAACACCTGAGGACACCAGCTCATGCACACTGGGAGACGCGGGCAGCCGCAGTGCCCGTCAGCTGTGAGTGTGCCCTGGAGTGCGTGTATCTAAGAGACCCCGTGAATGGCTTCACTCACTGATGACGCTCTTGAATGGCCATCCGTCAGACTTCCACCATGGTAATGATCACTCTGCCAGTGACCTTTCTGGTGCATTTACATTTTGTCCCAACATGCACGAGCCACCCATAGGGTCCCCATTGGTGGGATCATTCCTTATGTACAATAACCCAGCATGCAGGGGACGCGGCCGGCGCAGATGAGAAAGGGGCTACTCCTGACACACCTCACTCCATTGTTCCGCGGCGAGCTTTATCACTGAAGGAGACTGCCCAGTCAAGCCTGCGCTTCTCTTTTCAGAAGTGCAGACATCCAAGTGTAACTGTGCCTTCCTAACAGTCATCAGGACGAAGCCTGAGAGCCATTGTTGCTCTAAGGGGCTGGAGCCAAGCACCCCAAAACCAGAAAGAAAAGGGGGGCCCAGAGGGAGTCACAGGATTCTGTGTTCTACGGCTCATTGTGCTTTAAGACATTACTTTCATAGAGGGAGTATTTTAGTGTGTCTGTGTACAGTGTATGTGTGTGTGTGCATACATGTCCATTCTGTTTTTATGGCTTTTCAAGGTAGGGTCTCACTCTAGCCCAGGCTGACCTGGAACTCACTATGGAGTCTCAGGGTGGCCCCGAAATCACGTGATCTTCTTACCTCTGCCTCCCGAGTGCTGGGATCAAAGGCGTGCGCCACCTCGCCTGGCTCCACACGCCCAGTCTCATCACGTACAAACATGATCTAAAACCTAAACGGGGTCCAGGCATGGTAGCACACACCTGTGATCCCAGCTACTTGGGAGGCTAAGGCAGAAGGATCACAAGTTCTAGGCCAGCCCTGGCCAATTAGTGAAACCCTATCCCAAAATAATAATAATAAAAAAGGTAACTGAGATGTAGCTAGGTACTTGCCTAGCATACCCAAGCCCCTAGGCTCCATTCCACTACTACAAGAAAAGACCTAAGAACAGTTTCCATAGCCAACAGGTAACACCAGAAAGCAAACTTACCAAGTGTCAGCCATGTCCCATCAGTGATATGGAGCCAGTTAGGCGTGCACCTCCATTTAGTCACTTACTTATGGATAATGCAGGACAATGTGAACCAGCGAGGAACGGAAACAAATGCCTAAGGAACGCAAGTGAAGCAGCGAGCGTATTCTGGGCTCTGAGCCCTTCGCTTGGTGCTTGCTCTCTGCAAGGGGTTGTTGCTGGCAGGCCCACTTCAGAGGTGGACAAGGCTGAGGGGGTCGGGCCAGTTAGTTACCCAAAGTCCCATGGCTAGCGCCCTGGAGGCCCCCAGCCGCAGTGGCCAGGCCTCTGCCAGGCGCAAGCAGAGAGAGCAGGCAGCTAAAACTGGGGGTGGCTCCACCCTGCCCCATCCTCCGCTCAGCCCTCATTGCTGTTCGCATCTGGGCCTTTAGGTTACGGTGCCAAGAATAAAAATAAGCCTGGCTATTTTTCACTCGTATTCACTACTTCTTTTTCTTCGTTTCAAATGCCATTGAAATAGAATTCTAATGTTTTTACTTAAAATATGTCATCTTAACAAATTGCTGCATTATTACATGTGGCCTGATATATTTAAAGACCAACTCTTCTTTTCCCCAGAAGCTCATCTCCAATAATATAATTATGATCAATAGAAAGCATGCTTCTATATACAATATCTGCTCATTTGTATGGGCCTATCAATTCAGAGAAAATAGCTATGTATCTATTTTCTTCTTCATCATCATCATAATTATCTACCTATTATTTATTACATGGCATATATATGTGTATATATCTCTTCCAGATGCATCAATACCTATTTATGGCTATCTATGTATAATTTGTCATCTAACTTTCACCTGTCTATCATCTACCTGTCTGTCTATCTATCTATCTATCTATCTATCTATCTATCTATCTATCTATCTATCTATTATCTATCTGCCTGCCTACCTACCTGCCTATCTACCTATCTCATTGTCATCCATCCATGATAGTATGGACTATATGGACTGTAAGAATGCCATAATTTTGAAACTTTATATTTCCTCTTCAACCATCTAAATGGTAAACACTGCATCAAGTTCCCTTACCTGAGATGTGTTTTGTGGTTTTCAGTTGATAGACCCAACTTATTTGGTAAAGTTGTCATATGGGCCTTTTTACTAGCTCTCCCAAGACAAAAAGGAGAAAGGTCTCAGAGACTCAAATCTGTCTCGTCCTTGGCTAGGTCACTTACAGCAAGGGCTTGCTGGAGATCTGTGCTCTTGACTGTCATGGGCAGGGCGAGGGAAGGGTGAAGAGCTGAGCGACGGGGGGAGGGAGTAACGGGCTCTCAGAGCTGACTTCGTAATTGTGTCCACTGCCCACAGGAGGCCTTCAAGAACCAAAGCCCAAGTTGTGCTCCTTCTGGAAGTGGTTTCAGACACATCTTTTAAACTGGAGGTTTTGGCCCAAGGGGTCAAAGGTTTCTTTTGCTTATTTTAGTTAATAATCTGAGCAATGTTACTGATAATTATTTAGGTATTCTTTCTTTAAAATACTTCTTGTTTCTTTTGGGTTTGGGTTTTCTGAGATGCACTCTCCCATCTTTAATCTTGAATGCATCACTCTCCTGCCTCAGCCTGCAGAATGATGGAATTACAGGTATGCACAGCCATGCCAGCCAAAAATATGCTTGTATTTTAAATAATCAGGGGAAATACTGAACTACTTTCCTTTGAGCAGTGGTTTTCTTAGAATGGGCTGAGTTCCAGTCGACACCTGTGAGTGGAAGTCAGGTAACAGCTGTGTTAGGCAGTTAGGGAGACTGGGCCCCTAAGAAGGCAGGAAGGTGTGCACTCGCCAGAGATCAAAGGGTGATCTGACTTCTTATCTGTTGCCTAGATCCCTAGACCTGATTTTCCATACCTGAGGCCCTCCCTGGGAGGGAAGTCTTATTCTAGAATCCTGACATTGTGGTTGGTCAAACTTAGACCCCAGAACTTAGCATCATGGCTAGCCTCTTCCTGATCAATCACTAGCTAGCCCAGATCAATCACTGCTCCTTGGCTCAGGTAGGGCCCACCCCCATAAGGTGATAAATACACTTACAAGGGGAAGGTGAGCTCTGTGTGCTGCCTGACCTTTCCTGAGCCTCCAGCTCCTGGTGAGTTTCTCAGCGCCTTAGCCCACAAGCCAAGGGGAGGACCCCGAGCCCTGGCTTTTCACCTGGGCTCTTTATCCTTCTCAGTCTTATTTTATTCAATTCTTTGATTAAAATTAGAGATGAACCTACGATTTGGAGTTCAAGGACTTTCCTGAATGCCTAGCACCCCGTTACACCTCAGCCCCAGCAAAGTCTGCTCCCGTGGAAATCCTTGCCACAGTGCTGACGAGTCAAGGCTATCCCAGGTCCGCATATCTCAACACAAAGCAGGACCCACCACAGCTCTTATAATCCAAGGTGCACGCCTGGTTCTAAATCTCCGTGAGGCACCATGTCTTGCAGGCCCCAGGCTTCACCTGCATGTCTCTGCACAGTACAACGGGATGTCTTGGGGTCACTCTCTTCACAATTGTGGTGGTTTGATTCAGGTGTTCCCCCATAATCTTAGGTGTTCTGAATGCTAGGTTCCCAGCTGATGGAGAAATTTGGGAATTAATGCCTCCTAGAGGCAGAGTATTGTTGAGGGCGGGCTTATGGGTATTATAGCCAGTCTCCCCTTGCCAGTGTTTGACACACTCTCCTGTTGATATGGTCCACCTTATGTTGGCCAGGGGGTGATGTCCAGCCTCTGCTCATGCCATCGTGGAGCTTTGTCTCAAGTCTGTAAGCCAAAATAAATCCTTTTTTCCCACAAGCTGCTCTTGGTCAGGTGATTTCTGCCAGCAATGTGAACTTGACTGCACCAGTAATGTTGGTACTGAGGAGTGGGATTGCTGCTAGACACCTGCTGTGTGGCTTTGGCCTTTTGGAGTTGATTGTCAAGAGGAATGTGGAAGGATTTGAAATCTTGACCTAAGAGATGCCTTGCAGTGCTGTAAGTACAGCTTGATGGACTATTCTGGTCAGAGTTGAAAGACCTCAATGTAGTAAGAACTAGGACTCTGAGGTTTGGCTTATGAGGGTGAAAAAGAGCTTTGTTGGACTGGGATGGAAGCAGTTTGTGTGAGCAGCTTGCTGTTATGCCCATGTCCTGAGAATTTCTGCAGGGTTGATTTCTATAGAAATAGACTAGTGTGTGCAGAGGGATTTGGCACAGAAATGAAATCTTTGGGCTGAAACTGCTGTCCATTCAGCTGCAATTGAGAGAGTACAGCTTTTTGAGCCAGGGCTAGCTGACCTGCACTGGGGCAACAGGAAGAATGTAGACTCTTTTGAAGGGGCCTGAGTGCTCAAGGAGTGTCCTGTTCTTCAAAGTCTACTTTATTCCCCCTTATATTAATAAAAGCATCCCACCTGGCATTATGGAGTATAAGAAACGCAGGAGAGGATCATTCAGTTTGCAACACGGTATTGTGTTTTGAAATGGCCATGGGCAGTGTGAAGCAGGCTTGCTGGATGCCTGCATGGAGACCTGATGGAGACATGAGGATGAACCGTGAGTTGCAGTGGAGACCCAGTGGAGATGCCAGGACCACAAGGTGGCTGCTAAGGACAGCTGCTGGCCCTGATGAAGTTTTCCAGGACTGTGAGTAGCCTAGCTGGAGGGGTGGAATTGGAACTCCAGAGACTTGTTGCTGGTTAGAATTAGAGACTTGTCATTGACTAGAGTTGATGGACTTGAAACTATAGAGTTGGATGGTTTCCCTGGTTGTTTTAAATCTTGTATTGGTTGAAAATTGCTATGCCCAGTGCCATCTTTTGCAGTATGAATATTTATTCTGTACCATTATGATTCTTTGGGGGATTTTTGGTATTATGGTTCAGTTAAAAGACCTTGGATTATAGGGAACTTTGAACATTATTAGGATTGATAAAAACTATGGGGACTTTTAAAGTTGGATAAATGCATTGCATTTTATATCATGTATGGTTATCTGTTTATGAGAGCCAGGGGTGGAATATGGTGCTTTGATTCAGGTGTCCCCCATAAACTTAGATGTTCTGAATGCTAGGTTCCCAGCTGATAGAGACTTGGGAATTAACACCTCCTGAAGGTGGTGTATTGTTGGGGGCAGGCTAATGGGTCTTATAGCCAGTTTCCCCTTGCCAGTGGTTTGGCACACTCTCCTGTTGCTATTGTCCACCTTAATGTTGGCCATGGGGTGATGTCCACCCTCTGCTCATGCCATCATTTTCCCTGCCATCGTGGAGCTTCTCCTCAGGCCTGTAAGCCAAAATAAACACTTTATCCAAAAGCTGCTCTTGGTTCAGTGATTTCTGCCAGCAATGCAAACCCGACTGCAACAACAGTACATAGGGATGGTCTTGGGGTGTCTCTATGCACAGTACATAGGGATGGTCTTGGGGTGTCTCTCTGCACAGTACAGTGGGGTGGTCTTGGGGTGTCTCTCTGCACAGTACATAGGGATGGTCTTGGGGTGTCTCTCTGCACAGTACAGTGGGGTGGTCCTGGGGTGTCTCTCTGCACAGTACAGTGGGGTGGTCTTGGGGTGTCTCTCTGCACAGTACATAGGGATGGTCTTGGGGTGTCTCTCTGCACAGTACAGTGGGATGGTCATGGGGTGTCTCTCTGCACAGTACAGTGGGATGGTCTTGGGGTGTCTCTCTGCACAGTACAGTGGGATGGTCTTGGGGTGTCTCTCTGCACAGTACAGTGGGATCGTCTTGGGGTGTCTCTCTGCACAGTACAGTGGGATGGTCTTGGGGTGTCTCTCTGCACAGTACAGTGGGATGGTCTTGGGGTGTCTCTCTGCACAGTACAGTGGGGTGGTCTTGGGGTGTCTCTCTGCACAGTACATAGGGATGGTCTTGGGGTGTCTCTCTGCACAGTACAGTGGGGTGGTCCTGGGGTGTCTCTCTGCACAGTACAGTGAGATGGTCTCGGGTGTCTCTCTGCACAGTACAGTGGGGTGGTCTTGGGGTGTCTCTCTGCATAGTACATAGGGATGGTCTTGGGGTGTCTCTCTGCACAGTACAGTGGGATGGTCTTGGGGTGTCTCTCTGCACAGTACAGTGGGATGGTCTTGGGGTGTCTCTCTGCACAGTACAGTGGGGTGGTCTTGGGGTGTCTCTCTGCACAGTACAGTGGGATGGTCTTGGGGTGTCTCTCTGCACAGTACAGTGGGATGGTCTTGGGGTGTCTCTCTGCACAGTACATAGGGATGGTCTTGGGGTGTCTCTCTGCACAGTACAGTGGGGTGGTCCTGGGGTGTCTCTCTGCACAGTACAGTGTGATCATCTTGGTGTGTCTCTCTGCACAGTACAGTGGGGTGGTCTTGGGGTGTCTCTCTGCACAGTACAGTGGGATGGTCTTGGGGTGTCTCTCTGCACAGTACAGTGGGGTGGTCTTGGGGTATCTCTCTGCACAGTACAGTGGGTGGTCTTGGGGTGTCTCTCTGCACAGTACAGTGGGATGGTCTTGGGGTGTCTCTCTGCACAGTACAGTGGGGTGGTCTTGGGGCAACTCTGCACAGTACAGTGGGATGGTCTTGGGTTGCCTCTCTTCACAACTGTGGTGGTTTGATTTAGGTGTCCCCCATAAACTTAGGTGTTCTGAACACTAGGTCCCCAGCTGATGAAAATTTGGGAATTAATGCCTACTGGAGGCAATGTATTATTGGGGGCAGGCTTATGGGTGTTAGAGTCCGCTTCCCCTTGCCAGTGTGTGGCACACTCACCTTAATGTTGGCCGGGGGGTGGTGTCCACCCTCTGCTCAAGCCATCGTTTTCCCTACCAACATGGAGCTTTCCCTTGAGTCTGTAAGCAAAAATAAACCTTTTTTCCCCACAAGCTGCTCTTGGTCAGGTGGTTTCTGCAAGCAATATGAACCTGACTGCAACAGTAATGTTGGTACCGAGAAGTGGGATTGCTGCCACACACCTGACTATGTGGCTTTGGCTTTTGGAGTTTATTGTCAAGAGGAATGTGGAAGGATTTGAAACCTTGGCCTAAGAGATGCCATGTAGTGCTGTAAGTACAGCTTGATGGACTATTCTGGTCAGAGTTGAAAGACCTGAATGCAGTAAGAACTATGGCCTGTGAGGTTTGGCTTGTGAGGTTCAGAAAGAGCTTTGCTGGGCAGAGCTAGAAGCAGTTTTTACGAGAGGCTTTCTGTTATGCCCATGTCCTGAGAACTTCTGCAGGGTTGCTTTAGGTAGAAACGGACAGCTGTGTGCAGAGGGATATGGCACAGAAATGAAATTGGGCCGAAACTGCTGCCCATTCAGCTACAATTGAGAGATTACAACCTTTGGGATTGGGTCCCCTGTCCTGCGCTGGGGCAACAGGAAGAATGTAGACTCCTTGGAAGGGTCCTGAGTGCTCAAGGAGTGTGCTGCTTTTCAACGTCTGCTTTATTCCCCCCTGTATTAATAAATTGACACCCCACCTGGTATTGTGGAGTATAAGAAATGCAGGAAAGAGAGAGCTCCTTCAGTTTGCAACATGGTCTTGTTTTTTTGGAAATGGCCATGGGCAGTGTGAAGCAGGTTTGCTGGGTGCCTGCATGGAGACCTGATGGAGCCATGAGGATGGACCATGGGTGGCAGTGGAGACCCTGTATAGATGCTGGGACCATGAGATGGCTGCTGAGGAGCTGCCGGCCCCAATGAAGTTTTCCAGCACTGTGAGTAGCCTAACTGGAGGGGCAGAATTGAAACTCCCGAGGCTTATTGCTGGTTAGAATTATCTGACTTGCAGATTTATCACTGACTAGAGTTGTTGGACTTGAAACTACAGAGTTTGATGTTTGCCCTGGTTGTTTTAACTCTTGTATTGGTTTGAAAATTTCTTTGCTATGCCCAGTGCCATCTTTTGCAGTATGAGCGTTTATTCTGTATCATTATGGGTTTGGGGGAGATTTTTGTTATTATGGTTCAATTAAAAGACCTTGGATTTGGGGGAACATCATTAGGATTAATAAAAACTATGGGGACTTTTAAAGTTGGATGAATACATTGCATTTTATATCATGTATGGTTATCAGTTTCTGGGGGCCAGGGGCGGAATGTGGTGCTTTGATTCAGGTGTCCCCCATAAACTTAGGTGTTCTGAATGCTAGTTTCCCGGATGATGGAGATTTGGGAATTAACACCTCTTGGAGGTGGTGTATTGTTGGGGGCAGGCTTATGGGTCTTATAGCCAGTTTTCCCTTGCCAGTGTATTGGCACATTCTCCTGTTGCTATTGTCCACCTTAATGTTGGCCAGGGGGTGATGTCCACCTTCTGATCATGCCATTGTTTTCCCTGCCATCATGGAGCTGCACCTCGAGTCTGTAAGCCAAAACAATCCCTTTTTAATCCAAAAGATTCTCTTGGTTAGGTGATTTGTGGGATGGTCTTGGGGTGTCTCTCTGCACAGTACATGAGATGGTCCTGGGGTGCCTGTCTGTACAGTACTGAGGATGGTCTCAGGGTGTCTCTTTGCCCAGTACAGTGGGGTGGTCCTGGGGTGTCTCTGCACAGTACAGTGGGTTGGTCTCGGGTGTCTCTCTGCACAGTACAGTGGGGTGGTCTCGGGGTGTCTCTGCACAGTACAGTGGGGTGGTCTTGGGTGTCTCTCTGCACAGGACAGTGGGGTGGTCTCAGGGTGTCTCTTTGCACAGGACAGTGGGGTGGTCCCGGGGTGTCTCTGCACAGTACAGTGGGGTGGTCTCGGGTGTCTCTCTGCACAGGACAGTGGGGTGGTCTCGGGGTGTCTCTGCATAGGACAGTGGGGTGGTCTCGGGTGTCTCTCTGCACAGGACAGTAGGGTGGTCTTCGAGGCAAGCTCATGCATCTCTGCATCTCTGTCACAGCATGTCTCTCACTTTGCTGTGGGATCTTTTCCCTATCTTCGCAGTGGAAGTGTGCCAGGCAGCTTTCTCACCTCCCTGTCCTTTCTGCTTTCTTCGCCTCCTCCTGGTGCTGTCACGTGTTGTTCAGCGTATGAGGTGGGAGGCCGAGCCCTGTCGTGCAGGGTTCAGCCCTTTCATCTGCGTCAGAACCTCATTTCCTTAAAAGGGCACCAGGAGCTAACTTTATGAAAAGGTTCCACCCATGTGCATTAACATATTGAATAAAAAGGAGGTATAAAGGGAAGAGAAAGGAAGGGAGGAGGGTACTTAATAGGTTGGTATTGTATATATGTAAGTACAATAATTGAGATGGGGAGGTAAAATGATGAAGAATGGAATTTCAAAGGGGAAAGTGCCGGGGGGCGGAGGTATTACCATGGGATATTTTTTATAATTATGGAAAATGTTAATAAAAATTGTGAAAATAAAAAATAAATAAATAAAATATTGAATAAAAACCACCACCACTCCACTGCCACCCACATTTTCTGAGACTTGATATGTTCCAAGATCCTTGCCAAGCCCTGTTTCCATCTTGTCCCATGTGCTTTAGCAAACATTGTAAATGATAGACATGACTGTAGTCCTTCCCAGTTGATGGAAAGTTATGATCTTGAGGTCACCTGCTTGTAAATGGCAGGTACTTTATTCAGTTTGGCTCTCTGACATAGCCGCATCGGGCTCTGAACCACTACAGACACTGGAAGGTGTCTGCCACTGGATCCTTGAGCATCGGGAAGTCTGTCTCCTGACTTTTTTTGCGCAGGGTAGGAGTGAATTTCACCTCTGTGTACTGGGCTCCTGGTCTTATTTGAACTTTTCTCGTGGGTCTGAAACCTGTGTTCACCACTGAATGGTTGAGCAGACAGGAACTCATTCTGCAAAACTAAATTGTTTGGAGATGTTGTTTGTTTAAAATATTTTAAGAGGCTGAAGAGATAGTTCAGTGGTTTGTTTGCAAAGTCTGATGGCTCAGGTTTGATTCTCCATTATCCATTTAAATCCAGGTGCACAAAGTGGCACATGTGTCTGGTGTTTGTTTGCAGTGGGAAGAGGCCCTGGTGTGTCCATCCTCCTCTTGTTCCCCTCTTCCTGTTCCTCCCCATCTCTCTGTCTCACTCTCTCTACTTCTAAATAAACAAAGCTTTAAAAATATTTTAAATTTATTTTTTAGCGAGTGTACAAAATAATGATTTTTGATGACATCTTCACACATGAATGTCGCTGTAGTTTGCTCATATTCACCCCATCTCCTTCCCTTGTGCCCCTTCCTCCCCTGCTGGCCCTTTCTTCCCCAGAAATAATGCCCTCTGCTTTCACGTCGTATGAACGCACATCTCTATGATATACATGTACACCTACATGATATATACACAAGTTCTGTGTAGGAGAGAGCATTCAACATTTATTTGTCTTCTATTTTATTTCTCCCATTTTCTCAAACCTCCCTTTAGACTCCTTTCTCCCACATAGTTCCCTTTAACTTTCATATCTTATGTATAATATATAGTAAGTGTAGGTTCTATATATGAGAAAAAGCATGTGATACTTGTTTTTATGAGTCTGGCTTATATCACTTAACCTAATGACTTCCAGTGCTGTCTGTTTTCCTGCAAATGTCATGATTTCATTTCTCTTTCTGGCGGCATAAAATCCCACCGTGTATTTGTACCACACTTTCTCCATCCGTTCATGGTTGATGGGAAGCTAGGTTGGTTCCATATCTTGGCTATTGTGACTAGCGCTATAATAAACATGGGTGTGGAAGCATCTCTGTGGAATGCTGGTCTAGACTTCTTTAGGTATGTACCCAGGGGTGGTATAGCCCGCCCATGTGGTACTTAGTCTTCTGTGGAACGTCCATACGGACTTCCATAGTGGATGCTGCAGTTTACTTTCCCGCTGGTCATGTAAGTGCTTATCTTTCCTAATGCCCTCACCAGTATTCACAAGACACTGCTTCTTCTTCTTCTTTTTTTTTTTTTTTTAATAACATTGATTTTGGAGCTGGAGAGATGGCTTAGTGGTTAAGGTGCTTGCCTCCAAAGCCAAAGGAACCAGTTTTAATCCCCCGTATGTAAAGACCTATGTAAAGCCAGGTGCACAAACTGGCGCATGAGTCTGGAGCTTGTTTTCAGTGGCTGGTGGCCCTGGTGCACCCATTCTCTCTGTTTCTCTTCTCTCTCTCTCTCTCTGTTTGCAAATAAATAAATAAATAATTTTAACAACGTATTTCAAAAACGTTTGTGGATTTTTTTTAATAAAAAGGTTGCACACACAGTCGTCCTCTTCCCTGCCCCAATTCTGCCGAGGGTCTTCGGGAGGGTCACAGGTATTCATCGTGGGCACTGAGAGGCCTCAGTCAGTCTCTGCAGGGTGGGGAAACATGGCATCTTGGGCTATTCCCACTCACCCTGAGGCTCTGCCAATCTTTCAGCCCCATCTTCTGCAATTTTCTCTGAGCCTCATGGGCAAGATAGAAATCTGATTTAGTAGTGCTTTCTCTGTAGACTCTGGATCTCTCTTTATATGAGGTTTGAGTAACGACAGTATCTGTTGCCGTTTCCCTGGCACTGGTTTTCGGGCTCTCTGTGAAAGCAGTTTCTATGCTGCACTCCTCTGAGGTGATCTCTGGTCCCGGGCGGATGAGGTGAAGGCGACCCGTCTCCTGGTAGACAGCCGGCTCTCTCTTCTTCATAGACTGATGCGCCTTTGCTCCCCCCCTCCCCGTGATCTCCATGTTGCACATGCACAGAGTCCCAGTCACCCCGACACTGCTTCTTAAAGTCAGCCCTTCATCTCTGAAGTGTTTGCCCCAGCCAGTGGGAACTTGAACCTAATCCACAATTCCATGTTCTGTGCGGAACTCCTGAGGAGCTACCCCGATGGCAGAGCCCGCAGAACGTTTTATTTGGTTTCAGGGCCTGAAAACAGCTGGTTTGTGCACTGTGCTGTCCATGAGGATCAAGAGGAAAAATACCTTGACGTCATGAACTGCTTGGCAGGGGTGCAAAGTGAGAGAAAGCCCCGTCTGAAAGGATTGAGTGGCCTTGGGTAGGTGATGTGAACTACTGGAGCAGTTTAGCTCATGAGCAAAGTTCACAAACCAGACCTTTGGCTGAATAACCCTGCTAGCTCAGATGCCAAGAGAGGAACCTCAGTCCTTGGGTCGTAAATAGACTCGGGGGGACTGGCACAGCTTCCCGTAAGCAGCTGGAGGCTGAGTGGAAAGAGAATAGCAAGTTGGATGACTGGTTCCCCACAGGGTCTGGTCCTTGTGGGTGCATCTGAATTCTTTGGAACAAGGGCAGGCAGAGCTGGTAGTGAACTGCAGGTGAAAGGGTTTCTGTTAGCTAGTACCAGGGAAGGCAAAAAGGTGGGGGTCCCTGAAACTCAGAATGGGAGTGGGGTGACTGGGGTGGGGGGCCTCTCACAGGGTATAGTGAGCGGTTAGAGAGATCAGACTGTACCTCCAGGTAAGTCCCCTCAGAAGAGAGACGGCACACTTGGCTGAAGTCTCTAGGTTCAGCCGGCCAGGAGGCTAATGAGTGAGACAGACAGTCAGGGAAGAACTCACATCATAGACACCTGGACATTTTTACCAAAGTCTGTCATGGCTGCCCAAATGGAAAAGACCAAAGAGCTAGGCATGCTCCTATTGGTCCCAACAAACCAAGAAGGCCTAGGCTTCACAGAAGAGCACTGTATATTTATGGGAGTCATGTCACTGGCTGAAAGTCCCTGAGGAGCATGAATGACCCTGGGGACATAAACAAAAAAAAACTTGGATTTCTAATGTGCGTGTGTTTGAATTTAAAATAAGGTCTCATATAGCCCAGGATTATCTTGAACTCACATAATTCAGGCTGGTCTTGAACTTGTGATCCTCCCGCCTCAGCCTCTTGTGAGTTTACAGGCATGAGCCACCAAACATGCTATTTTGACTTTATTTTGTAGGCAAAAAGAAATCACATATGTGTTAAGGAGTACAATGAAAAACAAGGAGAAAAGTAAACAGAAACATATGGTGACCTAAAAGAAAACAAGTAATTTCACGATCATGAGGAGGCAGTGCCCTGCTACTTGTGATGTTAGAACCAGGAACTCCTCAAGAGAAAAGATTGACAGATTTTTACCAGTTCCTTATTGAGCGTTGTGCCAGCACATAATGGTACTAGATAAATATTTGTTGAGTGAATTTGACTGCATAAAAATTAAACACACACACACACACACACACACAGCCTTGTCAAACCCTACTGTTAAGGTCAAAATATGATGTGAAAACAAGCTCATGCCCTATACAGATGAGCAAAGGGTTAATATTCCTGACAGCGAGGAGAAAGCTGTAACAAATCAATACAGAGAAGAGAAATCCTCCCATAGAAAGATGGTCAAAGGCCATGAGCAGACTGCTCAGGAAAGAAAAAATCCAAATGATCAATAATCAAAGGGCGGTAATGGAAATCTTTGTGGACATTAGGTGTGTGAAGCTGACCTGTATTTACCGTCTTGGATAGAGGCCTGTGACATATTGCTGTGTGACAAAAGTGGGGCTCCAAATCGGCAGGTAGAGTAGGAAAATTGCAGGAGGTGTCCTTGTGCACATCCTCCGTGCAAACAGTAGGAGGGGCCACCAAGTCGCTTCCTTCCAGAACACGGCCCGAGGACTGAAGAGGTCCTCCTTCCCCGTGCCAAGCCAGCAGACATGAGGCCTTACCCTGAGGTCACTAGGAGTCACTGGCCAGCACTGACTCATTCTCCATCTCTCTAGGGTCAAAGGATCTTGAATCCTTCATTTCTGTATTCCTCATCTTCTTCTCTCTATGTAGGTTAAGTGAGACTGGGCAGTTTTTATTAATTTAAATATACATTTAAGTATATATTTTTATTTTTTTATAATGAACACACTAATGAATACATACCATTTTAAATTAAGGAAACCCATAATTTTTTAATTTAAAAGTGTATTTATTTGATAGAGAGAGAGAGAGGATGAATGGGCTCACTAAGGCCTCTAGCTACTGCAAATGAACTCTAGACACATGTGCCACTTTGTGCATCTGGCTTTATATGGGTTCTGGGAGTTGAACCTGGCTGTCAAGCTTTGCAAGCAAGAGCCTTTAACCTCTGAGCAATCTCTCCAACCCACATTTCATTTCTTTCGGGTAAAATTATTTGAGGGGTCTGTGAGTTTATTTCAGGGGTAGTGAACACGCTGTGTGTGCAGGTGCCTGAGTGGGTTTGATTCCTAGAAGAGAGAGAGGTGACGAGGGAGAGACAGGGGAGAGAGAGAGAGAAAGACTGTGTCTGAAGACTTAATGGTCAATAGTGTAGAATGAATCTGCAAAGTAGTAGTATCCCAACCAAGAGAAAACCACGTCTACCAAAGAGCTCTAAGCAAAACATTCCACAGTGTTACCTCTTCCAGGGCACAAGAGTTGACAGTTATTGTTGTTATTTTTTTTTTTCTTCCTAATCTCCAAGCCCTTCCTACCTCCTCCTCTGCCTTATTTCCTCAAGGCTGTCCCTGTGTCCTGTTGGACAGTCTAGACTGCACAAGTCCACATTACTTTCTCATGGAGTTTCCATTTGCAGCATCATCTAAAGAAGTTTAGACCCCCCACAGCCCACACTGTTTCTAACACGTCTGTCATTCAGTCCTGAAAATATGGACATGAGGTTCTCTCAGGAAAAAACAAAACAAAACAAAACAAAACAAAACAACAACAACAAAAAAAACAGATGACCCAGGAGTGTTTGACCCTCAGAGAAAATAACACAGAAATAGCTTTTGTTTACTTATTGATTTATTTGAGCCTAAAAAACTTCCAAAGACTGGGCTGGAGAAGTGGCTTAGTGGTTAAGGCCTGCAAAGCCAAAATATCTAGGTTCAATTACCCAGGACCCACATAAGCCAGATGCACAAGGTGGTGCATCCGTCTGGAGTTCATTTGCAGCAGCTGGAGGCCCTGGCATGTCCATTCTCTCTCCATTCCTCCTTCTCTCTCTCTTCCCACCCCCCCACAGATAAATATTTTAAAAAGCTGACAAAGACTTAGGAATTGATGACTACTATCTGTTATGTGGGGAGAAGCTGGGCACTCAGTTGTGTTCACATGGGGGGGTGGAGAGAGAGAGGGGGAGGATGGGTACTGGGGAATCAATCCCAGGCTGTCAGGGTTTGCAAACAACTGCCTTTAACTGCTAAGCCATCTCTCCAGACCCTTCTTTTATGAAATTTATTATATACATACATATATGTCAGATAATCAGAGATGAGTGACGTAGCATATACTCAGTTTTGCTCGTTGGTGATAAAACTTTGGGAACAATTCAAATGTTCTTCAAAAAAGAATCAGGAAACTACAATCTGCTTACTATGAAACACTGTGCAGTTACTGACAATAATAGCTTATTATGACTGGTAAGTGAAAATATTCACCATATATTTAGGTAAAATTGAATTAAAAGACAGTCTGCTTAATGTGATTCTTTGTTTTGTAAAAATGAAACGCATTTGTGTGCATTTGTTCACAGAGGAAAAAAACTGAAAGATGATCAAGGAACATGTTCAGGATGATTACCACAGAACAGAAGAGTTGAGACTGACACCTCCTCTCTTTACACGTCTCTTTGGCATAACATGGTGGGCTTGATCATATATTGTTTTTATGATCAGGCCAAACTAAATTCAAATCAGGAAGCTATGTCTGCTGTGGGGGGAAAGATCAAGACAGAACCCAACTGCCCTGGATGGCTTTACTGGCCACACCTGCAAAAGAATGTGGCCCTCCTTTGGGTGCCATGGGGACCCCACATCCACCATGCTGACCTCTTTCTCCAGAAAGCACCCCCCCCTGAGACTTTGGGGGAGGGCAAACTTTGCCCTTAGGAGAAACCTCCCTGAAGTCAGCATACTGTCAAAGACCCTGAAACGAACTTGAACTCAAGACTGGCAGATAGCATGGTCTCAAGTACACACAGAGAAGATGGATGTGGTTTTCGTTAGCTGTGGCTTCCCCCAGGTTAATGGGTGCTTAGGTGGGTTTGTTGGTTTCTCTGGATGTTTTGCTTTGTTCTCCAGAAAACTTTAAAAAAATTATTTATTTACTTGAGAAAAAGAAAGATGCACGCGCACGCGTACACACACACCCACCCACACACACACAGAGTGAATACGGGCACTCCAGCACCTCTTGCCATTGCAAATCGACTCCACATGCATGTGCTACTTTGTGCATCGGTCTTGACAAGGGTATTGGAGAATTGATCCCAGGCCATCAGGATTTGCAAGCAAGTGCTTTCAGCCACAAAGCCTTCTCTCCAGTTCATATTTTCAAGCATTCTTAATGAAAGGGTTTGGCATTATTCGAAGGGAACTAACAGGGTAATGCCAGGGCTGCTAGGAAGGAAAAAGGCATCAACTATGGCCTAGCTCAGTTGGTACAGTACTTTCCAAGAACCCACAGTGAGGGGCTGGGGGCGTGGCTCAGAGAGAGAGCACTTGTCTAGAATCCACAGTGAGGGGCTGGGGGCATGGCTCAGAGGTAGAGCACTTGTCTAGAGTCCACCAATGAAGGGCTGGGCGTATGACTCAGCAGCAGTGTGTTTACCTCGCATGCATTAGGCACATCCGAGCACTAGAAACATAATAAAGACACTAACCCTTGCACCAAAGGTAGAAGTGCCGCCTCCAGGGCCCTGGGCAAGTCCCCTACTACTTACAGACCAAAACAAAGCAATATACACATTAAAAATGTAAGTATTAATCAAGTCAAAATAATAATAAAGAAGAGGAGCAGAAAGTTACTAGACCAAAACAGAGATTAAACAATTGGGGCTAACAATGTAGACGCTTCAGTTGAGAAAGATTTAAAAAGCTAAGACCAAAAATAATAGGATTTAAGACATAAGTGGGTGGGGACGCAGCTCAGCGCTGGAGTGCTGTCCTTGGTGTGGTTCCTCCTCCAAAATATAAATAAACTTTGATAAAAGGAAGTAAAAATGATGGATAGTAAAACAGTGAAACATAATCAGCATTAAAAAAAAAAAAAAGAAATACCTTCAATGGGGTAGGCCAGGAGCTTAGAGGTCTAAAAAGATAAAGGACATTGGCAAAGAGTTAAAACAAACAAATCTAAGAGGTATTAGAGAAGAGAAATGGAAGATTAGGAAAGGCGGGTTGGAAGATGAAAGGAAGACGAGACCATTCTAAGGAGAGACAGCAGAAGCACTTCGAGTTAGAGGAAGTCGGAAGCCTCGCTATTCTCACTCTTTGAACCCAGCAGACGAAACAGTCCAGGGAATGGCAAGTGCCCACATCTTCCATGGGCTCATGTGTACTGTACACGAATTATCCTTTTTTGTTTCTTCTTGAATATTGTCACGTTTCATTGTCTGGGCAATAATTTGATTAACACCTTTCTTCCCCACAAGACTTCAGGAGCCATAAAGGCAGGAACCTGTCTGATTTCCTATTCTGTGTATTCTGGGCACTTAGAGAGTGCTAAGTGGTTTATACCAATTTAAGGAAAGAATGAAGGAAGCATCTCCCTCCCTTGTAGTGACACAGGGCCCGTGGCACTTTATCCCCAAGAGTCCGGAAAGGGAGGGACCCAAGCAAAAGTGGTTGGGCTGCAGCCTCCCACATCCCACACATGGAACACAGGGCTGAGATTCCCAGAGTCCTGGACTCAGCCACTCATTGACTGGCCTTGAAGCTGGGGGTGAAGCACGGCCCCACGATAGTGCAGATCAGCGCCGAAGCGAACAGTCACATGGAGGCTGACTCTGCAGACCCTGCGCGGATGGCTTGGCGGGGGCAGGAGCTCTTCTGGACTTCTCCACTGGTGAGTCCCACCACCTAAGGTGTGACCACACTCATAATCCTGACAAGGAAACTGAGCTCCAAAGTCAGTGCGCAGTGGGAGCTTAACTAGGGATGCTATGGCATGGAGGCAGAGTCTGGTGCGAGGCTGACTTGATTGAACAGGACAAGAGTCCAGGACATGTCTCTGTGGCCCATGGGGAGATCTGGAAGGTGACTGGGGCCAGCCAGGTGTTCAAGGGAATACTAATCTCTTAGGGTGTGAGAGAGCTGGGCTGCCTCTGGCTGTGGCAGGATAAAACACCATCACTGAAAGAGATGATGCCAGCTCCAAGAATCATGCTTTATTTGTCCATCCTAATATGCAGTAACCCATAATTATGCCCCTCTTTGGCAATGGGATTGTGGTGTGATTTGTAATGGTTACATTGAACTGATAAAGGACCAACTTGAAAAGTTATTCAATGTGCATGTGTGTGTGTGTGTGTGTGTGTGTGTGTGTGTGTGTGTTTGTGTGTGTGTGTGTGTACAAAATAGGATCTTGCAGTAGTAGCCCAGGCTGGCCTCAAACTCTTGATCTAGCACAGGCTGGCCTTGAACTCCTGATCCTCCCACCTCTGCCTCCCAGGCTCTGGGGTCACAGGAGTGGGCTCTGCTGACCTGTTCATGTCTTTAAACATGTTATTTACATATTAAAAGTACAGGACACACTGTTACCGAATACACAGATGATACTAGAAAGATGACCATAGTGAAGTAAATTGCCATACCTATCCACTCACATAATTATTCAGGGTTTTTTTTTGTTTTGTTTTGCTTTGCTTTTTGTTGTTTTGTTTTCTGCAACAAAAATCTACTCATTTACCATGATTTCCAAACACAGTCCGTGCTTATTAGCTAAGTCCTCCTGTTGTACGTCTGGCCTCTCGACTTGTTCATCTCTGTATCTGATCTCAAGCCTGCTTGTTATCACAGACTTCACAGGAGGAAAAAAGAGGCCCTGGAAGCTATTGGCTAGTGGATTTCTTTTCTCCTGTTATCGCTGCTAA